>NC_052618.1:9410521-10010521 GCF_016545825.1 Eucalyptus grandis
GGGTAGAACTCGGCTGAGACGTAGTCTCATCCCAGTTTGGGAAAACCATTTCAAGACCCCGCTGAAGAGCTGAGAAAGAGGAATCCGAGAAGGAAGACTCGAAGGCGAATCTTAAGGAAAAAGATTTTTGGAGGAAGGCAATCTGAGAGGGCCTTGAGTACGGCTAGTTTATCTAAGTTTAAATGTCTTCTTTTGAGATCTCCATTTTGATGTGAATAGTTTCGAAGTGGTTTATGGTTTGTATAAAAGTGTGGTTATAAATTTCAATATGAAAAATATGGCCCTGCTTTTCTATCCCATCGTTTTTATTGTCAGGGACTTTAATCGCTTCCGCATGTGCTTAAAAATTGAAAGGGTCGGCGATACATTGTCCTGGGATATCGCATTATAAAATCGACCAAGTGAGAAGGATGTGTGCGTGCCCGAGGATCGGGGCGTGACATTCATCAAAGGCATTCGCCAAACTCAAGTAGTTGCATTAAGTAGATTATATCAGCAAAAGATGACACAACGAATATATGCTCGGAGGCGAAACAAATGCACTCAATCATTAGTGATGTGATGATCGCTTTAGCTAATTCAAAGCCATCCAAATATGATCTCCCCCTCTCCCCCTCTCCCCCTCCTCTGTGAATAAGAGTTCAATGTCTGAAGAGGGAATTTTTTAGTGAACACTGGCCTGGTTTCATCCAACAGAGGACCATTGTGGTATTTCTACTCGTTGTCAATCCTTCCGCTATAACTTCCAACATCAGCCTGCTAATTGACATGGAATTCGCATCTACGTGCATGTCCCCTTCCAGGATTCAAAGCATTTTCTCCAACACGTAAATGAAAAGAAAAGAAAAATTACACATATAATATATCGATTCAATAATATTTGAAACTATCTACACAAATAGTCTCTAAAACAATTAACAATTTTAATATAATTTTAGTATTTAACTTTAACAATAGGCACTTTTGTTTAGTGCATACCTATGAATGTTTTTTAATTAACATATGATAATCATTTGACATTAAATTACTTTATCAAAGTCTTTCCTTGTGATATGCGAGATCTTGACTTAGGATCCTATCGAATACACAATAATGTAGCATGGCACATGCATGAAACCTCTTCCTCTAAAAATTGATCTCCCAAGCGAGGGTCGATCGGTTCATGAATTGCGGACTCAAATGATAAGCTTGTCTATAGAGAATATTAGTTAAATATATGAAGAGTCATGGTCCAGAAAACCAAAACTTAGACAAGTTGAGAATAGATTGAAAATTCATTCATTTCATATTCACTTTGTCAAACACTACTAGCCATTGGGTTGATTAAGATCCACAATATTTCTTCCGATGACATGCTCTACCAATCCACCCTAAAAAAAATAATAATAATATGAAAAAGATAACAATTTTGTCGGTGAGCTTCTTGTTAAAGGCATACTTCGGACCTAGGTGGTTGCATTAAGTAGACTTGCATCAGCAAAAGATGTCATATTGAATATATGCTTCAAAGGAAACAAATGAACTCAATCATAAGTGATGAGATGACCACTTTTGCTAATTCACTAAGTATCCGCCTATGATCTCTTTCTCTCCCAACTCCTTCACAAATAAGAATTTAATATTCCATAGTTTCATCCAACAGAGGATCACTGTCGTATTTCTACTCATCATAGATCCCTTCCGCCATGGCTTCCAACATCAACCTGGCGATCAACATGGAATTCGCATCTACATGTATGTCCCTTCCAAAATTCAAAGCAACACGCAAAAGAAAAGCGAAAAAAATATTTATTCAATACTAATTTGAAATTAACCAAAAAAAAGTCTCTAAAACACCTAACAATTTCAATAAATTCAAGCATCTAACTTAAGAAGTAAACATTGTTGTTCAATGCATACCTAAAAAATTTTCCTAACTAACACGTGATAATCATTTGGCATTAAATTGTTTTACCAAAGTCTTTACTTGTGATATGAGAACATTATCTTGATCCAAGTTGTTATTGTGGTAACTCTAGTGAATATGGCATATTTTATATAGACACCACTTATAAATAGTAAAATAATGCTAAGGAAGGTAACAAATGAAGTCATGTTACAAGAGATATCAAATTCATAAACCTGTTGATGATTAGACCCCATTAATGGCGTGCTACTTAGGGTAGTTTTGTACCCGAGTCCTACCAGACTCTGCTCGGGGGAGACATCGCTCTTTGAAATGCGATGGCAGCTAATGGATCAGCTATGAACATTTTTACATCTACATGGACTTATCTCGATTGTCGTTTTCGAGTTCCCTTTCTTCACGTGAGCGGTGGCCATGTTGTCGGGAGATTTTTTTCTTTCATTTTTTTTTTCTCTCTCTCTCTCTCTCTTGGACTTATCTTGATTTTTTTTATTTTATGCGTTCCCTTTCTTCATGTGGATTCGGTGGCCATGTTGTCGGGAGATTTTTTTTTCATTTTCTCTCTCTCTCATCTCTCAGAACCTCCCTCTTCCTCTCCCTCTCCCTCTCCCTCTCCCTCTGAGGGCTCATCCTCTCTCCCCTCTCCTCTCCCTCTCTCTCTCTCTCTCTCTTCCCTCCCTAATAAAAAATTCTTTTTTGCATTTTATGACAATTCATTCTTATACATTAAATGATGAAAAAAGGGATGAAATAGTAAATAAAAGATGCAACCAAGAATTAATGAAGAAATCTCTTGAGAAATCATACATTAAAATTAAAAACAAAGATTCATGTGAAAAGCCAAGATACTCCCAATTCAACATTCAAAAGGAAAAAAAAAAAACAAAACAAAACAAAAAGTCTCTCGACAACATGGCTATCGCTCCACCTGAAGAAAAGGAACTCAAAAAAGAAAATTAGGATAAATCATATAGAATGCAATCATGATCATAGCTGTGCCATTGGCTACCATCACATTCCAAGAAGGGATATCTCCCCCAAGCAGAGTCTAGCAAACTCGGGTGCAAAATCACCCTACCTGGCATGCTAGGGCATCTAATTAACGGGCTTATGAATTTTATATCACTTGTAACACGATTTCCTACATTACTTCCCTTAACATTATTTTACTACTTATATGTGGTGTCTCTTTAAAATATACCATATTCACTAATGCTACCATGATAATGACATAGATCACAATAATGTTCGCATATCATGAGTAAAGACTTTGATAAAGCAATTTAATGCCAAATGATTATCATGTGTTAGCTAGGAAACCTTCGCTAGATTTGAATAGCCAAACTTAATACTCTCTATGCACATATTGTAGTGGCCTTTTCCTCATGCTAATTATTAGATTGTTGATCATGAATGGCTAGCCTAACTTAACAATCTCATCAAATTGTGTACATGTGTAAGTGTGGAAGAATATTTGGTGGAGAATATTGACATACCAAATAAGTTGACATTGGCAGACACAAAAAATTAAATATTAACATACCAAATAAGTTTAACTTGGCAGACAAAAAAAAAAAAAAAAAGATGCATGAAGTTTCTCCATTTTAATTCCTAATTATGATTTGTGGAAAGTGAAATTCAAAAAGAAAAAAAAAAAAAAAAAAGAAAAAAGAAAAAACAGAATTAAACATTGGACTAGGAAAATAATGCGAATGCGAAATATTCTCCATGCCATTGCTAGGTACCTTTACCATTAAAACTCGATCATGGGCAAGATGTCAACATAGCAAACTAGAGATACAATAATGCCACCTAGCAAGATCTCATTGAATCCTAACATATATAACATCAATTCTAGGTTCCTTAATGTTGCAACCTACCCCTCCCAAAAGGGAATATAGGAGGTATTGCTGAATTCGAGTCAACGGCTTTCGATTTGACACAGGTTCTCCCAAACCCAATCTCGCATGACATAACTCATGTGAATTCCATATAAGAAGTTGCCACTAGCCAATTGAGATCAATGAGAAATTAAGTGAAATATGAGGGAAATAACTAGAGATCTTGGAAACGGAGGCTTGATTACATTAATTATAAAACTGATGCCCCATTTAGAATGTAAACTTAACTATTTGCTAACCAAGGTGTAAGGACAGCCTATTGAAGATTTTAAAATTCATTCTAACCATTCTAAAAATAGAAATTACAATCAATATATAAAGAGGCACAATCAAATATAATTTAAATGAACAATGTAAGCAATAACCTAGCATTGTCCCTAAAAAAGACATCCAAAAATCTTGTGGTGAAGCGGCTTGTTCAATTAGGATTCAATTTTTCAAGGATTTTCCACTTTTTAAGCAAAAACTATTTAAAAGCTAAATTTTAGGTTTATTTCCAAGGATTTCCGATTTTTCTGAATTTTTTAATTTTTTTATTTTTATGAATTTTCTGGATTTTTATTTTTTAATGATTCTTAGGTTTTATTATTATTATTATTAATTTTTTATAATTTTAATTCAGATAAGGACTTCGGGCTGGCTCCGGTCTCATGGGTCTGGGCCATGGGCACAAATGGGCTTGTTCAAAGCAAGCCCATTCGAATGGAAAACCACCAAGCCCATTTGTTGAAATTAAAAGGCACTAAGCCCACCTGCTAAAAAAAAAAAACGCAGCCCAAGCACCTCTAAGGGTAAAACCAGCCTGAATATATTAGAACCACTTAGGCCCAAGATTCGTCAAGTCTAATTAATCCCGAAGTTCATTAAACTAAACTAAGCCCACTTACACTGATCCTCTTTTCTTATCTAATTTCCCCCCTTTTTTTTTTTTTTTTCTATTTTCCATTATTCTTTATTTTCTCTTCCCTTCCACTGTTCGTCATCTTCTTCCGAGAACGACTTCTTCCCTGCGAATATCCCCTTCAACCGAATCCCACCATTTTCTCATGAGCCCTCGCCGGCGCTCAGGCCACTGCCGAGCCACCACCCAGTGTCGATCGCCTAACCCGACAACGCCAGTCACCACCGGCCATCACTCTGTCGCCGGTCGTCCCTCGCCGGCCATAACCGAACCTCACCGGCGACGTCAATGTCACCGAAGCACGTGATACAAAACGGCATCCATTCTAACAGAACGCGCACGCAAATGAGTGGATAGGAAACTAACCATGGCGGCCTCTAACCGCGGGCTTCTCCGGCTGAAAGAATGGCATCTCCGGCGGCGAGGCGTTCGCGGCCGACTCGAACGATGAGGAATATGCCACCAAAAAAATCGAAGAAAAAGCCGATTCAGTCTCAGTTTAAACGACTCAGCCGGACCCAACTGATCAGACTTTCAGAAACCAAAGCACCCACAACCGACGACGAACGATGAGAAACCGCAAAGGCCTCGCCTTTTTCTCCACGGCAATCCCACCCAGAATCCGAAAAACTCAAACTTTTCAATTTTCACGCACGGACAAGACAAAGACAGAGACACCCATATTCAAGAAAAAGCGTCCGTGCAAACAGAGACAGTACCTTGTTCAGACGATGACGACCCAGCGGGGCCGCGAGGGTCGAGGGGGTGATGATGGTGGCGGCGGCCGGAATCGATCTCGATCTCCGTCACGGCCGCCGGCGCCTCGGGCTGCCCGGCCGTTTCAATCGTGGGCATCACCGCAGCGAGTGACGAGAAAGCGAGAGCTTTTCTTGAGCGGCGACGGTTTTTGCTTTTGATAGCGAGGAGCCGACGGACGGAACCGTTCCCTAGCCTACTTAAAAGACCACGTAGCGGGCCAAGAATTTTGCTAAAAAGAACGGGCCAAATCAAACCGCCCCGCTTGATTTTTATCAATTTTTTTTTTGTCGTTTTAATACTATATATTTTTAATTGTTTTACCATTTTCATTTTTATATTTTTGCAAAATGGACGAACGTCCACAAAAAAAAATCGGGTGTCATTTTTCTCTATGGAATTGTCTTAGGTTTAATTTCTATTAATTTAGTTAGATTATTTGTAACTCTATATTTACAATGTAGATGTTGTGATCAGTTGGACTTTGATTAAATTAATTAATATTATTTTAATTGAACTCTTCTCCTCTTTTATATGATCCAAAAGAGGTCAAGTAAAGATTATTATTTGATTATTTAATTGTGATTTTCGGACTAACTAAACCAAGAATAGAATCATGCTTTGTACAATTTGAATCTAGGACATCGGGATTTGGAGACTCACCTTCAACTAAACTGAACTAAAAGCGCTTTTTGTCTTCTTATCATTATCAACGTGTATCATTATCTAGCAACCGTTCACTGAACTTTCATCAATATGTTGAGGCCTCAATTTCTTATTTTTCTTGAGAAAGTTTAAAAGAAGTATCTAGTTCGATCTAGTTTATATATATATAAATATATATATATATATATATATATATTAACTTGTCAATCCATAGAGAAAATTAAAAAAGAGGAAGAAAAACTTGGGTGATCCGTTATAAAATGATAAGTAAAATGCATAATTAACACGTAACGTCTAACAATTCACATATATAATTAGCAACGTCAATAAGCACACTTACATGCGAACTGTTCTCAAAATCGTATGTGCTCATCAATTCACCATCATTATTAAATCATCAACGCTTCTTATCACCATCATGCATGTTCTCCTTCATTTTCTCTTTATTCAAAGAAGCCGTGACTCTTTCATCAAGCTTTCGCGGGTTCCGCTTCACGAGTGTTTCCTTCGGGGATTTGCAAAACATAAAGACTCCCAAAGACAAAGTCACGACCTTCCTTTCTTCTTCATTCTCGTCGTTGTCGTCGAGGACCTCCAATCTCCGCATACTCATCAAGGCCAGCAAACCCAAGATCTGCGCAATGTCACGCACGCTCCCAACCCCGCCGTTGCCGTCCCTCATGTGGCGGCTCTCGATGAACAGATTGCACCTTGGAGGGTTTGCGAAGCCACGCACCAAGGGCAGCACGGCACAGGCCGACGCGTCGATGCATGATGCTATGAGGGACGTGCGCAACGATGAGTCGGGGTTGTAATGACGACTAATAAGGGAGTACGTTATGTAAGGAGCAAGAGCCCCATCTATGAAGAGCTCCACTGACCTCATAAACTAGATAAGAGACCCATCAAAATTTGGTATTTGGCTGCAATACGTGATTGTTTTCATTTAGTAGTATGACTATCAAACCAAAATCGTGTGTATAATCTACAGGCAAAGTGTCTGATTTATATAGCAATGATTGTATCTGTAGCTATGTCGCATTGTTATTATGCTGAGTATTGTAATTTGTGTGTTTGGTAATACATGTTTTAAATTCGCTACTCTTCAAAATTGGCTGAGACAACTTTCTAAAAGTTACTTGAGATGGATGCAATCGTGAAAACTTGTCAAACATTTTATAAAGCCGCAAAATTCCTTTTTATAGTTGTAATTATTATAAGCTGAACCAGGCCAATTTTTCTAGTAGCCTTGCGATAATAGACTAATAGGGCTCAACCACCGCCCGTGGTGGCTTTGGTGGCCTAGGACTTAGTATCCCATCGCTGGGGGAGGAGTTCGAACCCCGGGTTGCACAATGCGCGATTCACCCGGCTTCATCCTAGGCTTTACTCCGACGAAACGAAGGTTCCCAGGTCACCAAAAAAAAAAAAATAGACTTTAGGGCTCAAACCCATAGCTCTTTTCTTTCTTTCTTTCTTTCTCTTGAAAAGCCCCATTGGTACAATAATGACTATCTCAATAGAATGAAAAAATTTACAAATTGAAGGATTGTTCCTATATAAGTTTGTTAACATGTTTCATCATTCGAAATCTCTCTCTCTCTCTCTCAAAAATATGCATGTGCACATTTAAAATTGAGAAATGCAATAAACATTTTAAAACTTTTTAAATTGGTACAATGTAAACTCTCCATTTTGTTTAATTTGATTAATGGAAAATACCAACGTGATTTTTTTTATTAAACATTTTTAAAACACATTGTCTCTACCAAGTGCAGCATTAGAAAAAAATTGAAAATATTTAAATAGAAGAAGGAGAAATAAGGAAAAAATAGATCATTGTAAGAAAGAAAGAGGAAAACTTCAGGGTTCAATGTAACTTCTCCAAATTTCATCTTCTCAACCCTTTTTTGTTTTGAAATCATGAAAGCAAATCCAGATTCATTTGGCAAGCAAAAAATCTAAAATCAAAATTAGAGAAATAGGAAGAAGCAAAAAGAAAAAGCATACAGAGCACAACAAACAAAGAAATAGATAGAGAGATAAAGCGAGAGAGTATCAAACAACTAGATTCGAGATGCCATGGCCATGAGCTTGAAGAAATCTATTGAAGTTTAAGCGATTGAAAGAACTCTAGAAACATTTGAATTTAGAACTTCCTACTCTAGTATCATGTGAAATTTTGTTTGACAATTGCCAACTCTTCTAAAAACTTAAGCAATGAGATAAATGTGTGATTTAATATTTAAATATTTTATTATTAGATAAATGCACTGTTTAATAGTTAATTAGTCTTTCACTCCCCCTAGCATGTTAAATTAAACTTAGCATGAGGTGGAGTGATAGAATATTTGAATATTAGACCATATATTCATCTAATAACTTAAATTTTTAAAATAGTTGATAGTAGTCCTACAAATTCTCACATGATATTAGAGCATAAAGTCATAAGTTTAAATCTTTCTAGGCCTTATTTGCCTCCTAATTAAATTTTTTTCACGCTTAGTACTAGGCAAAAGACCAACTAAGCATGAGGAGAAGTGCTAAAATATTCAATTAATAAATCACGCATTCATCTAATAATTTAAATTTTTAAATAGTTGGCAATGCTCCCATAAAATGTGATATTTAACATTTAAATATTCTATTATTAGATGAATGCACAGTTTAAAATTTACCTATTATCTCACTTCCCTTGCCATGTTAGTGGAATAGTTGTTAGTGGTACCACAAAATCTCACACTTTATCATAAAAGATTGAGAAGATGATCCGAAGAAGTCGACATTCAAGCCATCGAACTTTTGCTCTTTCTTTTTTATGAGGTTCTTTTAATTATTTCTTTTACTCTTTTCTCTTTTTCTTTGTTAAATTTTTCAATTTTGTTTTCATGCATCACTTGTAGGCAACATGTATCTTCCAGAAAGTAACAAAAAAGCCACATCACATTTTTATGTTAGTTAAATTAAACAAAATTAATGTAGATATTTAAATATTGTATTATTAGATGAATGCATAGTTTAAAATTTACCTATTATGTCACTTCCCTTGCCATGTTATTGGAATGGTTGTTAGTGGTATCACAAAATCTCACACTTTATCATAAAAGATTGAGAAGATGAAGATCCGACGAAGTTGACATTCAAGCCATCGAACTCTTGCTCTTTCTTTTTTATCAGGTTCTTTTAATTTTTTTCTTTTACTCTTTTCTCTTTTTCTTTGTTAAATTTTTCAACTTTTTTTTTTCATGCATCACTTGTAGGCAACATGTATCTTCCAGAAAGTAATAAAAAAGCCACGTCACATTTTTATGTTAGCTAAATTAAACAAAATTAACGTAGACACTTTATTATGCCAATCTAATAAAATTTTTAAAATTTTTAAAATTCGATTACATTTTTGCGATAAGTTTAAAATTTTTTGATACACTTATCTCTTTAAAATTTCAGAGTCGCCCAATATGGATCTATTTGACCGAATGTTAGTATAGTTTGTCACCATCGGGTTACTATCGACATCATAGAGTACTCTACATGTACAGTCGCCGTATGCTGATATTTCTTAGGGAGACATAATCAAAAACCAGAAATGAACGACTCGAGTTTGACTCTTAACACTGAAAACACATCGCCGTCTCACACCAACCCAATCTATTGAAAAAGCAAGGTACAAAAGGTTTATTCGACCGTTTTCCACCACCACTTTCATTGAAAACCCCAAAAAAGAAGGGAAAAAAAATCCACGAAGCTACTCCTATAAGAAGCCAGCTCCGACATTCCGCAAATGCACCAACCAATTCCCCAGCATCTGAAGATTTTTGTACTTGTGCAGTTCCTTAATCACCCTCCAAATCAGAAAAAAACACAGAATAATGGCTATGAAATTTGGAGGAGCGATGGAGCTTGTCGTGATAGCTTCGGAGATGATGGGTGCTTCAGTGGCCTATCCCGGGTGGAACGACCACAACGGCCACGCTTGGCCTCCAAAGCAAGATGACAGTACTGCCGAGGTCCCTCCCAAGATTCAAGAAGGTCGTCGTTGAAGGGTCGGAGAATTGGCATTTCGGATTTGATTACAGCGCCTGGGCTCACGAGAACGGCCCCTTTTATGTCAACGACACTCTCGGTAAGTCGCTACTATGACTCATTGATTCATATCTGGATTCAGCATCTATTGTGCCCCATTTTTGTCTGTGTAAGTTTGTTCTTAATTTTTATTTTAACAGTTGATATGAGAGATTCATAGATGATCTTGATGGTATTAGAATCGATGCAAATTCCTCCTCAGGCAACATTATCTTCTAGACATTCACTTACTATGAGACTTCGATATAATGCAATCTCACGCATATGAAGTAGAAGTAGAGTGCTGCGGATAATTACCTGGTAAAACAATTGCTTTCTAAGGATAATTAAGAAGCAGAATCGCCTTATTAATTTTCCCCAAACGAAAAATGAGTAGTCTCAGTAGCATTATGGGTTTTGTAGATAAGTGGTCCAGTGCACTATTTAAACGATCGGATATGGAAGGAAATAATGCAACTGGTTATACTAGCATATGCACGATCAACACTTTGAAGAAAAGCGCACAAGTATCTTCGCCAACCTATCTCTACTGATTGCGTGTGAGCTGGAATTCATCTTTGAAAAAGGTGTAAAAGGTGTAGAGGTTCAGCTACCAAAGGATGCAATTAGGTTTTTGTAAAAATAATATAATCGTATAATTGCATAAGTTCCATGTCGTATTCAATGCATAGGATGTCATTAAGGGGGTCTTCTTCGAGAAATTTCTACCGCACGTACAAATCAAAACGTAGCCGATAATTAGGTCAAAGTGGTAATGATGGGTGCAGCTAATTGCTGAAAGGTCAGCTTTTAGTGAACTCGTTGCTTGATTTTTATTTCCTTTGTTGTGACCCACGGGACTATACTTTTCTCTTATGTTGTGGTTACCTCTATTGACTCAATCATGATATAAAATTTTTTGTCTGAGACCACACAAGTATGAGGTACATACATTTCTGGTCGAGGAATTTAAACTGTTGGGCACCATACTTGGCAGCCTCTGACTTTCGAACTCTTTATTTGCATGTTGCTACTTCTTTGTTTAGTCATACAACGGACAGAACCATTTGCTATGTAGATTGGGATTGATATCATCTAAATTTAGGAATTGTATATGCGTGTACAAATTATCCTTAAGATATTGAAACATCACTTATTAGGTATATTAGACATTCTACATTTATTTGTATTTTTTTTTCTCTTTTTTCGCTCTCCGCATTTTTGCCTTTTTCCCTCTTCCTTGGCTTTGCTTCTCTACCCTAGCACGACCACCCATGGCACTGGCAGCAATATCAACAACAATTCATCAACACATCAGCGAAAGCAATACCTGGCAGTCCTAAAGAACCGAACATGTACATGTTTATCGCCTCTTTTCAAAGCTTATATTTCCATAACGAGCCTCTCAACAAACTCCAATAAACACCACTCCATGGAAAGTGGAATCGCAACTGCTGAAGTCAAAGATAATCAGCAAAACAGCAAATGAAATCGAGTAGAACTAAAGATAACGCAATTTTCCATAGAATGGCACAACTAAACAATGTCACCATTCATACCAGTGTATCAAATGAAAATTAAATACCAATTGGACTAAAAAGAACCGTCTTTTCCGAGAAAACAAACTTTCTCACTTCAACCAGTGAAAAATTGCAGCCAAAGCTGTCACAGAGACTCGCAGATAATCGATTTAGCCATAAAACGTGGGACTTCTTTCATCATCAACCTCCAGAACTCGACAATCAGGCAACCAAGAATTGAATTACCGTGTGATAAAAGCTGGACCTCGGGAGATTCAACGGTAAGTTTACCAGTCCTTTTTGCCAAACATTCAACATTAAGAAAAAATGCGAGTAGCTACCATGCTCTACTTGTTGCGAAGAGCAGTGCGATCTTGCGGAGAAGAGGTAGAAGCCTCAGCAGCGGCGACCTGGGCTTTCTCGAGGAGTGGCTTGAAACCCAGTTGCAGAGTGAGGTATCCAAACGCCAATGCTCCAATCACAATTAGCCCTATCCTCATCGCATTCATCTTTGTCCTATCCATCATCTCCATCTCCCTCTCCCTCTCCCTCTCCCTCTCCCTTGAGTGCAGAGGAGTCAAGCAGAAAGAACTCACGCAAGTGTAATTCAAGGTCACTATGACGTTGTTCCCTACCTATGCATGAAATGGCAATGATGCATTCGATCCGTGAATTTTGGCTTAATACTTCCATGTGATACATTCGATCCATAATTTTGCTTTTTGATTTGTTTTTTATTTGTAACTCATGAATTTTAATCTCTCAAGCAGTGACATTCCTGAACTTTTAATTTATTTAATTCGATCCCCAAATTTTTGGTACGTATTTAATTTAGTCCATAAATTAGATAATATGAGAATTAGATTGGATAAATGGATATAATATTTTAAGACTAGATAGAACAATTACCAAAAGTTCAACGACCATTGTTGACCTGTAAATCTTTGTCAACATTTTATGTATTTGTTTATTTTACAAAAAAAAGAAAAACATAAAAAAAATCTAAAAAATGATGAATTAAAAATGAATGAAATGAAAATAAATGAATAATAACAAAATCATGTGGGCTCACGTGTCCGGCCCACATAGCAAAATTCTCAGCCCTCGAAAAGCCCCTCTGTCTATTAGTCCAACCCATTGTTAAATCACTCGGCCCATCTTTTTGTTTATTTTTGGCCCATTCTTCTTTGTTTCTTTTAAGCCCTTAATTTGAGCCCAAGAAAAAGCGATGCAAGACCCAGGCCCACGTGGTCTCCCTCCTGTCTCCTCCCCCTTTCTGCACGACCAGCGTGCGTCTATGACGCAATAGGGATGACCGAGGGTGTAGCCACGAGCATCAAAGGACTTCGATCGCAAATCGTGCGGCACTAAGACCTTTAAATTACCTAATTGGCTTTAAGTAAGCCTTGCTTTCACTCACATGTTCACACTCAAGGAAGAGAATTTTTAGGAAGAGAAAATATAGTGATGATACAAATGAGGGGAGAACCCCTTATTTATATAAAAATTCATCAAATTACAACTATTGATCTTCTACATGGTCTAACGATGGAGAATATTGATCATTATCACATTATTCCAACAATGAAGATTGATATCATCTAATGGTTGGAGATTGTTAATCCTTATCAAGCAAATCCGAGAGCAAAGATTAAGTCCTCTTACAATCTCGATGAGCTCCCTTTGAATTGATGATGTGGCGCTCTTTACTCCGTGACACAAGCGTGATTGACGAAGGATGAGAAAAATAATAGAGAAAGATTCTCCCCAGAGGATGAGGCGGGGGGACATGTTTAAGGTTCTTAAAAAAGGGGTTGGCTGAAACGAGAACTAGAGAAGAAGGCCATTGGAGAGGGTGAAAGAACCAAAAAGAGGAGGAAGGAGAGAAAACCTTGGTTTTTGAGGAAGAGGAAGAGCAACATTGAGCTTCATTGAAGAGGAAAAAAGAAGAACTAGAGAAGAAGGCCATTGTCAGCCATTTTTGGAAGCCTCCCTTCCGCTTCCACCACCGATGTCCAACAACTTCTAGCTAGTGTACTCTGTCTCGTGAGGTTTGGCCAGAACGTCTCACTATCCGGAGGAAAAGAGTGGTGATCTCTCTTAAAGTTTTTGAACTCTATCACTACTGATTTCAGTGACTCCATTTCACCAAATGAACCAAGCATGTGAACACTCTCTCTTAAGCATTTTCTATGAACAAACTGTTTCTAATCAAGAATGAGCTACAAAATTTGAATGATGAAATTACGAGGAAGCTCGTATGAATAGCACACTGTTGAATAATCTGATCATGAATCATATCCATCTTTTTCTAGATTGAAATAGTACACATCAAAATAATAAAAATAACAATGAGCCAACAAAATAATGCAAATAATAACGAGCCATCCGATGAAGACCACTACCTTCATATTTGAAATCTTTTGAATTCCACAAGGAGGATGACATTTAAATTGGGATTGAGCAAGCCACCGTGGAGAATGTAATCGCAATCCAAATAAAAGTATGACCAGCCTTACAATTCTGGTCATACTTTTTATTTAGATTGCGATTACTTGCTCCATCCCAATTTAAAAATTTTGTCCCCCTTGTGGAATTCAAAATATCTCAAGTACGAAAGTTTTGAGGAGTCATCTTTAATTGAATGGCTTGTTATTATTTATATTATTTTGTTGTGTCATATTTTACGTCCATCTTTAATCAGATGGCTCGTTGTTATTTTTATTATTAATGTATACTATTGTGATAAGTCATAATCTAAGTCCATCTTAATTGGATGGCTCATTATTATTTTTATTATTTTGATGTGTTATATTGTACGTCCATCATGAATTGTACATTAGTTATTAAATTAAATTAAATTATTATTATTATTATTATGATTATGATGATTATGATGACTATTATTATTGTTGTTGTTGTTGTTGTTTTCTTATTATTATTTTGAGAAGGGAATATAGACTTAGAGGTAGTGCCAAATTCGAGCCAACGGCATTCGATTTGACGCGGGTTTTTCCACACCTATACCTCACGTGACATAACCCTATGCAAAATATGGAAGAAAATCTCACTTTTTGCATAACCAGCGATCTTGGAAATTGAGACTTGATTACACTAGTTCTAAAACTAATGCCCCTTCATAACCTAAACTTTGACTATTTGCTGACCAAAGTAAAAGACGACCTATCATCAAAGATTTTAAGATACATCCTAACCATTCTAAAAGTAAAAATTACAATCAATATATGAATAAGACACAATCAAATGTAATTTAAATGAACAACGTAAACCGTAACCTAGCATCATCTCTAAAAAGAAAATGCCATCCAAAAGATCCTATAGTGAAGCAGCTTTGTTCAATTGGGATTCAATTTTATTTTAAGGATTTTCTCACTTTTTAAGCGGAAACTATCTAAAAGCTAAATTTTAGGCACTTTTTCCAAGGATTTCCAAATTTTCTGATTTTTTTAATTTCTTTTTATGAATTTTCTGGATTTTTAATTTTTTAATGATTTAATTTTTTATTTTTTTTTATTTCTAACTTTTTATATTTTCAATTCAGATAAGGGCTTCGGGCTGGCTCCGGTCCGTGGGTCTGGGCCATGGACACAAATGGGCTTATATAAAACACGCCCATTTGAAAAGAAAATCACCAAGCCCATTTGTTGAAATCAAAAAACACTAAGCCCATCTTGCTAAAAAAAACTCAGCCCAAACACCTCTACGACTAAAACCAGCCTGAATATACTTAAAACCACTTAAGTCCAAGATCCGTCAAAGTCTAATTACGCCCGAAGTTCATTAAACTAAACTAAGCCCACTTACACCAATCCTCTTTTCTTATCTAATTTTTTTCTCCTTTTTCTTTCCGTCTCTCCCCTTTTGTATTTTTCTTTTCCTATTTTCCATTATTCCTTATTTTCTCTTCCCTTCCACTGTCCATCATCTTCTTCCCGAGAACGACTTCTTCCCTGCGAACCTCCTCTTCAACCAAATCCCACCATTTTCCCATGAGCCCTTGCCGGCGCTCAGGCCACTGCCGAGCCACCACCCGGCGTCCATCGTTTAGCACGACAACGCTGGTCACCGCCGGCCAATCACTCGGTCGCCGGCCGTCCCTCGCCGGCCATAACCGAACCTCACCGGCGACTTCAATGTCGCCGAAACACGTGATACAAAACGGCATCCATTCCAACGGAACGAGCACACAAATGAGTGGATAGGAAACTAACCATGGCGGTCTCTAACCGCGGGCTTCTCCGGCTTAAGGAATGGCATCTCCGGCGGCGAGGCGGTCACGGCCAACTCGAACGACGAGGAATATGCCACCAAAAAAATCAAAGTAAACGCCGATTCAGTCTCAGTTTAGTGACTCAGCCCGACCCAATTAATCAGACTTTCAGAAACCAAAGCATTCATAACGGACAACGAACAATGAGAAACCGCAAAAGCCTCGCCTTTTTCTCCACGGTAATCCCACCCAGAATCCGAAAAAACTCAAACTTTTCAATTTTCCCGCACGAACAAGACAGAGACAGACACCCATATTCAAGAAAAAGCGTCCGCGCAAACAGAGACGGTACCTTGTCCAGACGATGACGACCCAGCGGGGCCACGAGGGTCGAGGGCGTGATCATGGTGGCGGCGGCCGTCGCGGCGGCCGGAATCGATCGATCTCCGTCACGGCCGCCGCCGCCTTGGCTGACGTTCGCAGAGCGAGAAAGCGAGCGCTTTTCTTGAGCGGCAACTGCCCTCTGCTTTTTAGATCGGGAAAAGAAAGGAAAAAGCTTAATGACTGCACCGTTACGCTTCCTGTAGATAATCGTTATAGATAATAAGAGGCCGTAATCGTAACTTCTTATAACTACATTAAAAATTAGGAAGTTATTTTCGAATTCAAAATCCATAACCGTCTGTAATAACTGCTTTTAGGTGGGAAATAAAAGCTCACTTTATGATCTTTATAATGAACAGTCACACAAATTAATGATACGAGCGTGTTTGTTTTTCTCTAATTTCCTCACAAGTTTGCATTGCTTGCAACCAATTAAATCCGGTAACATACCCAAAAACAAAAAAAAAAACAAAAAACAAACCTTTCAAATCTGGTAATTTCACGTCTATTTTTCCTTTTGACATATCGTCCCATTTATATTCTAGTCCAAAATTAGCAAAGGACCCTTTGTTTATTCAATTTGATCATCTCTTTTTGGTTAAAGTTCTTTTGCCCTTTTTCGGCAAAACACAACTACTTTTCATCATATAGTGAGGTAGACTAAATTTGAATGCCTTATATGCTTTCTTTATTTTTGGTAGCTTTCTCTTTCTTTGAAGTATCGAAGTATTAATGGGTCTTGTCAATAAGGTTCCTAGATAACTTGCTCTTATACTACTACCAAACTAGTTATTTTGTTGAATTGATATGATGCCCCTCTCAGTGATGAAATGCATATATTGATGGGAGACATGGAATAGTCTATTACAATGAGCCATATTACAATGAGCAATGTCATGATACAAGTCGTCATCCTTAAAAAAGGAAGGCTAGTTTGTTTAATTGATTTTTAGGGGTGATCGAATCCCAACTAGATCAGATCCCACTAAGGAATCAAGAACTAGACCAAGAAGAACAGTTCTTAATTTTGGAACCAAAGATAGGACCGTTAGCTTCTAAGAGCGAACTGACTGGTTTGGTTCGATTCCCAAGTGGTTCAATGGAACCAATGAAGCCTTTGCTTCCTTTTGAAGCCGAATTAGATTGGAAGTAATGCAAAGCTCAAGAATCTCCCAAAGGAAAGGGTTGATTAGCCCAGAAATAAAGTAATCCCCATTATCTTCACGTAAAAAATTTGGACCTTTATTTGATCAATCAACAGATATTCCTAGCCTGAAGCGCCTGAACTTTATATCCAATGCAAAGAAATGAAGCAGCCATCTCCAAGCACAAGTCGGACAAGCCCATGAAAGGAACCATGTCTTGGGATGCCATCTTCAAGAATTCTCGTAGTGTCCACGCTCTATCTCTTCGCTTCTTATTCTTCTGGGTTTCTTGCTTGACACGTGATGTCAAATTCGGCATTGAAACATGAAATTGATGAGCACTAGACTCTAGCAAAAGCAAATAAAGAAGACTCAGAATGACTGTGAGAGGAAGAATTTTATATGTGCGAGAGGCGAGAGGCTGAGAGTGAGAAGCGATGGAAGAGAGATGTGATTAGGTTTCCATTTAAGAAATGAATACATATCTATACATATATATTTATCTGATTTGGTCTGGGTGGTTTGGCACTCCCTAGAATCCGGACAAAAAATCACTGATTTCAATTTTATGAAACTGAAAACTGAACTAATGCTCCTAGGATTCAAACCATATTACCGACCCAATTTAGGTGGTTCTAATTTGGTCAGTCCATTTTGCCCACTCATCTAATGTTTTGTAGTCCCATGATCAAGACCAATCAATTAAAATCTTAATATAAATGGTATCAAAGTAAGAGTCAAATTGTATGTGTGGATGCCATTAGAGGTCAAACCCCTTAGTTATTTTTTAGCATGATTGATACAAAAGACGGGAGATGTTTTACCTATTGGCTGAGCATAGGCCATTTGCATAAAGCCTAGGAAGAGGCAATGATGGTGCGCGAGAGGATTGGCCATTGATGTAGAGATGTGGGGATGGCTAGGGGAACTGAAGGATGCGAAGAATAGCCTGCAACAGGCATTGTGAAAATCAAGTGGGGAAAGTATTCCATGAGGGCATGGAACTGAGCTTTATAATTCCGATAGAAACAAGAGAGATTTGATATGACCCATGCAAGTGAATGATGAGAGCGGTGTCAAAGAGTTTGTGCTAAGAATCAAGTGATGAAAAGAATATCACATGGAAAATGTCCAATGACAGGATTGGCTACCATGCATAAATTGGTGGGGAGTAGATTCCGTTCTTTTGGTGATGCCTGCAACAGGCTAAAACAATTTATTGTATTGAATTCAAACATACACCCCACTCTAGTTAGTGAGATGCTCAAGTTAATGCGAGATGTGGAATGATTGATTATAATGAAACATTTCAAAAGAATAGCAATGGCAATGATCCTCATAAAGTAAAGTGGCCTAGTGAATGGACTCGCCTATCATTGCACGATCCCTTGACCAAGGCTAATAGGCCCAAATCATGATAATTGGTCACTCATCCCAACCTTTTTAATGTACAAAAACAATATTTTAAAAAAAAAAAAAAATCCCGTTGTCTAGATCATCTCTCTCTACATCTTTGTCACGCACTTTAACTGAGACTCATGGGGATATATGTATATATGTGTGTGTGTGTGTTCGTTCATTTATGTAGGTGTTTAAGATGAGATTGCAATTAATTTGTCCATGGTATTGAAAGTTGACATTTACTATCTTATTTTTTACTTGACATGAATCATTTAGTGCATGCATTGGTACTTTTTTTTTACTCGCAACATCCAAAATTTTGGTAACAATTAAATGTCAAAACCTTAGAAAATATGTAACTTTTCAACATTTTTTAATCAATAAAAGTAGGTAATATTTCAAATTTTGGTGGTAAATTAAAAAAAATCATATACTTAAATCATAAATAAATGGTTTATACTACAGAAAATCTCAAACTAATACATGTGTGATAAATTTACCTCAAATTAATTTTTTAAGTGTCAAAAACCCCCAAACTAGTACGACAAATTATCATAAACTATTTTTTTACCTCTAAAAATTCCAAACTAATATATTTGTAATAAGTTTACTTTCTATTAATTTTTATTAAAATGAATTAATATGGCGAAAAATCACATATTTCAATACATAAGTAACAAATCAATGGTAAAATCCTAAATTGATGTACTGTCATGTGTTATTCTACTCTATAATTTGACCGTAATATTTAACGAAAATTAACTTGAAGCAAATTTATAATAAGTGTACTGTTTGAGGATATTTATGATAAATTTGATATACCTGTACTGGTTTGAGTTTTTTTTATTTATTTATTGTATTAACCCTAAATAAATTGCCCCTATGTCATATTGAATCACTGAACAGACGAAGAAGAGGAAGGAAGAAGAAGAAGGACAGGGAATGAGCGTGTTCGGAGGAGATAGCTGGGCAAGAGAAGCCCAGCACCGGAAGAGAAGAGTCGACGATGTGGCCGTGGAAGGCCTCGACGCCTCCTCCTACAGGAAGCTCTCCTCCGGCAAGTTCGCCTGCCTCGTCTGCCCTGGCGCCTCCGTCCTCCATTCTGCTCTCATGCTTTCCGTGCGTCTCCAGTCTCTGCTTCCGCAAACTTCTGTCGCTCAATCAATTTGTATCTTGTGGGTCTGTCTTGTCTTGATAGGCTGGAGGATTGTAGCGATTCTGCTAGATAATTTGCTTGTGGTTCTGTTTTGTCTTGATTGGTTTTCGTTTTCATGAGTAGCTGGAGGATTGTAGCGCTTTTGCTAGATAGATGAGACAAGTTATGGGTCTGACAGGCCATTTGGTCCCGATGAATCTAGTTGTCGGGATGGGAAAATGTGTGATCAATGTCTTTTCCGTCCAGTCCCCGGAATTTCGGGGTTGGCCTCGGCTGGCAAACGACCATCAAGTTGCGATTTTGAATCTGACCAAGTGTGTTTTCCGGCGGCCGTCTTGGCTGACTGTGTGGTCAATCTGCTTTATTGGACTACCATGCACTGAAATGTCGCATTTCTGCCACGATGGTGTTTGTGGTTTGGTTTGGTTAGGTTAGAGAACTGTGCCGTGGCAATGGCAGCTACTAACTAAGTTGCTTGTCCTCCTTGTGATGTTGATGCCCTGGTATCTTTTATGTCATGTCGGTTGTGCATGAGACTTCAAAATTCGTTGGAATTTGCTTACCAACACCTTGCTCTCGGTTGTGGGCATAAGAACATCCAACGTTCTAGAAGAAAAATGGAGGGGTAGAATTGGGAAAAAGGAGAAGATTTAAAAATAGAAAAAAAAAGAATTAAAATTTTAAAAATATATTTAAAAATTCTAAAAAAATTTAAAAAAAAATTAAAAAATTGTCACGTTAGCATTCGCCGGATGGCTGGTGCTGGCTAGCATCCACGTCAATGCTGGCTTGTCAATTTGGACCGGATGGACTGAATTAGCACAATTATAAAAAGTTTAGGACTAAATTGGCCCCAAAAAAAATTATGACTGAATTGGCACCATTGCAATAGATTTTAAGACTTTTTTTTTTTTTAAATTCTCCCTTGAAAAAGGTGTAAAAGGTGTAGAGGTTCAGCTACCAAAGGATGCAATTAGATTTTGTAAAAATAATATAGTCGTATAGTTGCATAAGTTCCATGCCGTATTCAATACATAGGATGTCATTAAGGGGGGTCTCCTTCGAGAAATTTCTACTGCACATACAAATCAAAACGTAGCCGATAATTAGGTCAAAGTGGTAATGATGGTGCAGCTAATTGCTGAAAGGTCAGCTTTTAGTGAACTCGTTGCTTGATTTTTATTTCTTTGTTGTGACCCACGAGACTATACTTTTCTCTTATGTTGTGGTTACCCCTATTGACTCAATCATGATATAAAAATTTTGTCTGAGACAACACGAGTATGAGGTACATACATTTCTGGTCGAGGAATTTAAACTGTTGGGCAGAGTACTTGGCAGCCTCTGACTTACGAACTCTTTGTTTGCATGTTCCTACTTATTTGTTTAGTCATACAATGGACGGAACCATTTGCTATGTAAATTGGGATTGATATCATCTAAATTTAGAAATTGTATATGCGTGTACAATTATTCTTAAGGTATTGACACGTCACTTATTAGGTATATTAGACGTTCTACATCCATTTATGTATTTTTTTCTCTTTTTTCGCTCTCCGCATTTTTGCCTTTTTCCCTCCTCCTCGGCTTTGTTTCTCTACCCTAGCACGACCACCCATGAGACTGGCAGCAATAGCAACAACAATTCATCAACACATCAGCGAAAGCAATACCCGGCAGTCCTAAAGAACCGAACATGCACATGTTTATCGCCTCTTTTCGAAGCTTATATTTCCACAACGAGCCCTCGACAAACTCCAATAAGCACCACTCCATGGAAAGTGGAATCGCAACTGCTGAAGTCAAAGATAATCGGCAAAACAGCAAATGAAATCGAGTAGAACTAAAGATAACGCAATTTTCCATAGAATGGCACAACTGAACAATGCCACAATTCTGGTATGTGTCAAATGAAAATTAAATACCAATTGGACCAAAAAGAACCTCTTTTCCGAGACAACAAACTTTCTCACTTCAACCAGTGAAAAACTGCAGCCAAAGCTGTTACCGAGACTCACGGATAATCGATTTAGCCATAAAACGTGGGACTTCTTTCATCATCAACCTCCAGAACTCGACAATCAGGCAACCAAGAATTGAATTACCGTGTGATAAAAGCTAGACCTCGGGAGATTCAACAGTAAGTTTACCAGTCCTTTTGCCAAACATTCAACATTAAGAAAAAAGGCGAGTAACTACCATGCTCTACTTGTTGCGAAGAGCAGCGCGATCTTGCGGAGAAGAGGTAGAAGCCCTCAGCAGCGGCGACCTGGGCTTTCTCAAGGAGTGGCTTGAAACCTAGTTGCAGAGTGAGGTATCCAAATGCCAATGCTTCAATCACAATTAGCCCTATCCTCATCGCATTCATCTTTGTCCTATCCATCATCTCCCTCTCCCTCTCCCTCAAGTGCAGAGGAGTCAAGCAGAGAGAACTCACGCAAGTGTAATTCAAGGTCACTATGACGTTGTTCCCTACCTACAAATGAAATGGCAATGATACATTCGATCCGTGAATTTTGGCTTAATACTTTGTGCGATCCATAAGCTTTTTTATTTGTTTACTGTAACTCATGAATTTTAATCTCTCAAGTAGTGACATTCCTGAACTTTTAATTTATTTAATTCGATCCCCAAACTTTTGGTACGTATTTAATTTAGTCCATAAACTAGATAATCTAGGGATTAGATTGGATAAATGGATATAATATTTTAAGACTAGATAGAACAATTACCAAAAGTTCAACGACCACTGTTGACCTGCAAATCTTTGTCAACATTTTATGTATTTGTTTATTTTACAAAAAAATATAAAAAATGATGAATTAAAAAATGAATGAAATGAAAATAAATGAATAATAACAAAATCATGTGGCCTCACGTGTCCGACCCACATAGCAAAATTCTCAGCCCTCTAAGCCCCTCTTCTATTAGTCCAACCCATTGTTAAATCACTTGGCCCATCTTTTTGTTTCTTTTTGGCCCACTCTTCTTTGTTTCTTTTAAGCCCTCAATTTGAGCCCAAGAAAAAGCGATGCAAGACCCAGGCCCACGTGGTCTCTCTCCTCCCCTTTTTGCACGACCAGCGTGCATCTATGACGCAACAGGAATGATCGAGGGAGTAGCCACAAGCATTATAGGACGATTCTTTCGATCGCAAATCGTGCAGCACTTAGACCTTTAAATTACCTAATTGGCTCTAAGTAAGCCTTGTTTTCACTCACATTTTCACACTCAAGGAAGAGAATTTTTAGGAAGAGAAAGTATAAAGATGATACAAATGAGGGGAGAACCCTTTATTTATACAAAAATTCGTCGAATTACAACCATTGATCTTCTACACGATCTAACGATGGAGAATATTGATCATTATCACATTATTCCAACAATGAAGATTGATATCATCTAAAGGTTGAGATCGTCAATCCTCGTCAAGCAAATCTGAGAGCAAAGATTAAGTCCTCTTACAATCTAACGATCTCGATGAGCTCCCTTTGAATTGATGATGTGGCGCTCTTTACTACGTGACACAAGTGTGATTGACGAAGGACAAGAAAAATAACAGAGAAAGATTCTCCCCGGAGGATGAGGCAAGGGGACATGCTTAAGGTTCTTAAAAAGGGGGTTGGCTGAAATGAGAACCAGAGAAGAAGGCCATTGGAGAGTGTTAGAAGATATGCGACATTCCTTTGGAAGATTTGGATTTGATTTGATTATATGTAATTAAAGATTAGATTTAGATCTAGATTGATACATAGAATTCTTTATTTCCATTAATTGTACAAACCTAGCTCTATATCTTTAGGATATGTACAGTTTACAAACAGAATGAGGAAATACAGAAAATCTTCGTTCCTCTTTCCTTCACCTTCGCTTTCTTTCACGGTATCAAAGCCTCCAGGCTTCTGATTTGCTTTTGCCTTGTCCTTTTGCCGGAAAGATCTTCAACCTACAAAAAAGAGGTTGCATTCGGCATTAGAGTCAGTACTCAAAGGAATTTTTTTACTTACCATGGTCTCCCTACGAGCCAGCGTCTCTGCCTCCGGCAACCCACCAATTGGAGAAACAACGCCTCAAGATTCACAAGTTGAACATCACCCCACGACACTCCCAGTCGTGGATCAGCAGACTCAACTTCAACCTATACAGTGGCGACCCACGCAGACTCAACTCAACTTGGGGCAACCCTTGGCGGGCCAACCTTACCAGTGGATTCCATATCCACTCTATTTTGGGCCAAGCCCAAATTCATCATCGTCTGCATATGTGGGCCACCAGAGCTACGTCCAAGCCGATGGGGGCCCACCAACCACGAATGGGGCAAGTCTAGCCATCGGATCGAAGCAGATGAGCGGATTAGGAGAGCCGGGTATGGAAACAAATCCCTACCCGGGTTTTTATCATGCGGGTTATCTAATCGGGTCGAGCCAATCGGGTCAAGGAACGAATGCCTACCCGAACCTCGCGCCTAGCTATCTATCGTTTCCAGCAGCGGCACTCACCGGATGATTAGAACCCGGCGATCCACTATTTGTTTCCACCGCCGACGGGCCAGAATTGCGGCTAATCAACCAGCAGCTAACCGGGCCTAAAAACTATACAAGATGGTCGCAAGAATTCCGACATGCCCTAGCAACCAAAGACAAAGATGGTTTCCTCGACGGAACCATTCCAATTCCCGTGGATGAATGCCTAGCCCGACTTTGGAGGAAGAGCAACCGCCTAGTCCGAACCTAGATCAACAATTGCGTCTCCTCAAAGGTCACGGCCGGACTCCCACCAACGGAAGATGCAAAAGACATGTGGGAGAATATCAAGGAAATGTACGGGAAGCTGGACCAGGAAATTTTTTACCCTAATGCAAGAGCTCAGTGAATTGAAGCAATGAAACATGACGGTCATAGCCATTTTCAAAGCTCTCATCATTGTGGAACAACCTCGAAGCGGCCGAGGAGAAGCACGAGGGACCAAAATCCACACTCAAACAATACAGATCCATCAAAGACAGGGAGAAAGCTACACGCTTTCTCCTCATTTTGAACGAAACATACCTCGGCTTTCGCTCATAGATCCTCGCCATGGATCCCATGTCACTGATTGGATGGATTTTTCAATTGGTCGTACAGGAGGAGAGCCAGCGACTCGCAACGCCGGACCACACCAGGAGCAGCGAGAGCGTCGCACTTGTAGCCCGCGGAGATTGGCGAGACGCGGCCTCCAAGGACTCAAACCCTAAATCGAGAGAGGCGAGCAAAATTAGGGTTCGCGAGGAGGAGCCAAGACTCCTTAAAATGGACCGAATGGACAATCCAGATGGGATGCGAAGATCGGACAGCTCGCAAGTCTTCGATTGGATCCAACGACGAACAAGAGCTCGCGCTTAAAGAATCGAACGTCCAGATCTTTGCTGCGCTTAAAGGGATGGACGGCCAGTTCTTTGCCATGTCATCAAGGAATTTCGGAAGGAATTTTAAAGGCAAGAGTAAATTATTTTGTGATTATTGCAAACGTACTAATCACTCAATTGACAATTGCTGGAAATTGCATGGAAAGCTCGGTGAAAAGGAGAAAAAAATTTCAGCAGCTTACCAAGTTACTAGACCAACCGATAAAAAAACTGACCAGCCTATCTCATATAGTCAATATCATCAGTTGATGCGGGCACTTCAAAAAATGGATACCTCAAACAAAGAAGTGAGTTTCTCAGGTATTACACATTGCTTGATTAACTCAATATCCAGAAAGGCATGGATAATTGACTTAGGGGCAAGCGATCATTTTATATGTGACAGGGGATTTTTCTCAAGTTTAAATGACAAATTGAATTTCCCTATTTCCATGCAATTGCCCAATGGAGACATTAATCATGTCAATGAGACAGGGACAATCAATCTTAGTCCACATATTACTCTTAGAAATGTTCTCTATGTCCCAGAATTCCAATATAATCTGATTTTTGTGTCAAAAGCTTGTCAAGAAAATTCATGCTGGGTCATTTTCAATGCTGGCACTTGTTTCTTTCAGGACCTTTTGACTGGGAAATTAATGGGCTTGGGTAGTCTCTCAGAAGGCATTTTTTTTTTCTAGAATAGTTTCTCAAGTAATTTCAACTTTCCTTGCAATTTTTTGAATAAGTCATCATTGTGTAACTTGACTACCAATGATAGAAATTCTATTATGCATTTGAGATTGGGTCACAGTGCCTCTTTTCCATGTCCACAATGTCTTATATGTCTTCTTGCTAAACAATCTCATGCGCCCTTTCCGTCTAGTAACTCCCAAACTAGTGAGATCTTTTCCTTGATTTATGTGGATATATGGGGACCTTACCACACAATAAATCATGATGGGTCTCGATATTTTCTCACCATAGTAGATGATTATTCTCGTGCAACCTGGGTTTTCTTGATGCAGTCAAAGAATCAGGCTTATTCTCATTTAAAAAGTTTTCTCGCACTATCAAAGAATCAGTTTGGCAAATCCATTTAGCGGATCCGTACTGATAATGGAAGAGAATTATTCAGCCATGATTGCTTTCTATTATTTACTACACATGGCATACAACATGAGAGCTCATGTGCCTATTCCCCACAACAAAATGGCATGGTAGAATGAAAACATCATCATCTATTGGAAGTCACACGAGCCTTGAAGTTCCAAGCATCAGTTCCTGACGATTATTGGGGAGATTGTGTGGTCACAGCTGCTTACTTAATCAACCGTATGCCAACTCGGATACTTAAAGGGAAAACTCCATTTGAGTTATTATTCTGGAAGAAACCAGAGTTATAGCATCTCAAGGTCTTCAGATGTCTTTATTATGTTGCAACAGTGGGACCTAGAGACAAATTCAGTCCACGTGCCCGGCGATGCATTTTCATGGGATATCCCAATTTGAAGAAAGGGTATCGGGTTCTTGACATTTCCACAAAGGAATTTCTAGTAAGTCGTGATGTCATCTTTCATGAGGACACTTTTCCTTTTTATGAGCAGACAGCTCTAGATGAAAATATAGGGATGACAACTTTTCCCCGTGGTGTCTTACATGATAAAGCAATGCCTCAAAGACATACCTATGTACCAATAGTAGAATTGAGGCATATTCCTCCCACTAATTCATTTCTTCCAGCACCAACATCAACACTTGCTGAGAGGCCCAACTACTCATAAGATATTTTGGAACCAAGACTCGAAGATCCTAATAGTATTGAGGAAGGTCAACACATTGAGTCGACACCTCCCAATGAGACGAATACGGAAGTCACTCATGCACGGCGTTCCAGTCGCACCACACGACCCCCCACCTGAACTAAAGACTATATTTGTGCAACTCACCACTCTCCAGGTACTCAGTATCCAGTCTCATCATATGTTTCCTTCAATAGATTATAACAGGAACATAGATGTTGTATTAGTCGCCTATTAGAAGAACAAGAGCCATATGGTTATGATGAGGCATCTATTGACCCAAAATAGCAACGGGCCATGAAGGCAAAACTTCAATCATTGATTGACAACAAAACATGGGATCTTGTCCCACTCCCACTTGATCGCAAGCCAATTGGCTGCAAATGGGTCTACAAGATAAAGTATCATGCCGATGGTTCCATTGAACGACACAAGGCACAGTTGATTGTAAAAGGATTCACCCAAAAGAAAGGTTTTGACTACCACGAGACATTCTCGTTCCTTTTTTACTGTTGCCGCCATTAATGATTGGAGTCTACATCAAATGGATGTGCACAATGCCTTCTTGCACAACGATCTTGATGAAGAAATTTATATGGATATTCCTCAAGGCTTACGGAAACAAGAGGAGAATAGAGTATGTCATCTCCGTAAATCCCTTTGTAGATTGAAGCAAGCATCCAGACAATGGTACGCCAAGTTTGCAAATGCCTTTACAACGACGGGCTTCCAATAGTCTAAACATGACTATGCTTTATTTACACGGACTAAAGGTATGTCATCTATTTATTTGATGATATATGTCAATGACATACTTGTTATAGGAAATGATAAGGTTGCCATAGACAATTTCAAAGATTATTTACATGCTACCTTTCACATTAAAGACTTAGGAGCACCTAAATATTTCCTTGGAATTGAAATTGCTCAATCTAATCAAGGGATTTCTCTTAGTCAGCGAAAATTTATCTTAGAAATTATATCGAAGCAGGCTCATCGGGATGCAGACCAGCCGTGATTCCCATTGAGCATAACACTAACTTGACTACTGCAGAATACGATAAGGGTACATCACAAAACAATGATCCCATACTCAGAGATCCATCAGGGTATCAAAGGCTTGTCGGGAAGCTCATATACCTGACCATGATTAGACCTGATATCTCCTATGTAGTACAGACACTTAGCTAATTCATGCACAGTCCAAAGCGATCTCATTTGGAAGTTGCATTGAAGGTTGTGAAGTATTTAAAGAAGTGTCAAGGACTGGGAATACTTTTATCCAAACGATGTGACATGAAGATGAAGGCATACTGTGATGCTGATTATGCTACATGTCCCACTAGTCGAAGATCGGTTATTGGATATTGCATCAAATTAGGAGATTCACTCCTCTCATGGAAGACCAAGAAGCAGCCTACTATATCTTTGTCTTCAGTCGAAGCAGAGTATCGAGCCATGGCCAAAACCACTTGTCAGGTGATGTGGATACGAGGGTTGCTTAAGGACCTCGGAGTACAAGTACAAGGACCAACCAAATTATATTGCGACAATGATGCGGCTCTCAAGTTGGCAACAAATCCTATAGTGCACGAGAGGACTAAGCACATAAAAGTGGACTGTCACTTTACACGAGACAAGATTCAAGAAGGGATAATTGAGACAAAAGGAATTGGGACAGCGAAGCAGCCAGCAAAACATCTTTACCAAATCCATGTGTCATCGATAGCACACATATCTATTGAGCAAGCTAGGCATCTTGGATATCTACAAGCCACCAGCTTGAGAGGGAGTGTTAGAAGATATGCGACATTCCTTTGGAAGATTTGGATTTGATTTGATTATGTGTATATCAATTAAAGATTAGATTTAGATCTAGATTGATACATAGAATTCTTTATTTCCATTAATTGTACAAACCTAGCTCTATATCTTTAGGATCTGTATAGTTTACAAACAGAATGAGGAAATACAGAAAATCTTCATTCCTCTTTCCTTCACCTTCGCTTTCTTTCAGAGAGGGTGAGAGAACCAAAAAGAGGAGGAAGGAGAGAAAACCTTAGTTTTTGAGGAAGAGGAAGAGCAACATTGAGCTTCATTGAAGAGGAAAAGGAGAAGAACTAGATAAGGGGAGGAGACCATAGGATTCTATGTTAGGGGTTTGTCAGCCATTCTTGGAAGCCTCCCTTTCGCTTCCACCACTGCTGTCCGACAACTTCTAGCTGGTGTACTCTGTCCCGTGAGGTTTGGCCAGAGCATCTCGCCGTCCGGAGGAAAAGAGTCTAGTGATCTCTCTTGAAGTTTTTGAACTCTATCACTACTAATTTCAGTGACTCCATTTCACCAAATGAACCAGGTATGTGAACACTCTCTCTTAACCATGTTCTATGAACAAACTGTTCTAATCGAGAATGAGCTACAAAATTTGAATGATGAAATTACAAGGAAGCTCGTATGAAATAGCACACTGTTAAATAGTCTGATCATGAATCATATCCAACTTTTTCTAGATTGAAAATCATGCCAAAGTTGAATTGAACAACATATGTTCGACAAAATGCTAGAACGATAAATTGAAATCCATATTGTCTGATTGACATTAGAAGTTTGGTTTAATGCTTCATTGTTTGCATATTATTGAAGGTGTTTGATTTTCTGTTTTTTATGTTGTTTTCATGTGATTTGGTGGAAAAAAAATCATAGTCGAGTCGGTCATATCCTCCACTTGTCGGAGCCAACCTTCACATGCTGGCTAGCTCTATAGTTCAAGACCATTCAAGTCAGCATTTCTCTTCATTTTAAGTGCATTCGTGATTGTTTGATTGTTAAAAATGCTAGTTTTTACTAGCGTTAGCTTCAGTTCAATTTTTTTTTCCTTTCTTGTTGTTTTGCGATCATCGGAGGGAGTATCTAGAAGTGTTGGACGTCGATCGATTTAATTGTAAGAATTATTGTGGCCCACATGATATGATTTAATATGATTTAATAATTGTTGAAATGCTATAAAATAAATAATTATTGGTTATGAGAAGTTGCAACTCTAATAAAACGAAGAGGTATGACCTTTATGAAAGTTGAAAAGGCGCTTTGATGGAAGGCACCTATTGAAAGAACGTATAAATAGAGTCCGGTCCTCTCTTTGCCTATGATGAACAACAATAACAGAAAAGAATTGATATTCTCTCCTCCATCGATAGAATATATAAAAGAATAATGGGTTAAGGGAGAGAAATCGGATTTCTTCATTTGATTCAAGTTCATCGGTTTTCCACAATGACTATGGATAAATGTATGTTTTCATCTATTTGTGAAAATCATGAAGATCAAAGATCATTGTTTTATGATGAATTTCCGCATTAAAGAATTATATGTATTGTCTAACATTTGGTATCGGAGCATGGTTTATGATCTCATGATTTTTCAGTTCATAGAAATATTATGATCCTGTTTGTACTGTTGTTGTTGTTGTTGTTGAAAATGTTTTCGGATGGTTCTGTCAATTAAAAAAAAATCTGAATGAAAAAGGACAAAAAATGGAGAAATTCGGAATTTTAAGGCCAAGATGGAAATTCGTTGATTCCGAGCAAAATCCAGCAACCCATCGCTTGATTTCGGACCCATACGATCGCACTACCATGAGGAACATTAGGCATGAGTTTTTTTTTCGGTATATTGATGTTCGTGGAGGCTAATCGAGCGGAAGAAATCGCGGTGGTTAAAGGATTGTGTTATGAGAAATTTTTGGTTTGACTTGTGGCCAATTTCTTGGTCATTTTCGCCGAAACTTGGGCCCTTGTGGTCGTGCCAGCATGCTCTTGAAAACCCATTATTTATTTGTGTCTAGGATGGGCTGCCAGAGAAGAAACGGGCGGCGAAACCGCGGTGGAACGGCGAAAAACGGCAAAGAATCAATTCTGGGCATGAGGAAGAAGGCGCATGGGCCTCAAGTGCTAGCTGCAATTGCAGGCGCATGGACCACGCGCCACACTCTCACGTGCGCTCAACCGCTGTGCGCATGGGTGCCGCGCGCGCAACAGATGCCAGGCGCGTGTGTGCACACGCCTGCACGTTGGACGCGTGCGTGCTGGGCACGCACCTGCAGCGGATGCAGGCGCGTGCTCGCTTGCTTGGCGACCGAGGGCTGTTTTTTTTTTTTTTTTTCTGCCCCTACGCTAATTTATTATTTACCATCTGGCCCTTAGATTTTAAATTTATGATTTTGCCTTTATGGAATTATGATTTTACAATTTTGCCCTTATGTTTTGATTACGTTTTGTCCTTGTGTGCAATTTGGTAAATATTTGTATTTTACAATATTAAAAATTCATATTATGAATGGTTTAGTCACCAAAGTGAAATCTAAAGTTTTTGAATTTTGATATTGTAAATTATTTTATTCTTACCCATGATTAATTGAAATTGAAATATATGTTTCATATCATTATTGGTGTTGTGGGTATATTGAAGTTTATTTATTATAAGAACTTAGGGATTAACCCAAAGGTTAATTATTTTCTTATAATTTATGAACATGATAGTTGGTAATTAATATGACTTGTTAAATGTGTTTGTATATCCAAAGATAGCAAATAAATTTTAATAAAATATATTTAAAATTACCAAATAAAAGTTATTAACATCATTATGGTTTATATATATTTGTATATTATAGGATTGCCCAAAGGAGAACTGTGATGTGTATATGTAGTTTAGTTTGAATATGATTAGGTGATATTCTCAAGGCATTAATGTATGAGTATTTTCATACACATTTGTAGTATCTATACATGTTTCACTCCATTCGCATGTCTCATTTGTTCCCTTATTCAATGGAATGAATTTTCCTAATTGGAGTGAATAAGTCCAGCTTCATTTAAGTGTCCTGGATCTTGATTTAGTGCTTCAAGTTGAGAAACCAGCTGCTATTACTGATAAAAGTAGCAATGATGAAAAGTCTTTCCATAAAACTTAGGAAAGATCGAACAGATTGAGCTTAATGTTCATGTGAATGACAGTTGCAAACAATTTAAAGACTTTTCTTCCCAAGACTGACAATGCTAAGGAATTTATAAAATTTGTGGAAAAGTGATCTCAAACTGCTGATAAGTCACTTGCTGGTACATTAATGAGCACACTGACCACCATGAAATATGATGGTTCACGTACCATGCATGAGCATATACTTGAAATGACTTAACAACTTTAGGAATGAATGTGGATGAGTACTTTTTAGTACAATTTATACTTAGTTCCTTATCTCATGAGCAATATGGGTCATTTCAAATGAATTACAACACTATAAAGGATAAGTGGAATGTGAATAAATTGGCCAGTATACTAGTTCAAGAGGAAACAAGGATAAAGAATCAAAAGGCTCATTCTGTTCATCTCTCAAATCATCAAGAAGTTCAAAGGAATTTCAAGAGGAAAGGTGGAAGGAGCAAGAAGAAAGGATTACATGTCCTAAATGACTCTTCAAATGCTTCTCAAATCCACAAGAAGGAACACAATCTTATTAAGTGTCATTTTTGCAACAAAATTAGACATTTGAAGAAATATTGTCTGAAACATAAGGTTTGGTTCAAAAAGAAAAGTAAGCATTGTGCTTTAATATGTTTTGAATCAAAATTTACTGAAATTCTTCATAATACTTGGTGGATTGATTTTGGTGCCACCACTCATGTGTCAAATACAATACATGGATTTCTTATGATCCAAATTATAAAGCCAAATTAAAGTTATGTGATTACGAGGAACAGAAACAAAACTCCAGTTGAAGGCATTGTCACTTACCGTTTGATCTTAGATACTGGGCATTATTTGGATTTGTTTTGAACCCTTTATGTACTACATTTTCTCGCAATTTAGTTTCTTTGCCAAGACTTGATGTAGCGGGATTTTATTGTAAGTTTGATTATGAATCTTTCAATTTATTTAAGAGTGATACTCTTATTGAAACTGGAATTTTATGTAATGGTCTCTACAAATTTAGACTTGATAATACTTTTGTTGAGACATTAATGACTTTGCATCATAATGTTGGCACTAAATGAAGTTTGGTGAATGAGAATTCTGCTTACTTATGGCATAAACATTTTGGTCATATATCCAAGAAAAGAATGCAAAGATTAGTGAATAATGAAATTCTTCCAAATTTGGATTTTACTGACCTTGGAGTGTGTATTAATTGTATTAAAGGTAAACAAACAAAACACATTAAGAAAGGTGCCACAAAAAGCACAGAGCTTCTTGAAATTATACATATGGACATATGTGGTCCTTTCAATGTTCCATCTTTTGGTAAGGAAAGATATTTCATCACATTTATTGATGATTTTTTCATGTTATGGTTACATTTATCCAAAAATCTTCAAGTGAAATTAAACGTTACAAAAGAAATCAAAAGTAATGGGAGGGGTGGAGTAGTTAGAGGAGAGTATTCGAGTGGCCATGAAGGAATTGGTTGCCTCGGTATAGTGGACGCCATCCTAGCTTGCCTAGGGTGATAACTCGTCATGCACGGTGTAGCCACTCTGGCCACAAATAATGTTGGGATTGTAGTTGTACGGTGGCCTACCGTAGCCGCAGCACACCACTAACAGCTTCTCAAATCCTACCCTTATTGCAATACAACAAAACACACAAACTTAAGTAAATCGACCATCATTGTTACTACCCATATGGCATGAGACACGCTAAGAAGATACTTTCACTATCTCTTGAGTTTCAATTTGATTGTCAACTCTAGAACTTGAAGGGACTTGGATCAAAGGTGATGGAAGCCGTACTGTGTTTAGCATGATTGTCTATGAGATCGTAGTTGATCGCAAAGATGTCAATGTACACGACTGTGGTGTTCTTCATCCGACACCTTAGTTCTTCACAAAGGCATTGCAATTGCTGATTGAATTCTCGAGCAGCATCATTGCAAGATCAGAGGCATTTGAGCTCATCGATGTCACTCACATCATAGGCAGTGGTGACCAATATGTTAGACAAACAGCCTAATGGCCTGGTGTTGTGCCCCAGAAATTCTTCCCCCCGCTTTGGTGTATGCTCTACAAATAATTAGGCACATAAATTAAAATTTATGAAAATGGAATTATGGCGAATCTGATTTCTTCAACAAAGGCCGAGATATTCCTAACAACCTGCGAATAAGGAAGGGTGGTGAATTGAGTCACGAGGTCGTTTTGGCCAATGTCAATGGAGTAGAGAGCGTCCGCAAAGCCATCCTTGCCGACCAGATTCGCGTGGCCTAAAATTGGGGGCAGTAGATGGAGATATCTTATTTTTACCTTCTTGCGGAGGTTGATCTATCTAGTTAAAGGACATATTACCTCTAGAGAGAAGCGAAGGTGAGCGAGATCAGAAAAGGAGGAACTGATGGAGTTGGATGCCCAAGCCGAAGGGCTGGTAACGAGGGACGGTGGTCGCGCCATTTTTTTTCCTAAAGCACCTAATATCTCCTTTATCCACTAGCAGAATGCCCCCTAAATTGACCTCCACCGAACCTTTAGAGAATATTTTGACTTCAGCAAATCCCACTATCTCCTCCCAAAATGGCCGAGAATCATGTGTCAAATAGGCGGCCAAATATTATTCCCTTTTAAGCGGATTCCTCTTGTTGGCCGAATGAATCAATCGCCTGATTTAGTGCTGGCCGGAATTTGGTGCCATGATGGACAATAGCTTAAGAGTTATCACATGCTCGTCGATCTTATTCTTTAATTGGAAGCATCACTCGACATGCATGTGAAAACGTCGGCTAAGCCAATTGTGGCGTGGCCGCTTCATTGGTGGGGGCCATGCTCATGTGAGCTTAGACTTGGAAATTCAAATGAGTATAGGGTCCTCTCTCCTTCAAATTCAAGCTTATTTTACATGTCTAGCCAATTTGAATGCAATTCACAATCGGGCCAATTTAAATGAAATTCACTAGATGTGGACATGTTATTAATAAACAAAAGATGTTCCCAATGCTTAATTGCAATGTGAATGAAAAATTATGTTTTTTTAGGGGTCTAGCTTGATGCTTAATTTTTTTATGAGGTGAATGATAAATTAATGAGTCAAAATTTAGGTGTTGGTAGAAATTGACCGAGATAGGAATGTAGATGTCTCCTAGAGCTACCAATCTGAAGAGGCAACTTATAAAAATTCATCCTCCTAAGGTATCTTATCCATTTAATGGTTGATCAAAATTTGGACATTTTGTAACCAAGAAAGTTCAAATTATACTCATGGTATGAACAATGTATCTATTTGTTTTTCAGATTATTTTTTTGTAACATGCTTGTCCTCGAATCAAAGTTGGTAATTGATGGTAAAAAAATTAGGTAATGATTCTTCTTTGTTACTATTGTCACTGCTGCTGCCACTGTTTATAATGTGATGTCCGAGCATAAATTCCATTAAATAATGAAAAAGATGTGACCAACTTAAAAGCAATGTCTTCTCTAGATCTTACAAAGATATCATAGTTTTGTTGTAGCGATCAAGAATAGATCCTATAGGATGGCCAGGGCCAAACAATAATAAAGCCTTTTTCTCTAAATTCCAGTAGAACTCTCATCAAAAGGCTTCATTTCATCCCTCAATTGAAGTACTTTCTTCCAAAAGTTTTTGGGTCATGTAATATCTATTATAGCTTTGTAAAAAAATGTTGTAGCTATGGCAGCAAGAAAACACCACGATATGTATGTAATACACTTGTGGTAGATTTGCAATATACTAACTAAATGCTTCCATCAAGCCTTATTATAAACTACTAATTCTTCAATTGAGTAATATGTTTTGTTATGTAACGTAAATTTCAACCTATAGGAAATTAGCAACTTCTCAAAGTGGTTAATATAGATATGAACATAAAGTATCGATATATCATGATGTTATAATAAGTAATTTTTTTCACAGTGATTAGTAAATTTTTACGTTGAAAAATGTATTTTTGCACCCATTTGCAACTTACACTATTCCTAAGAGTTTCTTGGAGCATAAGCAACATTCAACTTACATGTGGTAAGTAACTTTTCAACTACAAAAAGTAGTGTTAACAAATAAAATTTGTAATTAAACACCAATTAGTAACTTTTCTTATTTGAAAAGTAAGTTTGTGCCCTTTTTCTATGACAAGGAAGCCTAACCTGGCTAGTAAAGCATAAACCCATAACAATACCCTACTAATATCCTAAATCATGTGAAACGAGAATTATGATTTAGGTAGACGGCCCAAACATGATATTAGTTGTATTTGGTGGCATGGGGAGATGGATATTTGTACCCAGCATTTATAAACTATTACCATTCATGATGGTTAATAAGTTTACATGAACAAAAGAAACTTCCTGAAGTGATCAGTAATTTTTCTCATAGAAAAGTAAGTTTCATATTACCAAATAATTACGACAACTATTTTTTTCCCCACAACGCTAAATGTTGAAAAAAGTATTGCATATTTGTTAACCAGTAATTTTTGCATTGATTAGTAAATTTTGTTAATCAAAAGTAACTTTCAATCTATCAAGAATCGATACAGAGTAGAGAAATGAAAAGTTTTTTGACAATGAATGAATTGTTGAGTAATAAATATCATTAATTTCTTACCAAACATGGATCTGTGGATATCAATAGTAGGTTTTAACAACATAATTGGTAAGATTTTAACTTTCACTGTATACTTTATCAATTAAATAATTAAGTAACCCCCTGCTTTTTAACCCAAAAAAAAAAAAAAAAAAAAACACTTACTTCATCCATCAAGTCATTTTTTACTTAAACCAATTAATTAAGATGCGAAGAGTTAAAAGTTATCGAGTGCAATTAATGGAGTTATTAAATATCCCCCTACTTACATCTCAAAAAGGTAAAGTTACTGTAAAAATAAAAGAAAGAGTTGGTAAATTTTTTCACGTAACTAGTAAAATCTCAAATTTAAAGGTAATTCTAGAAAATGAAGTAACTTCTATGTGAGATTCATAAATTTCGTGTCTAATTTTCTCCAAATACATTGTTGCTTTCAATTTCTCGTCTGCATTTCGATTCGAAGTCATTAAATTCTTTGGAATTCCACGTAATTCAGAAAAATCGATCACTCAGAGCTGGTAGATTGGCGGCAACCTGCTATCGGATATCGGCTATTCCCGGTGGCTCCTGTTCTTAAGCTTCATACATCAGCTTCGCCTTGTCTCACGGCCCTGTTCTGTCTCTGTTGGCGTTTGATTTCCAAAAGATGATATTCTCTGTTTGATTCTCTATTCCCAATTCGATTCTCGCCCCTACCAAGTCGTCGCCTCCCAGCTCCATATCTTGAAGGTAATTCGATATTCTTGTTCTCGTTATGTTCTCTTTCCTCTCCTTCGGTCATTTTGTTTGTGCGCTTTCGAGAATATGTGCTGCTGTCATTCATAAGATAATTAGTACAAATGGGGACTAGATATGTCCTTAAATATGGTTGTGCACGCATTAACGCGATGCTTTCAGGCTTTTTCAGCAATTCCTTTTGAACTTCTGTTTTTCTAGGTGTATAGGTAAATGCATGTACTTGAATGAAATATATTATTTTCTCTTATTTTCCGATGACTGAGTTTTGTCTATCTTCTGTACAATTGAATAAGGGGCTGAATATTTTTCATATACTTTTCACGTGTCATTATCATACAGAGCATCTAATTAAAAGAAAGAAAGGGCGATATTTGAGTATCAACTATTTAATTTAATTAAAGAAACCAAATGAAAGAATTACACAAATTATCCAGGGTCCTCAGTAATTGCCATCTGCAGCGTGAGGTTGACATAAGACCAAGCTTACTAATTGCCACGCGGCCCATGATGGCCAAAAAGCAACTTAACTCCACCATATTTAACTATTGACATCACTCTGTTCTTTTCTTCTGTTTGGCTCAGCGCCACGCCTGTCTTCCTCCTCCTTCTCCTCAGCGTTTGAGAGAGATCGAGAGAGCAGCAGCATCAGAGCGTGATGGTGGGCGTGTGTTGGTACGTGTTTGGGAGGGAGAGAGACACGTAAGGGTTTGGAGTTTCCATTGAAAAGCGTCGGCTTTGTGAGTTGTTACATTATATTTTGCAGAGATGATGGTCATTACGTGTTGGTTAATACCAAAGAGAGGTCTGGGAGAAGTGGTCCGGCTCGACCATTGAATAATTCATGAAATACACACGTTAAGTTGAAGGGGATTATCACTCAGATATTACATCTCCACTGAAGCATATGACAGTGAGAATCTTCTTGGAGCATTGAATTCTCAACTCGCTCCATCCTCTTTTCTCAAATTGACCTCCTCCGAACCTTTAGAGAATATCTTGACTTCGACAAATCCCACTATCTCCTCCCAAAATGGCCAAGACTCGTGTCAGATGTGTGGCCAAATATCATTCCCTTTCGTGCTGATTCCTCATGACACCCCCGTATAGCCGGTGCGCATTGGAGAACGCAGGGGGCATCTTTTGGAAATATAATACAGTAACGCCACATATATTAACGCCTCGTGCCCCTCTTTCTGATCACCATTGTATCGTCTAAAGGGTTTCTTCCTCGCTCCAGAAGCCCTCTCTTTCACCAAATCTTCTGCGGCTGTTCTTTTTGTTGGAACCGCCGTGTGTGCGTCATATTGAACCTTTCCTCTTCTTCAGTCATTGTCGTTTCCGGGTTCCATCAGTTTCCCCTTCCTCGTAATATATGAATTCTTAACTCTCGTTTCTCCGCAAGAAGAAGGAAAGAAAGCCAGAAAGGTAGAAGTCGAAACGGGGGGAAAATGGCAGAGATTGCTGTGTCTGTAGCTTGCGAAGTGGCAAAGTGCCTGTTGGCTCCGGTCAGTCGGCACTGCGGCTACGTAATATTCTCTGACCGCTGCGTTCGGCAACTTAATGTTGAAGTTAAGAAGCTGGGTGACACGAGGGATGAGGTGCAGCATTCCATCGATGATGCTCAAAACAACATGAAGCCGATCAAAGCCAAGGTTGAGACATGGGTGAAAGAAGTGGAGACCGTCGCTGACAAGGCACACGAGGTGCTGGATTACGATGGAAGAGCTAAGAAAACTTGCTTCTACGGGTGGCTTCCCAATCCGAAGGCACGTTATTGTCTTGGCAACGAGGCGAGCAAGATGATCAAGGACATCAAAGATCTCATTGAGCAGGGTCAATTTGAGAGCGTCTACGACGAGATTTCCCCACCGGGACGTGTTGGCGGTGCTCTCAACGTGAATTCGTCAGCCGTTGATGGGGGCGACTTTATCACCGATTCGCGAACTTCCATCTTTCAGGGCATAATGAAAGCTCTGGATGATGAGAAGCTAAAAGTGATTGGGGTCCACGGACCTGGCGGCGTGGGGAAGACTACGTTGTTGGAGGAAGTCAAGAAGAAACTCATGAAAGAGAATAGATCGTTCGACATGATTATCAATGTGGAAGTCTCGCAAACTCCGGACTTGAATAATATCCAAGGCCAGATCGCTGATGCCTTGAGTCTGAATCTGAAGAAAAAGCAAAGCCAACAGGGAAGAAGAGATCTTTTGTTCCAGAGATTGCAGAGTGATCCGAATGAGAAGGTTCTCATAATATTGGACGATTTGTGGACGGAACTTGATCGGAACTTGATTTGAAGTCAGTCGGAATTCCTTCGGTAGACGAGAGCAGGGGATGCAAGTTGCTGGTAGCATCAAGATTTAAAGATGTCTTGGAGCAAAAGATGCATGCGGATAAAACATTTCGTCTTGAAGGTTTAAACAACGACGAAGCTTTTAGGCTATTTGAAAAGATAGTTGGCGACAACCTCAAAGACGAGGAATTGAAACCAATAGCAGCTCAAGTGGTCGAGAAGCTCGCAGGTTTGCCTCTTTTGATTATCTCCATCGCAAGCACTTTGAAATATAGCCGTGTGTCTGCATGGAAAGACGCATTGATAAAAATAGAGGACTCAAATATAGAAACCATAGTAAAGCTGAGTTATGACCATCTGAAGAGTGAGGACGCCAAGTCCTTATTCTTGCTCTGTGGTCTTATTGGTGGGACCATTCAAGTCGAACTTCTGCTGGGACTAGGCATGGGGTTGGTCTTGTTTGAGGGATTCAATAACACGGTAGAAGATTCAAGAAATAGATTGAATACTATGCTCGATAGCCTCCGTTCTGTTTGTTTGTTGCAAGATGATGGTGATGACATGGAGACTGTGATCATACATGATCTTTATAGTGAGGTGGTCGTCTCAGCTCCATTTAGAAGTCAGAATTCCTTAATGATGAACAACTATTATGTTTCGTGGCCAAAAGAAAAGCTTGAGAAATGTTGGGCAATATGCCTTGTTAATGATTACGGTGATGGCCTTGCTGAAAAAATGCGGTGTGCGTTTCCCGACTTGAAGATATTCGTGTTGTCTCAGATTGGGTCGTTCGTGGCACCTATACACCGACATGATGTGAGAGATTGCTGTGGACTAGATTTCACAAGCATGGAGCAGCTCCAAGTCCTATATCTTCGCTTCATACATATCACCAATTTACGTTCCTCGATTGGCACCCTCAGGAACCTCCACTCATTATACTTAGACTATTGCATTGTGGACAATGTGGCAATTCTTGGCAAGCTCAGAACATTGCAGATTCTCAGCTTGGCAGGATCTCAAATTTCTAAGCTGCCTAAAGAAATTGGGGAACTTAGGAATCTAAGATCATTGAATCTATATGATTGTGACTTGCTTGTGATAATCGAGCACGGTGCCTTGAAAGGCTTAGTCAACTTGGAAGAGTTATATATGAGGGGAAGCTTTAGTCAATGGATAGTCAATGATGAAATACCAGCGGAATCGTATAATGGTAGGCTTGTTGAGTTGAAGAGCTTGAGAAAGCTAGCCTCTTTAGAAATATCAATTCATGATCCCATCGTACTCTTAAAGGATGATGACCTGCCATTTGGGAACCTGATCAGATTTTGGATCGACATAGGAAATGCTTACGGAAGGGGATTTCGTGGTTTGAGAACCATGAAACTCCAATTGGAAGGATGTGATGGTATTCTCTCAAAAGAATGGGTTCAGAAAACTTTGCAAAAAACTCAATACTTATATTTGGATGGATTGGGAGAGTTCAAGGAGAATGCTCATGAGTTGTGCATTCGAGGATTTAAACAACTGAAGCATCTCGACATTCTAAACAGCCCCTCAATCAAGTACATCATCAGTTCATTAAATGACCTTCTCACTGCATTTATGGATTTAGAGTCTTTGTTCCTCGAAAATCTTATTAATCTGGAGAAGATATGCAATGGCCCTGTCACACCAAATTGCTTCAGCAAATTGAAAGTTGTGCATATCGAAAAGTGCCACCAATTGAAAAATATGTGGTTCCTGTCAGAGATGCAAAGATGTGTACATTTGGAAGAGATTGAAATATGTGAATGTGACTCATTACAAGCCATTATCATAGATGATGCGAGCAAAGTAGAAGTTGCTATTGATGACATGGTTGAGTTGCCTAATGTACGTCGTCTAGATTTGCGTAAGTTACCAAATATGACGAGCTTTTGCAGTAGAGCTGAGGGTGCTCCAATTCAGGTAACTTTTTTATTTTCTGGGTATAAGTTTCCTTAATTCTTAATCTTGCAAACGATACCTAAATTATACTATTACAGGGGGATTTAGGATAAGATGATATTGGTGTTCACTAAGCCTCAGTGCATATTGCATTAAGTTTGATTATTTGTACATCTTGAAACACAAATAAAACACAGACCATACATTTTTATTCACATCCAACTATAGCGAGGGGAAGCCTTTTTCTACGATTTTTTTTTTTTTTGAATTTATTTCAATGTTAGATAATTGCACTAATTACTTGGGCTTTAACATGGGTTTGTACTACGACAAATTTATTACTCATTTAACATTTTTAATGAGAAGAAAAAAACATTGTACAGAACAAGAATGAATCTTAAATGAATGCATGAAATTCAACAATTTCAAAATGAAGAAAGTGAGAGAATAAATAAATAGAAGGCGAACTAGTAGCCACATAACAAAGAAAGTCCACATAATTCATGTTTCACTGACATGCAAGTTAGCAATTGATTCTAACACGTCATGCCAACCTCACCATGTCAACGTCGTTCTGCTTCTGTCATCCCTTCGTCTCAATTAAGTTTTTGACATTCTTGACAGACATCAAACTCATTCATATATTTAAGTTTCTTTTGTTATGCTGAAAATTCATTGTTGAAAAATGTTTTCCTGGCAATTCATTTTTCTTATTTTCTTGTATTTGGTTCTGCTGAAAACACAATCTGAGAGAAACTAAACCAAATAAATCATATTTACCTGTTCATAATGAAAAGCAATAAGTTAACAAATAATTTATTAAAAATTTAACTCCGACATGAATTTGTCTTTAATTTTGAAGGTCAAAATAGAAAAACGAAAGAAAAGATAACAATTACGATGACAGTTGTTTTGAAGATCAGTAGATGATTTCAAAAGAAAAGAGAAAAAAAATTATGGTCATAGCTTTGATAATCAACGAAATCAAAGCTAACTATGATGACATGCGAGAGCAACATGGTAGTGGTGAGGATATCCTCCTTGATTTTGCTTTTTAGGAAGAGAAATTCATTTTCTTGGATTTTAGCTTTAGAGTTTCAATCATTTTCTCCGTATCCAAACACAAGAAAATTCTAATAACATTTTTCTAAAAATAGATTTACACTTACCTTTAATGAGTTTGATTGTGGCATTTCGTTAGGTTTCATTGCCTTGCTTGGAATCCCTAGTAATGGTTGGATTCCTTGGCATAGAAAAGATACTCTACAGTGATCCCTCAATAAAATACAGTGGTCTGAAGTCGCTAAAGATAGAAGAATCTAAATCCACATTGAGTATTCCCAAAGATTGGATACTGAAGCTGCCAAATTTGGAGTCAATGGAAATTGCGGGCTCTCCATCAGCATAAGTAGTTTTTGACTTGGAGGAGTTGAAAGTCACTGGAGAAGTTGAGATTCTCTCTCGGCTAAGTACATTGGCATTATCTAAGTTGCTAAACCTCCGGTGCACGTTGAAACAAGACGTACAATTACAAGGAATATCGATATTTCGAAACTTGAAGGAGCTCTCTATCTGTGAAATAGGGCTGTCATTTCTCTTTCCGGTGTTTGTGGCTAAATGCCTTAGAGAAATTGAAGACATTAAAGTGGAGGACTGTCCAAATATGAAGACAGTGATTGTGGATGAAGAAGGAACAGATGATATCATAGAGCTACCACTACTGAAGCGACTATCTATAACGCGTTGTCCCACGGAGAAATTCTTCTCATATCCTCATGGAAAGAAAGAGTCAGTAACCACTACTTCAAATTCGCAAGATGCTTATTTCGATTCCTTCTTTGATCAAAAGGTACAAATCCATTCTCTTGAGATTATACCCATAATAGCCATAGGCACATGCTTTGCAAGGCAAGTAATCAAATCTCTTTGAAGATCTTTGTTTGGTTTTATTAATTAAAATGTGTTCATAATTTATAACTATATTTGTCAGATAGAGGCCACTAATGGAAAGTTCATTATTCTACCGCATTAGATAGATTGTGGGGATTAGGCCAATTTCACAAATTTTTCATAGCTACAATCTGACGCATATCTCTTATGAGCAGGTTAGTTTACCGAGCTTGGAGGAGTTAAAGCTTGAGTTAGAAGGATCCTTCAAAGGAATATGGCACAGTGAACTTATGGAAACTTCCTTCTGCAAATTAGCCACCCTCTCTATTGGATATTGCTCTAAGCTACACAACATCTTCCCTTCCACAATCATAGGGAGATTGCACAACCTAACAATTGTTGAGATTGAAAACTGTCCCTCTCTAGAATCATTGTTTGATTGTGGGTCCACGGAAGTAAAGACGGTGAGGGAAGCAGGAAAGTTGAAATGTACAGTGAAGAGCGACTCCCAAATGATTTTGAGTTTTCCTAGTCTTAAAAAAGTCCGTGTTTGCAATTGCTCCAACCTAAGATATCTCTTCCCCAGTTGTAGGGCCACAACTCTAGAGAAACTCGAGAGCCTATGGATTAGCAATTGTGAACAAATGAAGGAAGTGGTTCCTAAGGAGACAGCCAAAGAGGATGATGAATCATCACAACCGTTGTTCAATGAGATGGTTTGCTCCATCCCTTACCATGATCATCTGTATTCTTGCATTTCATATTTTAGAACGAACAATCTAATAATTTGTCCTATCTATCCTCCTTTCTCACATTAAACTCGTGCAGGTTAGATTCCCCAATATAAGAAAACTACAAATTGAAGGTGCCCGGTGCAAAGAGCTATGGAACAGTCAAATTCCTTACGATTCCTTTTGCAAACTAGAATTTCTTCGATTGGAGCATTGTGACAATCTCCTATGTATTGCCCCATCCCACATGTGGAAGAAACTGCAGCTTTGTCTCGACTTCCTAGAAGTGAGATCATGCCGTTTGGTCGAGATCATATACAAAAGTGATGGGACAAATACAAAGAGTGGCAAATTGAGGAGGTTGGCTTTGCATGATCTAGAAAACTTGAGGCACATTTGGCAATCCGATGGTCTCCCAAATGTCCCATTCCCAAACTTGAGATATGTAGAGGTTGTGAGGTGCTCTCGTTTGGAAATTCTTTTCACAACCTTCACGGCAAAATTTCTCGCAAATCAAAGAGCTGATAGTAGAGTCATGTGAAGATATAAAACTAATTGCTGGCCATGAAGAATGTGAAGAAGCGGCCGATACGACAATCATCTTCTCCGAGTTAACTGCTCTTAGACTTTTCGAGTTGCCGAAAATCAGGAGAATTCTAGCTGAGAAATACTCTGGGGAATTCCCATCCTTGCAAGTCTTTTGTATGGTAAGCTGTGGAATGGCGCCAGACTGAGGCCTTGATGACTGGGAAAGGTACCAAGCCCACAAGTGGTTTGACTTCATGAAATATGGGTTTGAAGAATAATCATTTCGGACTTCTGCAACGGAAAATGGTGTTTGTCAATATGGAATAACGTGTCCGGTAATATGATATCATGTTTCTACGTTATCTTGTATAGTTCCCACAAAGTCTCTTGACTATTTCCTTCAATAATCATTGCTCAGGTTTGTCTCCTGTCCCTTGGATCTAAGGCCGAGCTAAGGAAGGTCACTTGTTCATTCCGACTGAGAATGTAGAGTTGCTATCAATGCACGATTCTAATAAAATGACTGTCTATTGAGACATGGTCTCTTAGCTGACAAGCATGTAACAGTTACTAGTGAGTCCCAGTTACTTCCTCTAAATTTCTAAAGAGTCTTTCATGGACAGTAACGAGTGCATTGTTTCCAATTTGTAACTGACAACGAGTACATTATTAAGCAAATGACATATTCAAATATTTTTCATCAAAAATGACTATCAGGAACAAAATAATTCATTTTTTTTATTCAAATTTATAAACGTGAATATTTTCTTATTTTCGTGATGTTCATGATTAGTAACTTAGAAAGTTGCTCTTGGTATTTTCTCGTTCATAGAGTCAATTTTACTAGTCATTAACAAGAATTTTACCCTAAACTCATTAATAGTGAAGACATTTAGTAAGCAAAAAGCACTTCTAATATAATATATTACCAAGAGATTCTCTGCATATACTTTTACTCTTCTCTTGACAAAGCTCTTCAAAATTTATTTAGAAAAGAAAAAAGCCGTTTTATTAAATATGAATGCATCTAATGTGCAAAAATCAATTTTACTGTTTTATATATACCAGATTTCAGGCTCAATCAAGAATTTCACAAAATAGATGAACTCCATACACACGAGTTTACCAACTTAAGTACACTTTTAATAATTGTCTCATGAGAAAGATCAAAATAAGTTTCTTCTCGCTCGATCGAATTCACTGGCTAACAAGGCCTCATCACGTGGCCCTCCACAGAATTCACTTGCTCTCTTCCTTTCTCTCTCTACATCTAATGATCTGAGTCGATTCCCTTTCGAGATCAGGCTCGGCGCGCTCTGCAGAGTGGGGGGCAGAACATAAACGGAGCCACCTTCGCACACGCAAAAGGAGCTCAACAACTTCTCTCTAGCCCTGATTGAAGGGACTCGGGTGATTTCTGAGCATTCATAAGTCACTCTCTCTCGGAGATTTCTTTCGAATCCTTGCCCTCTCGCTTCGTTGCTGATCGTTACTGCTTCCCGATCGCCAACAGTTCGGTCTGTAATGGCGAAGTTCTCAAACTTTGGTCATGACTGCCTGCTTCGACGATTCCAATCCTGGATGTTGTTTCTGTTATCTCCTTACTCGTATCTGATGTCAATCGCTATAGCTAATCATTCTTCATTCAACTAAACCGCATTTGCTCTGTTTTCCGTTGCTTCTCATACGAAGCAGAGGCTGAGTGCTATTGTTACCGTCTGTGCGAAAACGGCTTCGATTGAGGCTGTATTGATGATTGAACTTGCCAACTGCCTTTGTGATGATTTGGATGCGAATCACCTGTTTGATGAAATTCCTGAACTTAATCAGTTTGTATTTTGATTCAAGTCTTGACCGAGAATTTCCTTCATTACTAGATTATTGATCGATTTCGGTCATATAAGCATATATGAGGTCCGTTTCTTCATTAAAAATCATAGGTATTCAATTTTGAACTTGCTTTGGATGTGCTACAACCTGTTGATACATGCTGATTCGTAATTATTGCAGCCCTGAGCTGATGTCATTTGGTCATTGATATTGATGTCATTCCACTCAAGTAAGCATGTGTAGTGAATTTCATGTTCCCTTGAAAGGGATTTATGTCATGAATGAATTAAATTCTACTGGAAATCGATCCTTCTATGCTGACTCTGTCTTGATATCCCTGATTTAGTGTGCATTTGATTCCAATTTGAGGCTAGTTTGGTTATGGCATCGTATATGCTCATGCTAGGAAAGCATTGTAGTGAATCTCATGCTAATTTTTGAGAATTGGGGTCATCACCAAACTTGAATATTTTAGAATCGAAGTATTGCATGCTAACCGTGATTGCTTTGGGTAAATTCGGTAGTAATTTGCCCCTAGATTGATGCCATTTTGATCAAATAGACTTATAAGCACTTGTAGGAAGATATGGCTTCATTTTCATGTCAATTAATCATCAAAGGATCACAATTTGCTGTCTTTTATGCTCTGTTACAATTATGAATGTCTGCTGGAAGTTGTGGAATAAGCATGAATTAGATGGATAAGAGATATGGTGTGTGCAAGTTCCTTGTCAATTTCACATGTTCAGATGGCAATTGTGTGATTAAATTGATGTCTGTATGCTTGTTATTGCCGTGAGAGTATTGGCCTGATTATTGAATTAGAGAACTCCAATGTTAATTGAACTTTAATTCCATGATTCTTGCGATTTCAAAGCTCAGGGCATCTATTTTTTGTAATATTAAATAATTTGTAAGAATACTGACTTCATTTAAAGGCGGTATGGTAGACTAGCAAGATTTGAGGAAATCTCTCACAAAATGGGTCACCGAGGCCCCATCAAAATAAATTCCAATATTCTCTCTCTCTCTCTTGACACTCACCATTTAAGGCTTATTCATAAGAGCTATTGCTTAAACATTGATCCTTCAAGTGCCACCAGAATTGACCTAATAAATTTCTTTCCTAGAACTCACATTTGGTTGAATTCTAATGTGGCAGATGAAGGCATATATCTCTCTGTCCTTTCCTTCCTTGAAGTCGCTGGCCACTACTGTTCAGAATGATGTTTCAAAGATATGTTTCTCATTTCATTGGAATGCTCATGATAGACTGGTAGTCATTTGCGTCAACAGCACTAAAGGAGAAGAACATTGGACAGAGATTATCGCCAGTGGGGGAGGGAAGCTTGGTCACTAGCAATAATTTAGTCACCTATCCGATTGCCAACAGTTCCGAGGACTGAAATGCCACAGTACTCAAACTTTGGTCATAATTGCCTGCTTCAATGATTCCATTCCTTGATGTTGCTTTTGTTATCTCCTTACTCATATCCAAGGTCAATCGCTATAGCTAATCATTCTTCATTCAACCAAACTGCATATGCTCTGTTTTCCGTTGCTTTATGTATGAAGCAAAGGCTGGGAGCTGTTGCTACCGTCTATGTGAAAATGGACTGTGATTGAGGTTGTATTAATGATTTGAACGTGCCACATTTCCTTTGCAATGCTTTTGATGTGAATCGTTGCTTTACTTTTGCATCTAAGCTCCCTAGTTGAAATGTATACCACCTGTTTGATGATATTCCTGAACTAAATAAGTGTGTATTTGATTCAGGTCTTGACTGAGAATTTCATTCATTACTAGGTTTTTCATCAATTTTGGTCATATCAGCCTAGTTGTGTTCCACTTCTTCATCAAAAATCATAGGCATTCCATTTTGAACTTGCTTTGGATTTGCTGGAACCTTGTCAATACATGCTGATTCACAGCTGTTGCGGCCCTGAGCTAAAGTCTATTGATCCTTCATTTGATGCTATTCCACTCAAGTAAGCATGTGCAGTGACATAAGATTGTGTTACGGTGAATTTCATGTTCGCTTGGAAAAGATATTATGTCATGGATGAATTAAATTATACTGGAAATCGATCCTTGGATGCTGACCATGTCTTGACATCATTGGGTGTGCATTTGATTCCAACTTGAGGCTAGTTTGGTTATGGGATCATATATGTTCATGCTAGGAAAGTAATATGGTGAATCTCATGCCAACTTGAGGCTAGTTTGGTCATGGATTGATGCCATTTTGATCAAGTAGACTCATATGCGCTTGTGGGAAGATATGGCTTCAATTTCATGTCAATTTGTCATCAAACAATCACGATTTGCAGTCTTGTATGCTCTGTTACAATTCTGATTGCTGCTGGAAGTCGTGGATTAAGCACAGATTAGATGGATTTTGTCTCAACTTGGTTGTCTTTTTTATTGCCCGTGGACAAGTGATATCACGTGTTCAAGTTCCTTGTCAATTTCACGTGTTCAGATGGCGCTAGTTGGCTGTTAGTCCCACTAGAATGAAATCAAGGACTGCATATCAAAACAATATGTATTAACAAAGGGTCTCAACTCCTAGGGGTCAACACTCACTTGTGAATATTCACATCAGCTTAATTCCCTAAAAGCACAAACTTTAGGTCGACTCTCTGTTCTGAGTTAAACTTTTTTTTGTCTAGAAAGAATCAACTTCCACTTAAGTCCCAAATTTGATCCCCATTCAATTGCCGTCCAAAATCACTGTTGAAGGTCTGACATGGCAGTCAGTTGTAAATCCATGTCAGCTAACTACTCACCAAAAAGATGCTTTGTTGTTCTTAAAATTTGGGAAAAATCAAAGCAATTAGAGCTGGATTCTTCAATTCTGCAGACAAAAGTCTTCAAATTTTGCGTTTGGGAATCTTCAATTCATCGAATAGACTCACGCTCAAGAGTTGGTTTGTTGAGCTTTTAATAAACCAATTCTGAACTCTGCTGGTCTCGTGATCCCAAGGACGGGTGCTCGACCAAAGACAGCATCTTCTGCAGGATCATTCTCAGTGAATCGCCCGCATTCAAGGTATTTGATTGAATTTGATTCTGGCTCTTCTGAATCGAGGATGGTTAGCTATCTTCTTCAATGTCAAAGCTCATTTCAATTCATGGTTTTGCATCTCATGCGTTATTCTTGCTGAAAGATGCGAGCTCGATGTCCTGCTGGGGTTGGCGATCATGTGCGGAAGAATTACATCCACATACTGTTCCCATATTTTGCCTATCCGAAAACTCAATGGAATGTTGACTCTTCCGCATTGCACTGATTGTCGTGCATCATTAAGCATTGCTGATGCGGCTATGTGTTTGACAGATGACGGCTAGAATGATCATATCCTTCTTCATTCATTTGATCTTATTCATTTTGTACTTTCAGCTCTGTGAGGATGAAAAGTGCCTATGCATATTGATTCGAGTCTTCTGAGCCATGGGTAGGGTGTTACTCATCCATCATTCTGCAGTAGATGACCCCTTGAAATTATTGTCCTTAAACAAGGATAAACTGATGAGGCAAAAATGTCATTTTTGCTCTTGTGATTAACTTCTCTGTTGTTTAGCCAAGACTTCTTATAGTCTCATCTAATCACTCTCTCCAGATTGTGTAACCTTGCTTCATAAACAATAAATTGAGATGAATTAATGTGTCTATACGTGAAGTTAAGATTTGCACATGAAACTATGTTGCAGTTAGAAGCAGATGCTGCCATGTTAGCTTGGATCCTAGCAGTTGTTCTCATGGCCTAAAGAACCCACATCTTAGTTAAAAAAATTCTACCTGCAGATCAGCTTAGATCCTGACAATTGAATGTAAATACTAAAAGAGAGCATTGAAGAGAAAGAGGGTTTTGATTGTTATTAATGCAAACTGTCCTCTCGAGGAATTTCGCACTTTTGTTTTTTCATAAACCAACTTCTGTTCTTGAAAAATCTTTTTGCGATGTAAGACTGTACGAACTCACTCACCTCAATTGTAACCTGGGACGCAGTGCTTCGTCCACGATCTCCTGCGAATCTGTGGCTTTCATACCGGGCGGGCCTTATTGTTCAACAACCAACTCGACTACATTAATGCCACGCGGGACATGCCGTGGTCCCTCGCCTGGAAGCTGGATCGTTGGCATAGGAGGAGCGGGGTTTATAGCCGATGGCAAGCTAAGTAGCAGGGGACAATCGGGGGTTCCTCAGTGCCAGATAGGCAGTTACTTTTTGTCCAGCGTGGATGCGCTTTCATGGAGAAAAAGATTGCGAGATGGCTGGATAGTTCTAGCATTTTGGAGGCGGTAGGGCCCAAAAGGCAATATTAGTATAAAGAAATGGTGGAGGGGGTCCACTTATTTTCAATCGAAAATTGTATGGCCAGTTGCGGGCCGGGGATTTTGCTCTTCCGTCCAACAGCACCTTGACCATCTCTTCAACAGCTACTTTGAAAATTGCAATTCTGTAAAAAAAGATTCAAAGCTTGCTGAAGGATTCGGTTTCCGACTTCTTGATATTTTACAAGCGTGGTCATAAACTACCAATACTCTGAAGAATTTTGCCAACATACGAATGGATTAATAAATTACCAACTTCTTATCAACATTGTAAGGGATTTAGTAATATCCAAATAAATTAGATTTATCAATGTCAAAATAAATTAGAAAATTATGCATTATTTAAAAAAAAAAAATTTAGACATGGTTCATAAGTTTTTAACTATGTGATTAATTTACTTATGTCAGATTAATTTGTAAGTAACCTCTTAGCTTAGTTGGTTAGGATCTCACCCTAAGATCCAAGAGGTAAGGAGCTCAAAGCCCATAATATTTTTCTTGTCTCTCGATTTGAGGCGTGTGTTCAATGCTACTTTGATTCCACCTTCAAATGCGTGTACTCAATTCAGGCTTACTCAACGTCAAGAATGGCTTTCCTCCTAGCGCCCCATGAGGATCTGTTAATTTCTTTTGTTGATCAATATACTTCAATTTTTATCCTAAATAATCTATTTTTCAGTATAGAATTTGAATATCACTAATGGATATACATGTAATTTATACCTTTTTAACTAGAATTTTTATTATATCCACAATCAATACAAAATAACCTCTATTGTGACACTACAATATTTATACATATATGCTGACTATCCGATTATGTCAGGTTATTTAAATTTCGGAGTACATGTGTAAGTATATTTTATATACCATTGATTAAAATTATTTTTGTTTTGGGTGACTAACCGAATTAGGAGGGTTGCTTTTTAAAGAATATTGGCTGCTATTAGTCGTAAAACAATTTGTACAAATTTGGGACTAAATATATAATTGTGTATGGTCATGCACACATTAACATGACACTTTCAAGCTTTTTCGGCAATTCCTTTTTAATTTCTATTTTTCTAGGTATCATATACTTGAATAAAAAGATACTCTTTACTTGAATAATATTAGCATTCACATATATGAAGTTGCCCTACCAATTCAATTATATATGTAATTCAAGACCTATGCATTGCCACAAGAATAATAGATAGATGTCTATTTAATATCAATAAGGTGTTTAGAACTCTCTAAGCATCCAACTAATCTCCATTTGGCGTGATGGTCCCTCCATCTCACACACATTGGGTAATCACCGGAGACTCACAAATGTGTGCTCATGGGAGTGGCCACAAGAGAATGTCCAAGTGTCGTGATTTGATCACAAGCTTTGACAAGAAAGATAAACACACTTGCCACTTGAACAACCTCTTGGGGTTAAAACATAATTATCGCTTAGTTTTCTTGGAATAAAACTAAACAGATCTAATATAAAGTGAAATCTCTTGATCTTTTCCTTATAAGAGAGTTCTTCATTTCCCAAATGATAACCGTCATTGTGACCATGGTTTTACACTATCTACTTTTGAAATTTTTTAAGTTGCCACACTTGATTTACGTGTGGGCTGAGCCCTTCTTATTCTTTATAACTCCGGGAAGGGTTGGAGAATATTTCCTCTACACTAGAAAATATTACTTATTTAAATTCTAACGGTAGTCTCACATTATACATTGGTTTTACCATGTAAAGAAAAAATTAAGATGTAATACCATGCGTCATTACGAGACCCGAAAAACTAGTTTCCTTAAAGTTTAGATTCAAATGATGAGGCATTATTACTGAAAATCTTATTTGTGTTGTTGCTTCGTCCTCCAAATTGACTTACACACTAGTTTATATTCAGCAGTCACTAGAGTTTGATCCATCTTTTTGTTGAAGCTGGTCCAGTCGAGCTTTGGTTCTCTTCTTACAGCAACAAATGAACTTGTCACCTAGGAGTTTCAGAAAATTCCTCTAGTACATTAAGAGAAGATGCATTAATGTTCTCTTTATATCATAATGCTTATTGAGAGGAAGATGGAACTTCATGGAGTTCACTGGTTAAATAGCGATCATGTGGCAATTTTTAACGGAAAGTCTCGTAAAAATTTACAATTCTAGAAAATACATATGCACTAGACTTTTTCCACAGGATTTCAATGTTAAAAATCTCCAATTGAATTCCTTAATTGTGTAAAGCAAAGTGAGTCAAGTTAGGAAAGATTAGGAAAACACAAAGCTTTGTCCTTCCACCACTGCAAAAGATCAACATTGTTTTTCTCCAATTTTTCAAATGTAGTTCCTATCATCCTTGTTGAGATATCCATTCACCTCACCAGCAATCGACACCGAAGTGCTTGAGGCTTGCCCTTTTCTTTGGGGGCACATGTGGCCCGAGAGCACAGGTCCGAATTGTCACGGCCCATTAGCCATCCTAACTAAAATCTATCTATTTGGGCTCATGCACACTAGGAAGAACCTTAGAATATTTTCAGATGGCCGAGGATCCTTCGCTCAAAGGTTGTCAGCACCTTCTTAGATATTTTTGGAGCTTCAATTAAGATTACTAGAAATAAGATAGAAAAGGATCACACGAGCACATGCATCATTAGACAACGACAAGCCAGATAGCTTGTCCCCTTTCTTGAGATAGGCTCACATGTGACATTTGTCAGTCGATGCAGCTTGGCTGTGCCCTTCCAACTCTTACTTGGATTTTTCTGGAATGAACAACGTGTGAAAAGAGAGAAAAAATGGTATGCTGGAGTTGGGTCCTCATACGTGAGGCCTGACATAGTAACAACTTTAAATTGCCATGTGACGATGTATCAAGTCGTACTCTCATTATGCAAAAAAAGGGTTGACGTAGCACGAAGCTTCAATAATTGCTAAGAGTGCGTTTGTTTATGTTTATGTTCAAAAAGTGTTCCAATGAATTCTATTTCTATTCCGGGGAACAATTTTTTACTAGAAAAACACGTTTAGTAAACTTGTTTTGGGAATAAAAAAAGAATAGAAGCATGTTTGGTAAATTTGTGTTTTTTTTATTTCTTTTAATTTTTTAAATATTTTTATTTTTTTTTTCCTTTTTTTTCTTTTTTTTTCTTTTTTTCTTCTTTTTGGCCGGCCTTGGCCATGGCCGATAAGCCATGGCCGACGGCGAGCTTGTCGGCCTCGACGGGCCGAGCTCGCCTCCCACCTTCGCTGGGTGGCTCGGCGGGCCGAGCCTCGTTTGGCGAGGCGAGCTCGGCCTCACCCACCCGATGGTCGAGCTCACCCAGCCCCAAAGGAGGCCGAGCCTTGCCGAATGCCGCCAAGGACGCCGAGCCTCGCCTGGTCTAGCAGGTCGAGCCTCGCCCGGTGGTTGGGCGAGCTCGGCCTCGCGGATTTGGGCGAGCCGAGCTCGCATAGCCAAGGCAAGGCCGAGCCTCGCCGGGCGGGATGCTCGACGCCGGCCAATGAAGTGAGTCGTCGGCCATGGCCAAAAAGAAAAATAAGAAGAAAAGAAAAGAAAAAAAAAAAAATTTTGTTCTTAAAAATTATTTTAAAATAAGAAACAAGTTTTTTTGTTTCTTGTTTCTGCCAATTTTGTTCTCAAGAACAAGAAAATAGATTTGGAACAAAAATGCAAAAAACGCGTTTATATTCTTTTTTTTTTTTCCCTTAACAAAAAAACAGAATTTTTGTTCATAAACAGAAAAAAAAAAAAAAGAGGAACATAAACAAACACGCCCTAAGTGACTACGATGGCTAAAGAATACTTAACTAACTCTTAACCTCGCTTTGTCCTCTTAACCTCGCTTTGTCCTATCTTTGACCTCTTCGTCTGCGTTTGAGAGAGAGAGAGAGAGAGAGAGATAGAGAGAGAGAGAGAGAGAGAGAGAGAGAGAGAGAGAGAGAGAGAGAGAGAGAGCATAATCAAGTCGTGGCATTTTTTTTATGGCGATTTCATAGATGTTGTGGATAATTAGATGACACAGTACAGCCTGGGCACATTGACGATGGGCCAAGAGATGCAAGCAATAGTCATTTTGATATTTTGGTAACTTAACATTTGCTTATGATCTTTAATAATCCATTCGCTAGTATTAAAAGTGGACTCTAAGGGCCTGTTTGGTAACCATCCAAACAAGTGCAAATTCCGATTCTTTGTTCTGAAATCGGTTTCGGCCAAATCGCGTTTGGTAAATTTTTTGTTCCCGGGAATGCATTGGAAACAACAATCAAGAATAAAAAGTTGATTCTTGTTCTAACGAATTTGAGAATCAAAATCAATAAATTTTCTTCTTTCCTTCAGCCATCTCGCGACCGCCATCCACCATCGCCCGCCACCGTCCGCCATCGCCGTCCACCGCCACCACCACCGTCAGCCGCCAGTGGTCCGGCGAGCTCGCTGCATCGGGCGAGGTCCGGCGAGCTCGCGGAGGCAAGCCCATTCCACGGTGAGCTAGCTCGCGGAGGCAAGCCTGGGCCACCTATGAGCTCGCGGAGGCAAGCCCGGCCACCTGGCGAGGCTCGGCCTCCCCGATCCGGCGAGGCCGAGCCTCGCCGGTGGCGCCGGGCCTCGCGGGGGGCGGGCGAGGCCTCGCCGGGGCCGAGCGAGGCCCGCTTCCCGCCACCGGGCGAGGCTCGGCCTCGCCCGGATCGGGCGAGGCCGAGCCTGCAGGATCGGGCAAAGCCGGGCGAGCCTCGCGACGCCCGGCCCACACGGTGGCCGCGAGGCTCGCCCTAGCCCCGCCGGTGGCCTAGCAAGCCCGCCCAACCCCGACGAGGTCGGCCTGCCACCGGTGGGGCTATCAAGGTATGCAACGAGTAGAAGTCATGATAAAAGGTCCTGGTCTCGGAAGAGATGCGGAGCCTCGCCAGTCCCAGCTCGCCGAGCCTCGGCGGGCTAGGGGCGAGCCTCGCCGGCTTTACCAGGCTCGGCCGACGAGGGCTCCTCCGCCGAGGGCCGCGCGACGTCCGATGAGGTCGCCGACCCTCTTCGTTTGGCCAGGCGTCCGCGACCGGCCGAAGAAGAAGAAGAAGATGAGAAAAAGAAAAGAAAAAGGAAAAAAAAAAAAGAAAAGAAAAGAAAAAAAAAGGAAATGAAAAGAAAAATGAAAAAATAAAAGAAAACAAAGGAAAAAAAGTAAAAAAATTATTTAAAAATTAAAAGAAATTGATTTGGAAATGTAATTAATTAACACGGTACCAAACGCACTTCTATTCCGAATCGAAATTTTGGACAATTACCAAACGGCTTAAAATGCTTAGAATCGGTTCCTGAACGAATAAAAAAGAATCAATTCTCGATCGAATCAATTCATGTAATCGTTACCAAACGTGCCTTAATACTATTGACACGTATGGAGTGAAAACACAACAGTTTGGCCTTCCGCCTTACCAAAAGGTCGTAATTGTCTTTGTTGACTTTTTCAATGTAGTTGCTGCCATCTTCGCCGGGATATTCATTCACCTCACTAGTAACCGACACCAGAGTGCCCGAGGGCTGTCCCTTTTCGGCCTAGGAGCACAAGTCCGGTCTGGCTTGGCGCGCCAGCCATCCTAATTGAGATCGATGTCGGTTCATGCACATTCGGAAGGACCTAACAATTCTTTTCAAAGCAGGAGATCCTTCGCTGAAAGTTTTGCCAACACCTTGGTAGATATTTTTGGAGCTTCAATTCGTCTCATTCAAACATCTATCACATGTCTCACCTCGTAATGACAGAGAGTCTAGAAAATGCAATATATATTATGGGCCCCACTGAACTCATTGATTCAAGGGAAGGCACTCAATTTTGCGTTTCCCTCTATTTCCTCCCTTTTTTTTGAGGAAAATGTCTTGCGGATTCACTGGAAAAATCTTGCTCTACCGTTCCTTTCTATTCCTTGGATCTTTATTGCCTCCCCTCTTTTCACCCAATTCCTAAAACCCACTTCATTCCATGGAATAGCCCGATTAGGTTTGTTATGGAACTTGCTCTCAAAAGCAAAATTAAATGTCATAACTAACATATTAAATTTTTTACTATGTCCACAATCAATGGAATAGTAGAATACGTTTGGTAACTATTTTATTCACAAGAATAATTTTTGATAAAAAATAATTCTTTTTTATTTTGTTATCGAAAATAATTTCTAAGTATTTAAAGGCATTTGGTAACTGCCTAAAAAAAATTTTCTTTTACAGAATAAAATTACATTTGGTACCATCCTCAAAATTTCTAATCTAAATAATTTTCTTTTAATTTTCAAATAATTTTATTACTTTTCTTTCTCTTCTTCTTCAAGCTTTGGTCGATCGTCAAGCTAGATGAGGGCCGATGATCTCGTTGAAGCGTCGCTAGCCCTTAGCAGTTGCGCCGTCGTCAATTGAGCCTCACCAACAACTGGGTGAGGCTCGGATCTGGCGAGGCTGAGTTTGCCTAGCCGCCAGCGAGGCTTGAACTCGTCAGGCCACTGCAAGGTTTGCCTCTCCTTGGTTGGGCGACATTGACCTCACGGTGGCCCAACTAGATCGAGCCCCATCAGTGGTTGGGCAAGTTCAACCTCGTTCAGCCAAGGCTCATTAGTGGCCGAGAAAGGTCAGGGCGAGGCTCATTTGGCCACTGGCGAGGCTCACCGGACCTCGCCTAATTGGTCATATGCGACTGACGACGATGGACAGCGATGGCGGCGGTGGAAGAAGATGAAGAGAGGAGGAAGAATAGCAAGAAAAAAGAAGAAGAGAAAAGAGGAAAAAGAAATTTGGGTTGACTTGATTCTGAAATTATTCTTGAGAATAAAGAAGCAATTTTTTTCATTCCTTAATTCTTTTTTCAAATTTATTCTTGGGAATAAAAAATTTATCAAATAAATTTATATTTTAAATTTATTCCCAAAAATAAGTTAGTTCATATTGCGACACTACAATTATTATACGTGCACAATGACTATTCGATTTTATTAGGTTATTTAAAATCCGAAATTATATTTATAAGTATGTTTTCTCATCAATTAAAGCTATTTTAGTTTTGGGTGGTCGACCCATTGCTTTTTCGTAGAATATTTATTGCTGTTTTTCGTAAAGCAATTTGTACGTAGGACACGTTAACTTGAAGTTGGTAAGGACGGCGTGCAGAAAGAGAGGACAGTACGGTAGAGTGGGGCCCCTCAGGCGAGAGGTTGATATAACAAGCAGCTTTTTTTCTTTGTTTTTTTTAGCAAGGATATAACAAGCAGCTTAAACAATTGCAACGTGACCCACGATGATTCGACCAAAAAAAAAAAAAAAAACGTGACACACGATGTACCAAGCCGTACTGTTCATCTGCAGCATGAATGAGGCTGACATGACATGAGGCTTTAACAATTGTCGAGTGACCGATGATGGCCAAAAAGTAACTTGACTCAATCTTGGTTAACCCTTCAGCTCACTTTGCTCTATCTCCCTCCTCGTCTGCATTTTAGAGAGAGAGAGAGAGAGAGCACCAGAGCGACGCTGGTAGACGTGTCAGGGAGGGAGAGACGCATAAAGATTTGGGAGTTTGCATGAGAAGCGTCGGCTCCGTGATGAATTGTCCACTTTCCTTTGTTTTTTTTTTTTTTAGCAGAGAATTGATCAGAAATAGGTTCATCACGTGGAGGTTATTAGCAAAGAGAGGTTAGAGAGAGAGAGAGGGTAGTCAGGCTCAACCATGGAATAGCGAGGCATCCATATAACCCATGATATGGGGTTAATGATCCCTAACGTACGTATAGTTACGTACAAGTACACTTCATATTCCCTACATCCGTTGCCGAGGTGTAATGGATCAATAAAATTGGGTTTTTTAGAACTTTAAAGGTGAGTTTTTGAAAAATAAATGATGATTATAATTAATAATTTCTATACAAAAAAATGAAAAGGCTATATTCCATGAACATCTCCATTCTCAAAATGGAGTTGTGTATGTAGCTCAAAACCTATATGTATTCACAAGATTAATAGATAGGTGTTTATATTAATGGAGTATCTAAGATTTTTTGAGTATCCGACGAATCTCCACTCGGTGTGGCAGTCCCTCCATTTCATACACACTGGATAATTATTGGAGATGCATAATTTTTTATATTACATTATTTGTAAAATCTGTTATTTGCCTTCATCTTCTTTTTTCTTCTTATTTATTTATTTATTATTTCTCAATTTCTATTCAAAGTCCCAGCTTATAGTCCTAAATTTGGAAGCTGAGCTCCCCTTCCTTTTTTTTTTTTTTTTAACTCTTGGGAAGGTTTAGTGGATATTTTTCTATACTAGAAACTATTACTTATCTAAATTCTAACAACCTTAATCTCACATTATATATGTTTTTTTTTTCTCAAAACTCTAGACTAAAATTAAACGTGGCTTGAAATGAGAGGTATAATTGGCAGAAATCTCGTAGGGAGGCTAAAAATACCTAGGAAGTTGAAACGAAAGAGTAGATGAAACAACAATTAAGAACATTGAAGAAACTTAATTACATTTTATGTAATAGATGAAGCAATGATCATAACGACAACTTAAAGTGGAAGAACACAAATATTTGTTTACGAAGTAGAATAATAAATGAAACGTGACGATATGATATTAGGAAGAAAATAAAAAAAAATTAAATCATGCCTTAGGAAGAAAGTAGGTCTCATTAATGTAAAATTGGACCGACCACCTTGAGTCTACTAATTTCCTTTGTTCCTCCCACATTTAATAGGAAATATTTTGTGGGCCCACGATAATTTTTCCTTCCATTCTCTTCACTAGATCAATCAACATGGACAGTTCAATCAATGCGTGGTTTTCTCTAATACTGTATTTTAAAAAAAAAGAATAATGAATAATTTTTTCTAAGGAGAGATGAAATGAGGTGAAAATTGTCAGAATAATTTCCACATTATTCCAATCTCGAACCAACAGCTTTAGTGCTTATGTTAAGCCTTAGGTTTGGGGGGAACCAAATTTGAATCGGAAAAGGACAATGATTATCCACGCGGCATATGCATGAAGGATTTATATTACATAATTAAGTAAACTAATATTACTGGGAACCCGGCATGTAAGGTTGACAATGATAAGACAAGCACATGCATTAGGCAAGGACAAGGCAGAGAGCTTACACCCTCTCTTGAGACGGGCTTAAATGTCTCTTTTGTCGATTGGTGCAGAGCTGTGCCCTTCCAACTCTTGCTTGGATTTTTTTGGACTGGGATGACGTGTAAAAAGAGAGATAGGATGGTACGGTGGAGCTGGGTCTCTGGACGGAGGTTTGACATAACAGGAAGCTTTAAATTATCATAAGACCCAGGATGCATCAAGTCGTCCGCCCATCTGCAGAAGAGGTTCACATAATACGAAGCTGTAATAATTGCGGAGTGACCGACGATGGCCAAAGAGTAACTTTACCCTTGTTAAACTCTTAACCGCCCATTGTCCTGTCTTCCTCCTCTTCGTCTGCGTCTTAGGGGAGAGAGAGAGAGAGAGAGAGAGCAACTTGTGTGGACGTGTCTGGTTGATACCTGATAGGGAAGGAGAGAGACACGTACGGAGTTGGAGTTAGCAGAGAATTGTTCACTTCTACAGAGAACTGGAAAGAGGGTCATTGGGTTGAGATTATTGGCAAAGAGAGGTCAGAGAGAGAGAGAGAGAGATCATTACGTAGAAATACACTTCATATTCCGTGAATCCGTTAACAAGATATAATCAATCAATGATATCGGGTTATTTTAGAACTCTTAAAGTGAGGTTCCATGAAATAAAATTATTATTGTAATTAGTAACTTCTATACAAAAAAAATAAAATAAAAATGAAGATGTATCTTCCATGAAGCTTTAGTTCCTCGCAATGGAGTACCTAAATGCACAAGATTAATAAATAAGTGTCTCTTACATATCAATATTCAATAGAGTGTTCATGACTTTTTGACTATCCGACTAATTGTCATTAAGTGCAATGGTCCTTCAATCCATGCATATGTGAAAATTACTAGAGATAAGCAATTTTTTTTTTTTTTGGGTAAGTTGAGATAAGCAATTTTTATACTACATTCTTTTGAAAATCTTTTAGTTGTCACATTTGATTTTTATTTTTATCTCAACTTCTATTCGAAGTTGATTTAGCAGCTTGACTTCTAAATTTGGGAGCTGATCTCCCATTCCTTTTTTCTTTTCTTTTTTTAAATTCTCCTGGGAAGGTTTTGTGAATGTTTTCTCTATACTAGAAACTATAACTTATCTATTTATAAACTTAATCTCACATGATATATGTTTTCTCTTTCATGTCGGAAAAAAACTAAGATGTAATCCTTGCATAGTTATGAGGCAGAAAAATAGTTTGATTAAAGTTTTGATTTAACTGATGAGGCATGATTATTTAATATCTAACGGCAGGAGTTTTAGGGCGCGGGCTTGGAAGAACTTTTGGTTGACGATTGCATCATAATTAGCTTAAATAACAATAGGAAATTGAGAACAACTCTCGTGGATATTGTCTTTGTTGCATTTTGTCAATCAAATAAGGTGTTACGGAGACGCAATACTTGTTGACCATCGTCATCAATGAATCCTCCGGTACACTTTCCTATCTAGAAAAGCTTGGTGAAATCGAGGAAATTACAAATTATTCTGTGCAAATGCCCACAAGGACACCTAATCTGTCATGCTTGAGGAATGTACAATCCTTCGCACTATCTTATTTAGAAAGAGTTGTTGAGGTTTAAGGTTTAGGGGAATCGAGATCTTTGTTGCATGCGATTCAATTGAAAGATTACATATCCTATGCAAGCTGAAGAAGCTAAGGTGTGTTGAACCGAAATGCTGTCCTAAGCTAAGACCCATGAAAGGCGGCAATGGCTCACGGTCTTTAAAGTACTTGGAGACCAAAGGTTACAGACCTCTCAAAATGTGTTGCCCAATGTGCCGAGATCGACCAAGATAGAGACGGAAGTGTAACAACCGTAGTAGTTATTGTGGTAAGAAAACACCATGATATGTGATGTGGTTGTGGTAGACTTATAATATTTTAACTAATCTTTAGGTGTCATGGACTCTAGTTCTTCATCTTAGGAATTACTTTGTACGGCTTGTGAATGCATTAAAAACCCAGGATATCAAAAACTCGAGATCTCTCTAATTGATTATGTCCAATGGGCTAATTGGAAGAATTCCTTTGGAATGTGCCAACGGTTAAGAAAGCATGGAAGAGTATATAAGGAAGACGCTAAAATTATTTGAGTGTATGCGTGAAAGAAAAATTCCAAAATCTAAAGTTCCTAGTTCTTTGTTGTTTCAATTGTTGAGCTCAATTTGTACTCAAAAGAGAAATTAGATACTTGTGAGACCTTGAACATGAGACTGTAAAATCTCTTTTGGTTCTTAGTGGATTCCAGCCAGTGGGCTGTTAGTGCGGGAGAGTAGACATAGGCTTGGTCTAAACCGAACCACTATAAACATTGTGTTTTGATTCTCTATCACTAATCTCTTTATTTTAATTCGTGGCTTTATATAACCATTTATAGTCTTTTACATCTTCAGTCCATTATTCTTAAAAGTTGATTTATTCTGTTAAGTTTTGCAAAAACTTCTTTGATCACCTATTCACCCCCCTAGTGCTCTTACTAGCTTATAAAAAATAAATACAGTTTTTTTCCTTGGCCCTGATAAAAACAAAAAACAAATTGAAGAGAGAGGTAGAGATAGCAACTGCTGCAAACAACTTCATAAATAATGGTGGTAACACACATAAAAATGTTGGACTTACTCTATTCAAGAGGTAGAGATTATATTCAAGGCAGGAATTTTTACATCACTATGTTAGAATATATTTTAACTATGAGCCTGTAATTCGCACTCGAGATTTCTTATTCGGGATGCTTTTATCTAATGGACATCTGGATTTATTTTGTTAATATCGATTATTCATATAATTTATCAACCAAAGTACGTCACCAGGACTTTGTACTTGTATCTAAGCAAGGTAGAGATGACTTGGCAAGCGCGGCTCCGCTTGAGCTACTAATGGTGTTGGCGAGGAATAGGTCATCCCTCGACTCGGCGAGGTTGATGATCGACAAATTGGAGGGTTTACTCCAATTAAACCCTTGGATTAGCCTGGCGAGGAGCATCACGGTCATTGTCGTACCAAGCGTGGCCGCAATGCACCCACGTCGGCCAGTACTGAAAGATATGAAGCGCAGGTCAGGTTCTGTGAGTACGACCTCCGCTTGGTCCCTCATAATGTGTCGGTCCGGCTTGAACTTGAGGGGTTCGTCCCAAATCTCGGGGTTTCTACCGAGGCCGACGCGGCTCAAAAGGACGTGGCTGCCCTTGGGGATGCGATAGCCAGCCACAGCGGTGTCCGACATGGCTACGTGGGGAACATTGAAGGGGGCCACTGGGTGGAGCCTAAAAGCTTCCCTAGCACATGCTTTGATGTAGTTAAGATCTCCGATATCGGATTCTTGGACTAATCTCTCCTTTCCCACAACTCTATCGATTTCTTCTGTGGCTTTGTGAATGAGCTCGGGCTGATTTATCATCTCCGCCATTGCCCATTCGACAGCGTTTGACGGATTGTCCACCGCGGCCATCATAATCTCCTGCATATTAGGTCGTGCATCTTTATGTTAAAATTTAAACTATTTAGACCAAAACACTGCAAATGAATGGGCAAATACACTAGAATTATCAATATCCTACTGATTCCAAAAATGCTACCATAGGTTCTTACGATATCTAATAGCTACTGAAGCAATCGAGTTTACAAAGTGATCCCGCTTTGTGTGGATGGCGTAAATATATGGAGACATCGATTCAGATGGACAAGTTTTTAAAGTTTATATTCGAGCGAATCCTCTAGGAAGAAGGATATAATTTTACCGTGGTCAGCGCTCGAACTTCTTGTGGCGCCAGCACTGGCATCCCTTTTGAGTCTTTAAGCATAATTAGAACGTCCAATAAGTCTTGAGGCTCTTTTTCATTACTCTCGGAACTCAAATCGTCCCTCCATCGTTTGATCCTCTCGCTTATTATGGGTTCATGCAATGTCCTAAGAGTCCTCGCACTCTCTTCTACTTCCTTCTCATGCCCATCAAGATCAAGCCCCTTCAAGAATGGAAAGTAATCGGAGACACAAAATGCATAGAGATAGTTTAGTGCATTGAATAGTGCGTCCACATGTTGTTCTTCATCAATGGTTGGTCCTCCATCTTGCCTTCCCTGGCCAAAGTATCTCTTGTTGAACATCAACCTTCTTATCACATTCCCAGAATAGTGCCTCGTAGTGGTTCTCAAGTTCACTTGATGACCTGAGGTTTTGCATAGGTTAAAGACATACTTCACTAGGTTATCGGCTTCCCCCACTCTCTTGTCATGGAGCCACTTGTGCCGAGACGGGCATACTACGTCCGACACCAAGACCCGCCTCATCTTCTTCCATTGCTCCCCATAGGGTGAGAGGACTGCTGTCAAGTAGCCGCTGCTGAATGTGCCGGACGCCATCGTAACTGGCCTTGAGGCGAATGATAAGTCCTGTTTCCTGAGGAATTCTTGGGCGATTGTTGGACTGGTCACGGGAATGACGTGCGTGCTCCCTAGACGGATGCACGCTATGTCGGTGTTCATTTCCTTCATCAGGCGATAAATCCACCGGAACACGGGCTTGTTACGAAGCATACTCGGGGCACAACCAACCACGGGCCATGGGGTGGGGCCTGGAGGGAGTGGGAGAGGATTATTTTCTTTTCTGATGTTTTTCCGACAAAGCTGCTGTTTCACGATTCTATATAAAGCGACGAGTGCCAAGAGAAGTAGGGCGTAAATGGTGGCCGGGGTGGCGGAGCTTATTGTGGCGGCGGCAGTTGGAGCTTTTGTCGATGGCTATTGCTATATATATCTTTGCCTGTGGAGGTTTTCGACCACTAGGCTTTTGCTATGAAGAAGGAAAAGGGAGAGTTCGTGGTGAAGTGAATATGCACGTATGACGCCTATATATAGAGCCGGAGGCCAACTGATGCGCTGTATGTTCCCAACAAGTGTTCGGATTCATTCTAATGACAATGTGTGCAACATTGTGTGTTTCGAGACAAAGGCGCGTGGTGCTCGCTATTTGAGTACCCATGTCCACGGATGAAGATAGAGATGATAGCGATAGTGTGCTGCCAATCTCCTGGCTTCTCAAAACGAGAAGTGAAAAGTTGATATCCGGAGGCCAAAGACTTTGCGGTCGACTTTGCTATTGGAGCCAAATAGCATGCGTCTTTTGAGGTCAACTTTGTTGTTGGAATAATAACTAAATAAAAGTGGCTGATACGGATGGCGTGGCTGCAGCAATTGGAATATGCCAAGCTTTGCCAAGAGAAAGTTACTGTGCGAAGACGTGTTTTTATGGTGTCGAAAAATGCCTCCGTGAAAAAGATAAGCTCCATAACCTGACCATTGTGGCAGTTATTTAAATAGGAATGATGCACTTAGATGAACACTGTTGAGCGGTGAGGATAGATTTATTTTGGTACGGGTGCATGGGATGTACAGGGTGCGAAGTGCACTTGGTATACTAGGGTTGCTTCAAGAAACGAGGCAATGATACCAAATTAGAAAGCCTAATCCAAGAGTTTCAATTGATAGGTGGAAGGAGACCAAATGAAATAAAAAGCATTTAGGATCCACTGTCAAGTGATGTGTGACAATACTTCAATAGCCCCTCTCACATGCAAATTGGATTACGAACGGCATGTGAAATTTTGACTATGCACATTCATGTGGAATTTTGACCATGCATATTCGCGAAAGGGATAGCAATGGTTTTGATACCATATGAGATTTCGTGGAATGAAGGCCTAGTTCGATATTTATATATTCTAATACTGCCCATCATGCATAGACTAGTCATTGGCCTAAGTCTAAAGCGTGAAATTATGTAATTGGAGAGATAGATACGGGTCTCAAAAGATTTGAACTCATTGGAGAGATAAATATGGGCCTAAAAAGATTTGAACTTAAGATCTCTTGCTTTGATACCAATGTTAAGAATTGAGAATTTTTATATATTCCGATGTATATTAATGAAGAATACATTAACCTATTTATGTGCTTTATTACATAGCTACTATATGGTAACATCTTAATCAATACATGCACAATCAATGAAGATATATGCACAATCTTGAAAGATATAAAAAAACAAATGAGAGTTTTACTTAAAGCTTAAACCAATAGGCATAGGAAATTAACATAAAATAAATAGCATTTGTCAAGTTATATGAGACAATATTTCAACACCTCCTCTCACGTAGAATTTTGACTATGAGTAAAAGAATAAGTTCTGGCTCTAATACCAAGTTCAAAATAATGTTGAAAATATCATAATTTCTCTAACTGAGAAAAATATTTTATAGATTAAACTCAAACTCAAAACTTGCATTTTGAATATACATATAATTGAAGAGTATGAGCGTACATATATGATTCTTATATACAATTGTTTGTTCGGCTGGTTACTCAGGTTAAGTATTCAAGCTTGAGCTTGTGTCCACTGTTTTTGGGTTCTGAATCGCGTGGAGCTTGAATGCTGATATAATTAGGCTTACTTGAGCACAAAATTGATTTTTGGGGCCATGCCCGTGGTGCTCGAGGCATTGCCAGTTGTTGGGAAAAAAGTTCCGAATTGGGAAGAAATGGAATCGAATTTTGATATATGATAACTCTCTCTTTAAAGAGTTATTTGCCTCATAACATTACTAATGGTTATTGATAAAAATTCTTCAAGATACAATAAAGTTTTAAATGAGAATATCACATAGCAATTCTATTAGATCTCAATAAATTTTTAAATAGAAATACTTGGAAATGGCTGTATTTTTTGAGAGAAAATTCAACGAGACTTGATGATCATTGAGACCAAATACCGACGTATTTATCTTGGTCTTGTAAGTAGGAGCAACTGTTGGATGCAACTTGTGCAACCCCAAGATCTCCATAACCAGAACAAGAACATGCATGATCGAGTAGAAAGATTAACGCACCTGATTTTGGATCCATTGTTCTTGAAGCGGAAGCGGAAACACAATGTTCCACACGCAAGTCCTTCTCCTCTATTGCCCTCCGTATCACTGGCTTAATGAGGCGGCCCCCTCACGTGTAGCGTTAGGTAAACGCCCCTTAGGTGAGAATAATGTGAGAATTAGGGTTAGAGGAGAGACTGAAGACTATTTATAGAGTTTACATGGTCACTCATTACGGGCCGGGCTCAACTCGGCCCACACTAACAAAATTTGACCCATATTAGACTAATTAAGAAACCTTCTATCTCATCTTAGACCAAACCCCGTAAAACGATAAACGTTAAACGGTAAATTACAATATCAATTAATGTAGTCCACAATTAGAAAAACTCTAACAGCAACTTTTCGGGAAAGAAAGTTGCAAAGTAAGCAATTACATTCCCAAAAGACATGTTGAAAAGACATATTGAAAATTCATAATAAAAATTAATAATAATTTTTTAAAATTCTGAATTCCATAACTTCTGAAAAATACCGGTTGAACAAATATAGCATTTCAAAGGTTGCGAGATGCCTAATAAAGATAAGCAAAATAACTGCAAACAAATAAATAAACAACAGGATTGTTTTGCTTCGATCATTGTACAGTCAAGGCGTCGGTACAAAGAGAGGGAACTTCTCAATCTCTTACTCTGCGACCATAAGATTCACGTGTGACGGACACGTCGTCTCGACAGAGCTCCATACGATGAAGAGATACCAGTGTCGGGGACCCCAACGTGGGTGGTAGATACAGAAACATGCAAATGAGCTAGGGACTTCGATTCATCAAAGAGCGGATAGAGACGGTATGTTTTTGGCCCTGGTCAATGTAGACTTTGGTTTTTTGCATTCGATTCAACGTATTTTTCCTATGATCTCGTCTCTCGAATTGGTTAACGTGGAAAACGATTCTTTTTCATCTTCAGATCGTTGGCACATAAGTGCATTTTCGACCCTTTCAGATCTTGTCCAATTTCACCTCTCAAACGTTTATTTTGTGCCCTTCAAACCCTTTCAACTCATGCTCCTCTGTGTGGTCGAATTCTTCCGTGACCCAACATTAGCAACTTCTTTGGTTTGATCACGTGGCAAAAATTGTCACGTGATGCTGACAAGGCACTGCATGTCGGAATGAGAGAGAGGTGCGACTGGGATTATTTTGTATATTGATGTGAGATTTTGTGCAACAAATTGTTAGAATTTAAATTATAAATTACTCATTTATCTAATAATTTAAGCTTTTAAATAGTTAGTATTGACTTTACAAAATATCTCACATGATACGAGAGCAGAAGATCCCGAGTTCAAATCTATTAAGGCATCTATTTGCCTCCCCAATTATATATTTCTATACTTTAACGATATGCCAAAGTCCAACTTAGGCGTGATTGGGAGTATTAAAATATTTAGATATCAAACCATACATTCATTTGTCGTGACTTTCCTAAAGGTGAACTACTAAAAGAAAAGTTAATGGATTATTAAACTCAAAGACTTAGCGCAAGTTCTCTCAAGCCCATGTCAACTGCAACTTTCAAGTTTGATTCAATCAACTTAACAAACAATTTAATTAATTTAGGAGTCACCACTAATTTATTGCCACTAATTTACTTTTGGTCGATTTAGAACTAGGTAAAGTGTGGGAAAACACTTTATTTCTACGAATTAGAGTTGTCATAATTTTGGAAACTTAGTTAAGTTAGATAATCTAATGCCTTTTCGATATCTTTTTCTCTTTATTTCAAAAATATTTTACAAGTAATTCTGGTGAATTTTAATCTCAAACCGCTAACATGCGATGGGTGATCATGCGAATGTGAAAGGAATCATTTAACATTCAATAACCAAGGCGATAAATAGATTGTTAGAAAAAGGGGAAAAACCTTAATGCATTAAGCAAAGAAAAAGCGAAACTTGATCATCATCTAATGAGACAAAGGTTCTGCAAATTATTAACTAGGAAGCTAACAATAATGCAATGTTAACTAATACTTTTTGGGTTTTTCTTTTTACCGATTGCAATTTTAATCTAAATAATGTTTATGTGAATTCTAATTTAACATGAATGAACCGTTAGACTAATGACATGAGGTTGAATTATTTAAATGTTATTGTATGACCTAAAATATGCAACATGCATGAATATCCGATAAAAGCGTAGAATTCGATGAAAGCACAAACTATCTAATAAAACTGTAGTATCAAATAATAAATAATCTATGCATCAATGCTTATGAAAATTATGCAATATCATTCAATAGTCATCAAAATCTATCAAAGATATTCAATTATCAAATTATGGTGTAGATATAATATTCTTGATTAATACTAGATTCAAATTACTATATTACTCCTCATATGTCTTAGATACACGCCATTTTTAAATTACGAAACATGCACGAATGGTATCCAAACTAAATGCAATGAATTCTTTTTCTTTTTCTTTTTTTCATATTTTTCATAATAAGAAAATAAACTAAATTAGTAACATGCAAAATGATAGGCCCATATAATTCACAAATTGACCTTATCCCAGTATAGGAAACGAAGGTAATGGGGAATCCGATCTCAAGTTTTAAAAATTGAATTCCTGATTATATGCACAATTGGATAAGAAAATTTCCCATTCGAGATGTGCCTATAATCTCAAATCAAATCGTGTTGGAACCAACTAATCACAGTTTAGGCAATTGAATAATTAAATCAAACATAACTTAGGAAATTGCCTGCATTGGATTGCCGACTCAAAGGACGACAGACAGCGAGAGGTCATGAGTAAGATTCACCGTCGGGGTAACCGGCAAGGAATGGCAAGAGGTGACAGACAACAATGTCAAGGACTACGAACATCACAAGGAAATCTTTAGATCTTTGATGCTCGATCCCTTTGGTAAAGTTGAAGAGCTAGGTGTCGTAGAGATCTCCTCAAAATTCTGTTGCATTCCAACTTAAAACGAACACATACTCATAGTTTTCGTGAGACCGCGCTCTTCCTCCTTTAAAGATATACTTCTAGACAGTCTCTCATCAATCCCACTGGACAATTTCAAGATCAATATCTTACCGTACTCTCCACAAAATTTGAAGGTGGTCCGATGGTTAACGAATGTGTACCACTCGTGAAACCGCCCTGGAATTTTTCTGTGGGGCCACGAGAGAGAGTTCGTGTATATTATTTTATTTTTCCTTCAATGGCTAACCTTCTTTGTGAACCCTCAAAGCACATATTGATATAAGTCCAGGTTTTTATTAAGATTAAAATCCCTCACTTTCCTATCTTGGACTCCAAGAGATATAACCTATCTTTAATAATAGGAAACTCTCGTATTATCTTTAATAGGGGTGTGCATGGTCCGGCGGGCGGTTCCCACCTAGAACCGGAATCGCCCGCTAAGGACCGGTTCCGAAAATCGGAACCGGGATCCACCCGTTTGTTGGGTGGATCCATGGAACCGATTTTGACGCCAAAATTCTGATTTTCAAGAGCGAAACAATTTTGGTTTCCCGGACCGCCGGTCCGGAAGTTTTGAGCTCTAAAATTCCAAGATCAGTGGCAACCCACATACCCAAAACTCAAAAAGATAAAACCTTTGCCAAGATAAAGCCCGTATACCCACACTACGAACATGAAAACGTAAAATTTTTCTTTCTTTTCACTTTATTCCATCTGATCAAGATCCTTCGCATCCCACCCACGCACTCCCGCGCGAAGAGAGAGAGAGAGACTAAAGGCGCGACGGGGCGGACAGTGAGAGGAGGAGCAAGCGGCGGCGCGTGAATGCTTGGTGAGGAATCGAAGACGAGGAGAAGAGATTGAGGAAGAAACAGAGAGATAATCAAAAACGAGGAAGAAATCTAAGAGAATCAAGAGATGAGAAGCAAATTAGGGCTTCTTACCTTGTTGAGTGACGGAAAAGGGGCTCGCCGGCTCGGTCAAGTGTTCTTGCAGAGGCGGAGGAGCAGCGGTTGGCCGCTGGCGAGTGGTGACCGGCGCAACGGGGGCGGACAAAGTGGCGGAGGAGCAGCGGCGGCGGCATGGATACTCGGGTGGACCGTGGGACCGTGGAATCGAAGACGAAGAGAAGGAAACCCGATGGGACCGTGGAATCGAAGATGAAGAGAAGGAAAGGAAGTTACAGAGAGAGTTGGAGCGCGATTAGGGCTTCGCGAATTAGGGGCAGGGGGCTTCGTTCGCGACTTTTGTTTTTTTTTTTTTTTTTTAATTATAAATAGTACCGGTCCGGTCCGGGTGGGGCGGGCGGGCGGATCCGCCCACGGAACCGGAACCGGACCGGTTCTCACCGGTTCTCAACAATTGGACCCGGGAACTGACCGGTTCCCTCAAGAACCGCCGGTTCCGGGCGGTTCCAGAGTCCAATGCACACCCCTAATCTTTAATGATTCAAATTGAGATAATATCAAGTTTAATTGCTCTCCAAGTTTACTTTTAATAACTCAATTCCAACTTGGCACCCCTTATCCACAAATTTTTTGGCCACCATGAAGATTTTTAACCTTATGGGCTTAGTTAAATTAATTTAATTAAGCTTAGAGCCTCATTCACTCAAGTCCCTTAGCTCTAGTCCAATGTGAATTTATATGGACTTAATTAAGCTACTCATATTTATATGCAATTTAACTATGTATTATTGTTTAGGGGTCAGGATTGACTCTTAGGCTGCATTTGTTAAAATGTGTTTCTGTTCCCAGGAACACAAATTTTTGTTTTTTTGTTCATGAGAACAAAAGGAATAAACGCGTTTGTTTGCGTTTTTGTTAAAATTATTTTTGTTCCTAAAACACATCTCGGAATAAAATAAAACAAAAGAAAGTTGTTTCTTGTATCTCTGAACACATTTTAAAAACATTTTTTTCTCTTTCTTCCATTTTCTTCTCTCTTTTTCTTCTTCTTTTCTTCTTCTTTTTCTTTCTTTTTCTTTGGCCGTTGCCGCCCCGGCCATGGCCGACGACTGGCCGTCGAGGGCCGGAGCGTCGCCGGCCCCGGCGAGGCCGACCTCGCTGGGCCGGGCGAGCTCGATCTCGCCCGGATCCGACGAGGTCGAGCTCGCCTAGCGGCTGGTGAGGCTTGGCGTCGTCAGGCCACCACCGAGTCGGTGTCGCCTAGCGGTGGCTTGGCAACGCCGAGTCTCGGCCGGGCCGGGTGAGCTCGGCCTCACCATGGTCGGGCGAGGCCGCTGGCCCTTGTCGGCGGCCGCCAACCATGGCCGAGGCCACCCGCCAAAAGAAGAAAAATGAGAAAGAAAAAAAGAAAAAAATAAGGAAAAATAAATAAGAAAAATAAGAAAGAAAATAGATAAAATAAAATTAAAATTTAAAAATTTTATAAAAAAATCATACAAATTTACCAAACGTGTTTTTCATTTTTTTTATTTCCAAACAAGTTTTTACCAAACACGTTTTTGTTCAAAATTGTTCTCAAAAACAAACACTTTTTTCTATTTATATTTTCTGAACAATTTTTAAATAGAAATGTTACTAAACGTGCCCTAATGATTTATTTTTGCAACGAATGCATAAATCGATCGTCAAAATTAACATGTTACTATCATTTAATAGCTGAAGTTTTTAACTGAACGAAAGGCTAAGATGGTGTAGCCAACCAAATCACTTTATTAGCGTGATAGGTATCCCATCTAACATTATTGTTAAATTTCGAAACTTCCACTTTGTAATGACTGATTTTTTACTTTTATTTTTATTTTACCATTGCCGGTCACATAATATGACTATTATCCAAGAGTAGCACCATCGCCTCTCAGCAACGGGTGGACAAGCGAGGGCCAGCAATTTTTGTTGAGATTAGCCAAGACCACAAAATGCCGAACATGCATTGAGGCCGACTATGATGCCCCCATCCATCCTCTCCTTGTTTTCAAAGTAATATGATCCATCAATATGGACAACATACAACTACTCTCACGTTTTAGAAGTGTCATTTTCGACTGCAAACTTCGCTTTTTTCTGGGACCGTTTCACTTCTGAATTATGAAGGCTAGAGTTGGACTTGGACCTGCTAATTATCTTTCCCAACCTCTCCTTTTCGCAGAGTTGACGTTTCAACCGAAACTTAATGAACTGAGAGTTCCAACACTCCAGGATGATCATTGCGCAAGTGCTTTATTTGCAGTATGGCATCAGAAAGTAGTTATCTCAGCAGAACGACCGGGTCTGAGTTCATTGCATTGTGTGCAAAACTTTCCAAATTCGATATCGCACCACCATCTAAAACAATTGGGTTGTTTCACTTTGACCATTCTTTGCCATTCCTTGTTTTAGTACGCTTTGAATTAGAAAAGAAAATGTGGAAATGCATAATGAGGGAACCCCTCCATGTCTTTGGTTGTTTTCACCCATCATCGTCCGGGCAAACCTTCTTCCCTTAATCAAGATTGGGGTGTGATCAGTGCATCACGCGAGGGCTCTGCGAGATGGAGGGATACTACTATCGGTTAAGTGTTGGGGGTGATAAACCCAAAAAGGTGCAAATAAGGTTAGGGACTTCCACACGTCGGAGAGCGACGGTATGTGGTCCTGAGTTTTCTTTGCCTAGGTTTTGGTTTTAAACGATTCTACGGTATGTGGTCTTGAGTTTTCTTGGCCCAGGTTTTGGTTTTAAATGATTGTACATACGTGATGAGGACAAATGAATTTACAGCCCCACATTTTTCCTATGGGCCTAACTCTTGAGCTGTGTACTATGGGTAAGCAGTTTTAAATTTCATCTCAAATCTAGAACCTACCGTTGGAACAAGTCCTTCATGTTTTACTTACACTACACACCCCAAAACCTGGCATCTAGGAACCTAGAACCCATCTTGTCATAAGTTCCAGAGTTGGTTCCTAGTTCCATCTATATTATTAATTGAACGATTATAATGAATAATCACCTTTAATTGCCATCACTTGTTGCTACAATCCATTGACCACAACTCATATATAGACACACAAAGAATATGAAATATTAACAAAATAAAATTTTGAGCAAGTGAGAGCTTCAAAAAGTTTTGTGCCAAGAGAACAAGATCATCCCTAAAGACATGGAATTACGATGTATCCACTGTATGGAATCATTATAGCCTTGCACCAAAAGTCAAAAAAGCACTCGAAAAATTCAGACATGCAAAGACAACCCCATCACATGAGCAAGAAATAACAAACACGGATGATCCTGCACAATCATCACAAGACCCCTATACTCGATGGAGAGCCCTCTCTCAAGACTCCTATAATCAAAGACTTCTGTCATTATCCCTAGAGATGGACACATCTTATTATGCTCAACCATCATTAGCCTTAGCCAAACCTACCTGCCGACAATCCAGGATCCTCCAAGACTCATGAAGAAGCATCTTCAACAGCAAAAATACATAATTCCGATGACTTAGACTATAACTACAATGCCCATAATGGAAGAGATCGCTGACTATAGTAAATCACTGTAGCAAGTCACTGTAGCAATAAGCTAGGGAAGTCACTATTCATCGTCACTGTTCATATCGCCGAGAATAATTCCCGACCGGATTTTCCAAAGTCCTTGTCTGTTTTCGAACCCATGAGTCTGGTTTTTGTTTGCTTGTGACATATTAATGCCTATAAAAGGCAAAGAGGATGTAATGTGCTAAGCAGAGTCCCTTGAAGTAAAGTAAGTGTTTATGAAATAATTCTCAATGTCTTTCTAAACTTGGTAGGATCCTCTAACAAATGCAGCTTGGATAGTTAGAATTGTTAACATCTTGGCATCTCTAAATGTCTCTGGGCTCTGAACTAAAAGTCTAAATAATTCTCTATTAAAAGGCAGTCCCTGAAAGGTTTGAACGAGAGGTTTGCCTATCGAGAAGGCATACTTGTAGGAAACAGACTCTGTCTTCTTTGGTTCTAAGCCTAGATCCATGGATGATAGACCTAAAAAGGTCCAAATGAGGTTAGGGACTTCCACACATCAAAGATCAATGGTATGTGGTGCTAGGTTTTCTTTGTCCTAGGTTCCACAAGTTGGTGAGCGACAGTATGTCTATGGTCCTCTGTTTTCTTTGTCATATCCTAGGTTTTGGTTTTAAATGATTGTACGTACATGATGGGGACATGTTCGTTTGCAACCCCATTTTTTTCTTATGGTCTTGACTCTCGAGCTATTTATTAAAGGTAAGAAGTTCTAGATTTTGTATAGATTCCACCTCAAACCTGAAACCTATTCGTCGACACTGGTTTTCCAATTTTTGGAACATAGAACTTACCCTGCATATTTTGGAATCTAGACACGATCAAGTTCCCACCAATTCGGTTACTCGGTACCAAGTTCTACTCTTGAACTATGCTCACACTATTTACTATGTGAAATGATATAGACCCAAAGAAAAAATAGAAAACAAGTGAAACGATTATTTTTCCCTTTTCAAAGCAGTGACATATAAGTGCACTATCGTCCCTCTCAGTTGTTTTCATTGTCCATATTCATCTCTTAAATGGTTTTCTTTTTGTGCCATTCAAACTTGGGAAAGTTATTCAAGAAGTGCAAAATCTATTGTACTTTTACCAATTCAATCATAAATATTTTAATTATACCAATTGAATCATAAATGTTTTCACATTTTATCAATTGACTTTATCCAATCAATTTTGACCAAAGCACTAACATAAATGTCAGCCATCTCGGGTGGCATGGACGGCATTAACATGGATAATTTTAATAATCTTTTAATATTTTTTTCAAACTATTTACACAGAGCTAGTTCCAATAGACTTATAGGGAATTATCGATAAAATTATTATAAGCTGCAAGCTGAGCAAATTTACGAGAGAATGCTCATTCTTTACTAGTAAAATTATTTAGTTGTATACCAAAACACGTTGCATTATATTTTGAGAAATGTGGTTTATATTTGGGCGACCTCCACAATATAAAATGAATTGAACTTAATTATCAAAATTAGAATTAAGATGAGAAAAAAGGAAATGAATGATTTCTTCAACTAATGAAGCAAGTGAACGATGCCTAATAAAGCGGTTGCATTGCTCTGTTTCAGTTCAAGAACCTAAACCCCGGATGGAGATCAAGTACCCTAATACCCTCCCCGCCTTCCTCTTCTTTCGTCAATCTGATTTCATGAAGCCCTAGCTCGAGCAACATGTTTTTGATTAAATGAGGGGCACAACATTGTTTAACTTAAGTTAGTCTAAGTTAAGTTGATGTTATGAATCTTAGTTTGTATCAATTTCAGAGTCTGAATCTGGATTTTCCATCAAACAAATATTAGCATAATCATCATCACTCTATTCGTATTCTATATCACTCTAAGTTTATACTTTGAGTGCCTTTCTGTATTTTACAGCTTTTCCTTTCTTTTTCTTCAGCAATGGACAATTGGGTCTGATGTGTCCATTTTTCTTGCATTCAAATCAAGTCACATCTTTATTGGATTCATCATCCTCAGCTGATTTTTTTTTTTAAATCTTTGCGAGTTTTGTTTCTTCCAATTGAATATTCTTCCTTTTTTGTTCAGTTTCCAGAACTTTCTTATCATGAGAGCGAGTTCTTTATCGTCCATGTCGTCTTTAGAGTCTGTAACATCAGAATCTTCATTAGATTTTAAGGTAATGGACTTCTTACCTTTGAGATCTTCTTCTTCATTGATTTGCTCCACTTCTTAGGACTGAAGTGTTCTAACCAATTCGTCAACGGAGAGTGGTTTGATCCTTTGTGTTTCCCTTATTGAAATCTTTACGTGATTTCATTATTTGGAAAGCCCACATAGCAATTTGTTAGCCTTCATGGGTTCTGAGATTGGTTGACCCTGATACTCAAGACCATTTACAACCTCTGTAAAACGACTAAACATGTCAGTAATAGATTCTCCTGACTTCATCTTGAAGGCTTCATATTGACTGAGTAGAATATTGATTCTAGTTTTTTTCACTCGATATGTTCCTTCATAGGTGATGTGCAATCTATCGTAGACTTCTTTAGCTGTTTCACAAAAAGATATTATGTTATATTCAGTAGGAGATAATGCAAAATATAGGGAATAAATTGCTTTTGCATCAAGAGTTTGTCTCTTGGTTATCTCTTCTTGAGTCATGTCGCTAGCCTCTGCAACTTTTTTTCCTCTTTCTGAGACTATCATAGCTCTAGAAATGATTCCTTTGTCTACTACATCCTATTCCAGAGGATCTTTCGATCTTATGAATGCTTTCATCCTGTTTTTCCATACGTTGTATTATTTTCCATCTAAATAAGGCGGCCTTGTGTTGCTTTGTCCTTCAACCAAACCTGGAGCCAACATACTAGCCATGAATCTTTAACTCTTAAGTAAAAACACTTCATTAAATGAGTACACAGGCTCTGATACCAATTGATAGTGCTAGTATGAACACCTAGAGGGGGTGACTAGGTATAAAAACAAAATTTACAAGACTTAGCAACTTAATTCAATAGCAACTTAATTCAATTTTAATGAAAACTGAAGACTTAAGATATAGAAGACTTGCAATAATATATAAGACTGCGAATTAAGTAAAGAGATAAGAGAAAGATAATTAGAACACGAAGTTTATAGTGATTCGGCTTAAACCAAGCCTACGTCCACTCTCCCGCACTGACAACCCACCGGCTGGATTTCACTTAAGAATCAAAAGAGATGTTACAGTCGCACGTCCTTGATTCCATAGTGTAGAGACTCTGCTACACTTCCTCAATGTCTCACAAGTATCTAGACACTCTTTTGAATGTAAGTTTACGCTCAACAAATGAACTAGCAAAGAATACGGAGCTTCAAACTTTGGAATTCTTCTATTTCGCACTCACTTGAATAACTAGAGCGTATTCCTTATATACTTCTCAATGCCTTCATAACCGTTGACACCTTCCAAAGGAGTTATTCAATGTACCCATTGGACAGAATCAATTAGAAAGATCTCAAGTCACTTAAGGAAAATGAAGATAGCCCACCAATCCTACTCACCCATACAATTAGGATCTAGGTTTCCATAAGTAGAACCTTCCAAGTATACTTCGCCAATCAACGAATCTATATTACTCAAATTATTTGTAATGTGAATAATAGATCTTCACGATGCTATCTCTAGCCGTGAGATAATCTTCAACCAATCGAATCAAATCCTTAAGGATATACTCGCATTTGGATAAGACTTCATCGTCGGTCTAGAAACTGTCAATGAGGGTAGACTTTAAATCTTGAGTCTGGTGGTCTTCAGACTTTGATGAAAGGAAACATTTTGTCAACTTCAAAACAGATAAGGAAGTTTTCTCCAACACAACACATCGGAGATCAACGGTATGTGGTGTTGGGTTTTCTTTGTCCTAGATTTCATAAGTTGGTGAGCGACAATATGTCTATGGTCGTCGGTTTTCTTTGTCCTATCCTAGGTTTTGGTTTTAAATGATTGTGTGTACATGATGGGGACATGTTCGTTTGCAACCCCACTTTTTTCTTATGGTCTTGACTCTTGAGCTATTTATTAAAGGTAAGAAGTTCGAGATTTTGTATAGATTCCACCTCAAACCTGAAACCTATCCGTCGAAACTGGTTTTCCAATTTTTGGAACATAGAACTTACCCCACATATTTTGGAATCTAGACACGATCCAGTTCCCACCATATCGGTACTCGGTACCAAGTTCTACTCTTGAACTATGCTCACACTATTTACTATGTGAAATGATATAGACCCAAAGAAAAAATAGAAAACAAGTGAAACGATTATTTTTCCCTTTTCAAAGCAGTGACATATAAGTGCACTATCATCCCTCTCAGTTGTTTTCATTGTCCATATTCATCTCTTAAATGGTTTTCTTTTTGTGCCATTCAAACTTGGGAAAGTTATTCAAAAAGTGCAAAATCTATTATACTTTTACCAATTCAATCATAAACATTTTAATTATACCAATTGAATCATAAATGTTTTCACATTTTATCAATTGACTCTATCCAATCACTTTTGACTAGAAAGCACTGACATAAATGTCAGCCGTCTCAGGTGGCATGGACGGCATTAACATGGATAATTTTTAATAATCTTTTAATATTTTTTTCAAACTATTTATACAGAGCTAGTTCCAATAGACTTATAGGGAATTATCGATAAAATTATTATAAGCTGCAAGCTGAGCAAATTTACGAGAGAATGCTCATTCTTTACTAGTAAAATTATTTAGTTGTATACCAAAACACGTTGCATTATATTTTGAGAAAGGTGGTTTATATTTGGGCGACCTCCACACTATAAAATGAATTGAACTTAATTATCAAAATTAAAATTAAGATGAGAAAAAAGAAAATGAGTGATTTCTTCAACTAATGAAGCAAGTGAACGATGCCAAATAAAGCGGTTGCATTGCTCTATTTCAGTTCAAGAACCTAAACCCCAGATGGAGATCAAGTACCCTAATAACCCTCCCCGCCTTCCTCTTCTCTCGTCAATCTGATTTCATGAAGCCCTAGCTCGAGCAACATGTTTTTGATTAAATGAGGGGCACAGCATTGTTTAACTTAAGTTAGTCTAAGCTAAGTTGATGTTATGACAGTCATCACACCATATAAGTAAAGTCTAAACCATAAATTTATTGGTGACCAGATATGTCCGATCAGAGAAAGTATGAAGCTTTTTACAAAGATATTTGAAAATTGGAAACAAATTTCTAAAAAAGCCATGGTACTTTTGGTAAGCCGCTAGAAGGTTAATTGTCTACCCAAGAGTTAACAAAAGTTCTGAAGAAGAAGGACAAAGGATGCAGGCCAATCACCATTACTATACCAGTTTGTTTCATGCAGAAACTGCGCGCATGCTTATTGACGGGGAAATCCCTGTTTTTCGACCTAAATGAGTTCCATTCATTTTTATGAAGTGTGCAGTGTCGTCGACATATTCCCTCAAGTTAGTTTTAATTTTGAAGGCGGGGCCTCGATGATCTTAAGCCCTCAGGAGTATCTTGTGCAGCAAAATTCTATTGTAAGTGGATAAAAATGATCTGAAGTCGTGGTTCTATCTATTTAGACTCCTCACAACATTCATGATTTATTTTCAGTTGCTGAAAAACTGCAAATTAAGTTTGCTGGCATTTGGCCAATAACTGGATTGTCATTTGCAATTACTCAGATTATGTGGCTTTATGTTGAGGACTGTAATTCTGGATTGTTGTTGCGTCAATAGATTTCTTGTTCTTGGCTTGCTGCTGCTACACTATAAGATTCTTTTGTCTAGTTGAGAATTGATATCATAGTAGATTTCTTTGAAAGGAACTGTTGGATGCTGGTAACTCAAATTTCATGTCTGTACATTTGCTTCTCTATTTTCTTCCCGCGAGGCTGCATCTGACAAAGTCATGGGAGCTTACTTAATTTTGCTCGGCGACATGGGCAGTTAGGTGGCTGTCTTAGTATGCACTTTGACAGATTGGTCATGAATATTGTTCTCACAAGATGGTTCTACGGTCTGGTGTACGGGCTTTTCAAAGGCTCAGGGCTATCCTAGAACAGTAGTAGGAGGTGAGGCCCTCTTGTATATGTCTTATCCCTATCCCCCTCTCTTTCTGGCTTGAACCCTCTTGTATCAGTGGAATTTTAACTTTTTATTGCTTTTTGTTTTGTGATTTCTCCTTGCATGAATTAAAGGTGATCCAATCAAATGGATGAACTCATTTGATATTTAATATAAATATAGCCCAGGAAAAAAAAAATTATGAAGCATGACCCTTTTAGTTTAATATTTGTTTAGGCTTAGTGAATCGCGAGAATTGGGAGACACTATGGAGGAGTCTTTATATTTCAGGACCAAAGCTAGTTCTCATTCTTTGTTTCTTGGGGACCTCAAGAAAAGACACTCTCACATGCTTCACATCATGCTTACGACATAATGGATATGGATTGATATGGATGTGCGTACTTGGACTCTCTGCCTCTGAATCAATCAAGATCATTGCTTTTTCTTTTTTTTTTTATAAGTCTTGTTCGAAAAAACAAAATCATCCTATCTGACCTGGCTGGTCTGCAGCTTGGATGGACTAACTAAAACTGTAAGTTGCTTTCTCTTTGTTGCAAAATAAGACTAAGGAAGAATCTAATTAGGATGAGGCTGTCCATCATTTTCCTACTTACTAGTAGAGTTTTCACAAATTGAACGAGTGATTCCATCTTTTCATCACATGTTAATAAGATTAATCGACGATATCTATTATATTCCCTAATTAGAGGGACAGCTTAATAGAGTTTTAACATCTTCCCTCACCACCCTCAGCCCCCATAATGCTAATGACAACTAACTTGAAATGCAAATTAATGGCAAATCTTTCGATCATAAAGTGAGAATGCTAGAAAGCATATCCAAAGAACGAAATTTGTCATCAGCTCCACATACCACGAAGCCAAAAAGAACGATTCATATTTTGATTTTCATTTAGGAACATCACTAACTGCAAATGTAAACTTTATTGCACATGCAGCTTTCTTCTGCACAATCAAAGTATATCATCGGACACGTGTGAGCCACTTTCAGTATCAACATTAGCACCAATGAAGGATGACTAAACATCAAGAGGTGCCATACACAAAACCAGACAATTGCCTAGATGTTCCACCAGCTCATAACTGAGTCTAGTGTTTTCACATGAACCAAAAACCCAAAATGTATGTCACGTGAAGTGTGCAAGTGCCGAGTATATTTCCAATAAAATAGTAAAGTCCCCTCAGTGCCCAACGCATCAGCAATAAAACATCACATCTTTGACGTTGTCTTTGATTGAAGGAAGTGCCCGGCTCTCAATAGCAGTCCCCTCCGTGGTGCCCCTTCCTCCTCCCGACGACCCAGTATCCGAACCGTCCCCCTCAATATAATACCTCGCTCGAAAGGCCGCTAAATGGGCATAATAAGCAGGAGGTACTACAGGATGCACAAAATATCAGTGAAGAGTAAAAAATTCAACTGGAGTTTTAAAGGAAAAAAAAAATCAACAGTGAAAAATAACATATCTTGGCCTAACCTATTGAGACGGAGCGCGTGCATCAAGCATATCTACAGAGTTCACATATAACAATAAGATTTGATCTGCTACAAACTTCTCTCTAGGCAATGAGTGAAATCAAGTAAAAGGTAGTAGAATACTTATGTGTAACACAAATTGTTTGTGAGGGTTTGGAGAGCATCAGCAGTGAAGTTGTTCTCATCGAGTAATACATGGTAGTTTGATGGCGTACTAGTACCCTACATCATATGAACACATGTTACTAGACATAGTATTTACATTACAAAAAGAGAGTTCCATGATAAGGTCAGTTCGTTTCGCCTAACATAAAGGAGATGGGTGTCACCTAAATCCCAGCATGGCTATTGAGGTAAAAATCAAATGCAGTGGGATGGCAGATGCGAGTATCAACAACGGTACCTAATAAAATATACTAAAATTTAAGTACTTGGAAAACCGACTCAGTTCAGTAAATTAATAAGAAAATTGTAGAGGTATCATACCAGGTAGTATATTGCCACTCCTGTCCATTGTATCACGTCTGTCATAATCTCCATAATCTCCAGGAAAGAGGCGCGTGTGGTGCCTCTTTTGCACCACAATGAAGGTTACCGGTGGCAAATAACCCTCTTCAAGTGAGGCACAAGCCTATGGTAACACCGACTCAAGTTATAGCTGGTAAAATGATTCTAAGATCTATTTAATAGAAAGATGATGAGCGCATTTTCTATGGACTTATTTTCCACTAAAGTACCTGGCGAATCGCATCCATTTCATAGAGAAGAACTCGAGAGAATTGACCTTCACTAACCCCATCCCTACATTGAGAACCAAACCTCAATGGCAATGACAAAGAAAGCTATCTAGTCCTGCTGAGACAACGGGCTCCACATATCTCGGTGGAAGTGTTTCTCAACAAACTCAGTAACAAGAATTGGCTCATAGAAAGCTCTAGCCGACACGTCTAAAGCTCAAGAAAATAACATAGAGTGAATCAGTACTATTCAGACTAACATGCAAGATTGGTTGATGTACACTAGCAAAGATAATTATGCTCAAGCGAAGTACCTATATTGAGTGAGAGCCCAAATTGTGTAGGTCTTAGAGACTGGTAATATCCTCTCCAGTATTCTAAACCGTCACCAAGTGCACCTTTAAACCCTAAATCAGTTGAGAAAAATGATCGACCGACAACTGTATACCTATTATGATGAATTTAGCAAGTAAACATGTGGATTAATAGAGGAAGCAAAAGGACACAGTGTGCACAAGTTATACTAAAGAAGATGATGTATATGAACTACATGCAAAATTACTTCTCAGATGGAGAGGCTCTAAGGAGTAAGGACCACATCAAGTAGTTGTATGATCTCTTGTGGGCAATCCAATTGTCTACCCTGAAGAAATTGCTGGAGAGCATAAAGATCAGTCCTAGCGACCAGCGATATCGTCACCTCGAAATCACGTTCTCTCCTGCATGATGCTTCCAAATTAAACACTAAACAGTATTGCAATGCTTATTTAGTACCAAAGCGATAAAAAAAAAGTTTCACCTTCTCGCTTGAGCAGCTTCGTCATTTTCTACCAATTTAACTGAAAACACCTTGTTGTTGAAGGGCAGCGGCCCTGCTGTGTAGAGACTCTTTCTACCATCATAGGCCGGCCACCTTCCACCTAAATGAGTCTCCCGATACTGTTTGACAAGAACGCCTAATATCTCCCTATTGGTTTTCTTGTTAGAAACCACAGGATCAATAGATACCTAAATGTTACCGATGCCAAAAATGATGTCAGAAAATTCAAGGCAGTCCGACTACAATAAAAATTGAATACGGCACAACAAATTGAAACTGCCAAGCAACGACTCATAATCAAAACAATGTCAAGATGCAGTAGTAGTAGTAAGCTAAAAAATATGACTTGAGAGAAATGAATTAATATATAAACCAATGAACTATTTCATCATTTAGACCAAAAAAAAAAAAATGACGGTAAGCTGCATGAAACACCACCAGCCTATCTAAATTAGACACTGAAAGAGTGCAAAGCTGAGGGGGGAAAATACATTGCCATTAGGAACCAAAGTGCTAACCAGGAACATTTTATACAACAAAAAGATCATAGATATTAACGAGGCGAAGGGAAGGACAATAGGACTTCTTCCATTAGAATGCATGAAGAAATAAGATATACTATCAAAGAGAGAGAGAGAGAGGGGGGGGGTAAAGGCAAAAAATCCCCAATATCACATAAAATCAAAAAACAATCACGACAAAACAAGGGAAACGAAAACAAAGGAATAAAAACAGAGAGAGGAGAAAACAAAAACAAAGGGAGATGTTGAAATGGTTCATGATCCGACATAGTGGGGGTGGACTTGAGCTTGAAGGACGAGCAAAAAGGCCTCTCAACTTTCTGGAGATGGCTAACAAAGACCACAAACCATACCCAACCGCAAAGCCAGGACAGAGCACGAAGAGGAAAAACGTAAGACAGGAACACACGATGAACAGGAAAAAATATCGTGGCAAGAGCAAAACAATGAAACAAAACGCTAGCGAGCGAACTCGAGAACAAGACAAACATTCAGTAAAACCCACACACGCGAAACAGTAACACAAAAATTTACCGGCAAAATTTTTACGTCATTCGCCAAATAAAATGGAGGAGGAGATGAATTACGTCGTAGTGGTAAAAATCTTTGTCTGCTACTTGAACTAGAAAATGGTTCGCTCGGACCAAACACTTCTTGCCGACCGTTCCGAAGCCAGGCCTCAGCGGAAATCTGACCCCCTTCGACGAAAGGGGCGGCGGCGAAGGAGACTCCAGTGTAAGCCGCTGCTCGACCTCGCTGCTCAGAGAAACGTCCAAAGCCGACGGGGAAGCCGCCGCCGCAGAAGTAGATGCCCCTGGAGAAGCAGCGACGACAGCGGTAGATGCTCTGGGAGACGCAGCAACAGTAGTAGACGCTCTGGGAGCCGGAGCCGGGTAACCAGGACTGCCAACAGCAGCAGCGTAGCCTCTGCCTCTGCCTCTTCCTCTTCCTCTGCCTCTGGCGTCACCTCCACCACCTCCTCCTCCTCCGCCGCGCTGGAACGACGGGGCCGGCTGATCGCCGCGAGAGCCCGGTCACCTGCCTCCTGTGCGAAAATTGAAGAGCGAAGCGAATGTGCGAGGCGGAGACCGAGACGTGGAGAGACGGAGACGGAGTGTAGACCGAGGGAGGGTAAGAAAGATACAATTGGAAAAAAGAGCGCCTTACTCGAGATATATAAAGGTAAAGAAATTGAGAGAGAAGGAAACCGGGAAAAGTAACGTGGTGCTGAAGTCACTTATGCCAGGGGTTTTGAAAGACAAAATTTTGCCCTCCCGGACTTTCATTTTTCATCTTATATATATTCTCCTCTTATATATCTATATACATACACACATATATATGTGTGTGTATTTTGTTTACTTCTTTGCCTTGAAGCATCTTCATAGCCTCACTCGATCTTAAGCTTGAAGACCTCACATCTTATGTATTATAATAAGAAAGGTCCCGAGTTTTTAGCCGAATCTCACTTCAATCATGTTTGTTTTAATATCCAATCTCACCCATCGAATCAAGTAATAAATTTGGAATTTAGGATTGCTCAACCAAAGTAAATAATGATTAGCCCACATTGAATTTCCCGATTAATACCAAGTGTACGAGCGATAAAAAAAACATATTTATTGTTGAAATCTAGCTACAAAGAATAATTTTGTTTTGATATATTGTTGATTTCATGCTCTTTTGGGGCTCTAAAGTGCCTAAACCAATTCTTGTAATCCACGCTTATTCTCCGATGCTATGTTCTCTTTACGAACTTGTCATGCAAGACCCCATTCGGTGGCCATTAAAGACTCCTTGTCCGACAGCCATGAGAGCTTTGTCAAAAAGCAATTCGCTTTACGTATCAAACGCTATATGTCAAATATATTTGTAAAAATAGGTCACAATAACTTTATGTCGCGAAGGATTAGGGTGCGCAAAAATTAATAAATCAATGCCCATGTAAAAACGATTCAATTAGCAATCGATAAGCATCTCTGAACGTTAGATCAAAACAAAATCCCCAGCGCTATTTAATGCTAATGAAGCACGAGTTAAATATAAACGTAATTATCGGAAAAAAAAAAGCTTTAAAAGATAGGCATAATGTGTGAGTGAAAATGCAAGGACAAATTACTAAAAAAAAAAAAATAATAACAAACTTATTATATTTGTATTAATTCAGTTTCGAACTTTTTAGTTGTATACATTTAACCATAAATCTTTTGATAATTTATTAATTTAATAATTCTAACCCATTTAGTTGGAAATCTCTTAGGCACATAATTTTTTAGATTTTTTCTTTTTTTAAATCTTTTTTTTTTCCTTTTTTTTATATATATATTCTAGCCCAAGGCCGGCAAGGGCCATGACGTCCTTGTCCTACCTAGACCTGGGCATGGAGGCCCTAAGCTTGATGAGGTGCTGGGCTACAGTTAGGGAAAAATAAAATTAAAATTTGCTCATGATGACAATTTTTCCATTATTGAAATATTTATTGTTAAATTAGTATAAGCGCAATAAATATATATGCCTTTTTTTTTGGTAATTTTTCCCAAAAAAAAATCGAATGTTATTGATTATGGATGCAATTGGCGCCTGGGGGGCTGGGGTAGAAAAGTCGCTGAACAGCGAGAGACTGACATGAGTCGACTGTCGCCGGCGAGGGTATTATGGGGAATCCAGTTCAGCTGAAAACGGGGTGGACCCACTCGGTCAAACCCAACTCCCTCCGTTAAGTCGCCTGGGCCCGACGCTTGAATCTTTTTGATCTTTTTTTTTTTTTTTTTTTTTTTTTTTTTTTTTTTTTTTTTTTTTTTTTTTTTTTTGGCGGGGGGTCGACCCGATGCTGAATCTTCGCGCGAAAGCTTCCGTCTATGGAGGGATGGGGGAAGAGGAGTGGGGGCCTCCCGATGTGGACACGTGTAGCTTCCAACGCAGGCCGAGGATCATGCAGGGCCCCACTGTTTCCCCCACGACCGCGGGCTCATTTCGCTCGCAGCTCCCTATGACGCCTCTGGTCGTGGTCGTGGTCGTGGCGGCGGGACCGATCGCGGGAATTCAAAAAACCTACCCTTTTTGTCCACCGAAAGGAAAAATTGAATTGTGTTATTTAAATTTCGAAAAAAAGAAAACAAGAGGAGTAGGTTATGGCTAATGAACCGAGCCTTTTTAAAGTGATTAAGATGAGATTAAAGATGGCTCTTTTGAAGAGGTATTTGTCCGTGCAATGTACTCCATTCGGTGGAATTCATGGATTACTCTGTGATTTTTCTCAGTAATTGTTTCCCAGTATTTGGAAAATAAAAAAAAAATGCTTCAGGTTTCAAGCAGCTTTTTTTTTTTTTTTTTTTTATGTTGCTTATAATTTGTACTTTAAATAAGTTGTATTTTCCTTAGCTATGATTAATGAGTGCTTAACTCTTAAGCTAGTAGCAATTAGTGTCAATGAATGCAATGAGCTCATGCATGACTGCAGAGGAGCGACACGGGAAAAAAGGAATCAAATTTTGAAGGAATTGAGTGGATACACCATAAGTGGCCATTAAAGATGCGTAAACACGGTGGTTGCTTCTTCAGGAGATTGTACCGGGCAATTTTAAGTTTTGGTGCAATGGTAGTTTTGGATAGCAAAAGCTGATACTTACGGCAGGAGATTATTTTCCTCTTTTAAATCGAGGTGCATGTTGTCCCGCGGGACCGTAACTTTGCTGAGGAGAAGATGACCATATTGAGGGCTCCCTTGTCTATTTGCCACTTGACCTCCTTGCCAATCATATCTAGGTTGGTCATAGTTTCTATTGCAATCACGCATTCTACCGCCCAGCCTCCCATACTGAACTCGGGGTGGTCTATGACTAATTACTCCGTTTTCATACTTGTCACCGAATGATTTAGTAAGTTCAACAATACAACGAGCGTTGCAAGGTCACAAATCATAGAAACATTGGAAAGTTTGAGTTTATGGAATTGGAGGAGGAGGAATGGATTAAATGACTGAAAATTGTGGCAGAGACGGATAGTAGATGCATTTCTATGGAGTAAAGATACTCGCCTCTGAATTGCTCTGACTCATCTTCAGTCATCATAGCCTGAAACCCCTGATAGGTGGTCCTGCTGCATTTCTATGGAGTCAAGTTAATTCAGGAAATTTTGTAGTGTAAAAATAACTGAATAGAGAAAAGCAAGCATAACAGCACCGTCATCTGCAATCAAATGACGGATGACGGGTTGTCTTCCACCGCACGATTTAAATCGAGTAACCCACAAACTTGACTAGCCGGTCTTTCCACTTTTTTTTTTCTTTGGGGGTCGGATCCGGTTTTTCCACTTCACGGGTCTATTTAGAGAGAAGGCTGAAGCTTCCTAAAAAGGACAGGAAAAAAAAAAAAAATTCTTCAGCTAAAGTTCTAACGTAATTTTCAGTAATGCAAATGGTTTTTTAATTGCTGGAAATGACAGGAATTTGCTAAACATTCTCTTTATATTTCAAGAGCCATAATTCTCTAGAAATCTATATGAAAGAAAAAGTGTTAAGGTAGGTCTTAAGGGCGAGTGAAAGGTGGAGCAAATTATATATGCTTGACCATTATGTGACATGCCATTTCATCAAATATGAAGCATAAAGTGCTATAAAAGTTCTGTAAAGAACAAATAAGTTAATAGCATAAGCCACTGATCCAAGGGAGGCTGATGGGCCATTATCTCCTAATTGTTTGTTGCCTGTTGTAATTTTAGAAATTTTATCGAAGTTTAAAAATTTCGGAGTTAGGACCTACTTCACACACCATAGCCTTAATAATTTTTCAATTGAAAATATGCTACTTTGATAAGTATTTCACTATGTATTTATTTTTCTATTATTCATATTGCGATTATAGCCTTGTCAACCTTGAACCTTTGTAATTCTAATGAATGACATCTACAAATCCAATCATACATTACTGAGGCGAGGGACTTACGGTAATCCCCTAAGAAGGCACGTGTGTTAGTCCCATTCCAATCCATGCTTGGTAATTTTTTAGTCAGATTGGGATGGATAAAAATCTATTTTTATCGTACTAATTTTCCTGTCAATATGTCATTTAAGCTATGACTATAAAACCGTTTCAACAAACGCCTATTTAAATGCAAATTCAATTATGCACTAATATTTGATTAGCTTCTTTTCCCCCGAGGATCTATATCCGCACTGAGGAATTATACGTTTTTTTTTTTTTTGTATTTCATTAAATCATAAAAGGGTCGAAGTAATATTGGTGAATTTTAATTGCTAATGAGTGCACAATCAGTTCCAGTTGCCTACAGCAAGGTTGAAAAACAAGCGGTGGAAAATCCTCCGTCATTCCCTCATAATAACGGCGCTGTTAGCTTAGCGGGACACATCCGAATATGCCCACATGCTAACTAATAACTAGCATTTCAACTAGAAATGAGTTCCCTCCCTACATGGAAAGTAATTATAACGATGGTCAGTAGATATTATTCAAAGAAACACTAGCGATCACGGTAAATTTATATGATTATATGTTTTCGAGGATAGAAAAGTTCTAATTCCGTACTGTAAATCTCTATTATCACGGTAAATTATATTCTTGAAATTAGAACGGGTTGACGGATGCTCAAACATAGTTAGTATTTCCAAGCCTGATGATGAAATACTAGCTTCCTACTAAGGTAGCTTAGGTTGGAATATCGTCCTCCATATAAAGTAAGATCTCAAATGTACTGATAAATTTTCCATTGTTGATGGTAGATTATGACTTTTGGAAGTTACAAAATTTGGTCAATTCTCCAGTGCCTCCTAATTGCATTTATGCATTAGCATATATTAATACTATTTAGAATACCTTTATAATTATCTTAATTAGTCGGAATAATTTGGTAGCTGAAATTATTAATTGCGTTGTTTTTCGTGAGAAGTGGACGTTGATAATTTCAAATCAACGTTATTATATTGTTGATAGAGTACCACGTGCAAATTTCTTTTCCTAATTTGAGATAAATATTTTATGTGGATAATCCATATATATATATATATATATATATATATATATATATATATATATATATATTGTGATAGAGTACCACGTGCAAATTTCTTTTCCTAATTTCAAATATCCCACGTGCAAATTTCTTTTCCTAATTTGAGATAAATATTTTATGTGGATAATCCATATATATATATATATATATATATATATATATATTGTCTACCATTCATATTTAATGGAATGGAAGTCATGTATTCCATTAACTTGAATTAACGAAAAGATGACATTAAATAATTTGATATAGTTAGGGAATTAGATTGAACATTTATTAGTAACTCAGAGTTCAGGAGTACATTAAACATTTACAAAAGTTTAGATACCATATTTAATAAATTAAAAGTTCATAAGTAACATTGCATATTGAATCAAATTTTAAGGACCATTTTTGCTTTATTTTTCCTTATAAGGAAAGTGAAAGTAGGAACGTCCTCTTTGGTTTCTTTGCATCTAGCAAGGTGCTTCTCCTCCGTGAACCACCACTTGCATGCACGACTGACGTACCACACGTTTTCCAGTTGTCTTGTAGATGTTTCAAGGATATTTACCTTATTATTTAAAGAAGAATATCATGTCATCATGAACATAGTACAAGACAATATATATATTTGCATTAAATCTTTATCAAAGGCCAGCGAGTTATTTCTCGATTGATGAAAGAAATGGGCAAAAAAATTGGGAAACTCCAGTTGAATAGAACCCGGTATGTGTTGATCAAATATTGATCCTTTTGAAATGATATGGGGTCGAAGTCCCATAGAATGTGGTGGAAGACTAAACAAGGAGCCGTAAAGGGAAGGTGGTGGGGGAAAGAGAGAGAGAGAGATTGAGAGATTTCTTTAGTGCAAGATGATTGTTTCATAATTTTTCTTTAGTGCAAGACGATTCTTTCATATTTTTATTTTCCTTTATTTAAAGGTTCCAAAGTGAAGAAAGGATACGATGGTTGAAGGATTTTTTTTTTCGTCTTTCAGTTTAGATACTTGGCTTCCATGACAGAGGATTTTTTTTCCCTTCGTTTAAAGGTTCCAAAGCGAAGAAATGATGAGACGGTTGAGGAATTTTTTTCTCATCTTTTAGTTCAAATACTTGGCTTCCACGATAGAGGATTCTTTTCTTCCAGCCTAGGGATTCTTCCTCAAATTATTCTAATTATTATTTTCTTCTTCAAATTCATCATCTCCTTCCAACGCTAAATCCAAACCCCATGTTTCCCACCACGCTGACATCTTAATGAGCCACAGATTAAACTAATTCCTGCCGGTGAAGATCTCTAACTCAAATTTTCTAGAAGCCATAGCGATAATTGCATACAGACAAAATAACCCTAGGCTTTGATACTAGTTTTATAACTAATGCGCAAACAAGAACAAATGAAAATGACTTAAGTAAAAATAAATTGCATAAATAAAACCTGAACGCAGCGGATTTACTTTGTCCAATGGTAAAACCTACTTTATGGGGAAAGTTAACAAGATGGTTTCATGATAATCGGCGAAAAATGGATTACGACCGCTCAATTACACTCACTCATAAGTGTTTCTCAATCATAGAGTTTCACAAGAATCAGTCACAAGAAATGAGTTTTCTCACACTCTTAGCTCTCTCGGATGATGATTCTCAATAGTCTCTATGTCTCTCACAAGCTTTTATACGAATTAAGCACACTCAACATGCTCAAAAGACCAAACTCACCAATAAAATAGTTATATGCAAAGAAATTATCAGCCCGTATTTGATGACAACATTGATTTCATCATCAATAATGAAAAGAGTTCTTGTGAGAAATTAATGTCCCTTGTTGCATCACCCACACTCCGATTGGCAAGAGTCCAATTTGGACTTCCTAATATGGCCTGAATTGCTTTGCAATTAAATTATGGGTTGAATTTCAATCAATCAGGATTAACTTTGATTCATAATCAACACATCACAACGTCATGGCCGAGTGCACTTGAAGAGGCAGTTGATCTCACGCATACTCGGCTTGAGGTTTACCAACCCAATCTACAGGAGTATTCGTACATATTTTGATGCTTGTTCATGAATCATATGTATTCTTAGGGGTAGTTCCTCTCTGAGGCAGGTATTTCTTTCAGTTAACGAGTTTGAATGAGATATAAGTAGGTGCGAATATTTTTCATTAGTGGCCTAGTGGCCTTGTAGTAATTCCGGTTTTTTTGGTCCCTGGCCAACTATTTTGTCATCCGGTGACAACATGAGTCAATCTTGAGTTATGTCGTCTACTGTCGCGGTTGCACCTCTTGTAGAAATCTACTTGCAAGGTTCTTTCATTGGTCCCTTCTCTGAGAACCATCACTTGTGTGCTCGGCCAGGGTACTGTATGTTTTCCGTTAGTTCTTGTAGATGTTTTAAATACATTTATCCTAATTTTAGAAGAAGAATATCGTGTCGTCGGGAACAAAGTATAAGACACTGTATGGTTCGTCACGTCAAATTTTTACTTACCAAAGGCCAGAGTTATTTCTCGAAGGGAGAAATGGCCAAAAAAAAAAACAAAAACAAAAACAAAAGCGACAATCCAGTAGGATAGAACCTGCTTCATATTGACCCCAAATCCGATCTCGCCTATTTGGCGTGTCGAAGTCGTAGAAATCACGATGGAAGATTAAAAGAGCAGTACAAGTGAAGAGAGATTGAAAGAAAAAGAGAGGCGGCAGAGATTTCTTTCGTGAAAGATGATTCTTTCATATCTATATTTTCCTGTTTCGAAGATACTTTTTCGCTTTATTTAAAGGTTCCAGGGAGAAGAAATCATGAGACGGGAGGATTCTTTCATTTATTACCTTCATGTTGAGGATTCTTCCTCACCTTTCAGTTCAGATACTTGTCTTCTATGAAAAAGGATTCTTTTCCTCCAGCATGGGGGATCCTTCTTCAGATTATTCTTTTCTTGGCCGAGGAAAAATGAGATGGTCTTCACGACCTTTCTTGGCCAACACCTTCGTATATATTTTGGGAGTTTCACCCCATCTCATTCAGACATTTGTCGCATTTCCTATCTCGAATTTTCACCGTCCTTCACTGTCTTCTTCCAGCCACTAGCTCTCTCTCTCTCTCTCTCGTGTTCATTGTATTCATCCTATTGAACCTTTCCTCTTCTTCAGCCGCTTCGTTTTCGGGTTCCATCACTTCAGCCTTCCTCAGCATATATAAATTCTTAACTTTCATTTCTCTCCAAAGAGGAAGGAAAAAAAATCTGAAAGATAGAAATAAAAAAGCGGGAAAATGGCGGATATTGTTCTGTCTATGGCTTCCAAAGTGGCGGAATACCTGGCGGCTCCAATTGGTCGTCGATGCGGCTAACTGATATTCTCCAACAGCTACGTTGGCCAACTGAAGGAAGAACTTGAGAAGCTGGATGACGCGAGGGTTGGGCTGCAGCGCTCGGTCGTTGATGCTGAAAACAACATGAGGGAGATAAAACGCGAAGTTAACAGATGGAAGAATGATGCAGAGACTGTTGCCAACAAGGCGCACGGCATGCTGGATAACGAGGGAAGAGCCAAGAAAACTTGCTTCTGCGGGTGGCTTCCCAACCCAAAGGAGCGTTATTGTCTCGGCAGGGACGCGAGGAAGACAGCCCAGGCCATCCAGGCACTCATCCCACAAGGTAAATTCGAGAGCGTCTACTATGAGAGTGCTCCGCCGGGGCGTGTCACTGGCACTCCCGATGTGAATTCCTCAGCCGGTGATGGGGCGACACTATCGCAGACTCGCGAGCTTCCGTCTTTCAGGGCATAATGAAAGCTCTGGATGATGAGAAGCTAAGAGTGATTGGGGTCTACGGGCCTGGCGGCGTGGGGAAGACTACGCTATTGGAGGAAGTCGAGAAGAAACTCAGGAAAGAGAAGGGGCCGTTCCACATGATCGTCAAAGCAAAAGTGTCACAGATTCCTGTCTCGAAGAATATCCAAGATGAGATCGCTGACGCCTTGAAACTGGATCTGAAGGACGTGCGAAGCAAACGCGGTCGGGCAAATCGTCTGTTGGAGAGATTACAGCGGGATCCAAGTGAGAAGGTTCTCATAATATTGGATGACCTATGGGGGGAACTTGATTTGAAAGCGGTTGGAATTCCTTCAAGAGACATTAGCGGGAAATGCAAATTGTTGCTCGCATCAAGATTTGAAGATGTGCTGAAGCAAAAGATGTGTGCCGATGAAACATTTTTTCTTGGAGGCCTAAACAACGACGAAGCTTTCGGGCTATTTGCAAAGACGGTCGGCAACAGGCTCGAAGACGATGAGGATTTGAAAGCAATAGCGGCTCGAGTGGTCAAGAAGCTTGCAGGTTTGCCTCTTTTGATTATCTCCGTTGCAAAAACCTTGAAAGAAAGCCCTGTGTCCGCATGGAGAATCGCACAGATAGAAATAGATGAGTCAACTAAAGAAATACAAGAAACGATAGTGAAGTTGAGTTATGGCCATTTGAAGAGTGAGGACGCGAAGTGCTTATTCTTGCTCTGCGGTCTTATTGGCGGGACCATTCAGGTCGAACTTCTATGGGTATTAGGCATGGGGTTGGGCTTGCTTGAAAAAATTAATGAGACAATACAAAATTCAAGGGATAGATTGAATAATATTCTGGATAGCCTCCATTCCATTTGTTTGTTGCAGGATGGAGGCGATGATAAGAAACATGTGACCATACACGATCTTTACAGCGAGGTGGTCATCTCAGGTGCATATAGTGGTCAGGATTCCTTAATGATTAACAACAATTATGGCTCATGGCCAAAGGAAAAGCTTGAGAAATGTTGGGCATGCCTGGTTAATGTTGGCAGTGATAAACTTGTTGAACTAATGCTGCGTCAGTTTCCCCACGTGAAGATACTCATGTTGTCAGAACAAAACAATATGGGAGATTGTAGTAGAATTGATTTCACATACATGGAGGAGCTTCGAGTCCTATCTTCGCTCTATGCGTATCACCAGTTTACCTTCCTCGATGGAAATCCTCGGGAACCTCCGGTCATTAAGCATAAATTGCTATGTGAGGGATGTGGCAAATCTTGGCAAGCTCAAAGCACTGCAGATTCTTAGCTTCGATGGGTCTATAATTTCTAGACTGCCTAAAGAAATCGGGAAACTAACAAATCTAAGATCGTTGAATCTGAACCACTGCTACTGGCTTAAGATAATCGAGCCTGGAGCCCTAGAAGGCTTAATCAACTTGGAAGAGTTACATATGAAGAATAGCTTTGATGGGTGGATGGGCAAGCATGAAATACCGTCGGAATCGTGTGTTGTTGGGCTTGCTGAGTTGAAGAGCCTGACAAAGCTGGCATCTTTGGAAATATCAATTCCTGATCCCATCATACTCTTAGAGGATGGTGACCTACCATTTGAGAACCTGCACAAATTTTGGATCAACATAGGATATTTGGGGTTTCGGATGGAGAGGGAATATGAATGTTTGACAACCATGAGGCTCGATCTGAAAGGGGTGGAAGGGTGCAATAGTATTCTTTCAAGAAAATGGGTTAAGAAAAATCTGCAGAAGACTCAATGCTTATATTTAGGAGGGTTGAGTGAGTTCAAAGAGAGCGCTCACGAATTGTGCACCCAAGGATTCCAAGAAGTGAAGTATCTCAGCATTACAAAAAGCCCCTTAATCAAGTACATTGCTTATTCATCCAATGCCGATCCATCCAATGGCCTTCCTCTCATTGCTTTTGGGAAGTTAGAGTCTTTTTACCTTCAAAATCTTATTAATTTGGAGAAGATATGCCATGGACCCATTGCGCCAGAGTGCTTCAACAAATTGAAAGTTATGAGAGTAACTTGGTGCAAACGATTGAAATACTTGTGGCGTCTTTCAGATATGCAAAGACTTGTACAATTGGAAGAGATTTCATTGTGGGAATGTGAATCATTGCAATCCATTGTCACACATGATGCCGGAGAAGATATAGTTTATACCAATAACAAAGTTGAGTTGCCTACTGTACGTCGTCTGGGATTGATTGACTTACCAAATATGACAAGCTTTTGTACCAAAGCTGAAATCACATCAAAGGATATTCCAATCCAGGTAATTTTTTTTTTTTTCACTTTTTCCCTCTATCAATTTGCCCTATTAGGATGAGATGATATTGGTGTTCACTCAATGTTAGTACATATTGCATTTTAACTTTGATTATTCGTACAATTTTATTCGCCTTTTGATTTACAATTGAAAAATCATCTTGATTATTCGTACAATTTTATTCACCTTTTGATTTACAATTGAAAAATCATCTCAAATAGAACACAGGTCCAATTATAATTAGAGGGAAGCTGCTTTCCACGACTTATTATTTTTAAAAAAAATAATCAATGGTAGATTATTGGACCTATAACTGGGGTTTCTACTGTGACTATTTATTAGTTATTTAACATTTTTAATGAGTTGAAAAAATAGTAATGTGCTTAATGAATATAAGCAAAAATGAATCTTGAATGAATAAATAAAATTCAATAATTTGAAAATGAAGAAAGCGACGTCCAGAAATTCAATAAAGATGGCGAGCGAGAAGCCACATAACAAAGAAAGTCCCCAGAATTCATGTCCCACCTAACATGCAATTTTGTAACTTCCAACATGTCATGCCAAGTTTCCAATGTCGCCATGACAACATGACCGTGCAATTGTGCGGCACTAGCAGCATGATAGTGGTGAAGATATCATCATGAAAATGATTTTGCTTTTCACAGAAGAGAAATGATTTTATTTTATTTTTTTGCTTTTTAGACTGAGAGTTTCACTTATTTTCTTGTGAAAATAGCTTGATTTGTAACAAACTCACCTTTAATGAGTCTCATTGTGGCGCTTTGTTAGGTTTCATTGCCTCACTTGGAATCCCTAGTAATGGTTGGATTCCTTGCCCCAGAAAAAAATACTCTACAGTGAACCCTCAATAAAATACAGCGTTGTGAAATCGCTAAGGATAGAAGAGTCTAAATCCACGTTGAGTATTCCAAAGATAGGATACTCAAGCTGCCAAATTTGGAGTCAATGAATATTTGTTGTCGTTATTCATTAAATAATCGGTACGAGTGAACGAAATTCAACAATCTCGAAATGAAGAAAGTGAGATTAAATAAATGGAAGGTGAACCAAGAGCCACGTAACAAAGAAAGTCCACCTAATTGATGTTTCACCTACATGCAAGTTGTAATTGATTTTAACAAGTCATGCCAACCTCACCATGTCAACATCATTCTGCTTCCGTCATCCCTTTCTTCAACTACTAAGGGGATATTTCCTTCTCCATTCTTTCAGGCACGACAAAAAATCTACATATTCCGTCCTCTGATCAATTGATTTTTGAATATTTAATTTTGATCAATTAAGTTTTTGACATTCTTAAGAGACATCGAGCCCATTCATGTATTCAATGTCCATTTGTTTCAGTAAAAATTCCTTACTGTTGAAAAATGTTTTCTTGGTAAATCGTTTTTTTCTAGAAATTGTTTCCCCGTATTTGGTTCTACTGAAAACGCAATTTGAAAAGATGTTTTATGATGTTTATTAACGAAGCGCAAAAATTTACAAAGTGAAGATAAAAACTGTTATGGATCCTTAATAGAAACAAAGCTCGAATAAGTCATATTTACTTGTTCTTAATGAAAACCAATAAGTTAACAAAAAATTTATGAAAAACTGAACTTTGATATGATTTTTTTTTTTTTGTCAATTTTGAAGTTCAAAATAGAAAAACAAAAGAAAAATTATGGTAGTTGTTTTTTTAAGATCGGTAAATGATTTGAAAAGAAAAGAGAAAAAAATAGAGTTGTAGTTTTGAATATCGACTAAAGAAAAGATAAAAAAATATGATGACTGTTGAGAGAGAGAGAGAGAGAGAGAGAGAGAGAGAGAGAGAGTTGTGCGATAGTGTTGCAGAGAGAGTTGTGCAATAGTGCTGCATTTGCAACATGATAGTGGTGAGGATATCCTCATGAAAATTATCCCTTTTCACAAAAGAGAAATTCATAAATTCATTTTTTGCTATATAGTCATTTTCTTGTATCCATGAGAAGTCTGAAAGCAATTTCCTGAAAATAGCTTTACTTGTAAGAAACTCACCTTTAATGAGTTTCTTTGTGGTGCTTCATTAGGTTTCATTGCCTTGCTTGGAATCCCTGGTGATGTTTGGACTCCTTGGCCTAGAAAAGATACTCTATAGTGAACCTTCATTAAAATACAGTAATCTGAAATCACTAGAGATAAAGGAGTCTACATCCACGTCGATTATTCTAAAGGATTGGATACTGAAGTTCCCGAATTTGGAGTCAATGAAAATTGCGTGCACTCCATATGTAGAAGTTGTTTTCAACCTAGAGGAGCTAAAAGTCATCAAAGAAGTGGAGATTCTCTCTCGGCTAAGTACATTGGAATTATCTAAGTTACCAAACCTGCGGCACATGTGGAAACAAAATGTACAACTACAAGGAATATCGATACTTCAGAACTTGAAAAAGCTCTTTATCAACAATACAGGACTCTCATTTCTCTTTCCACTGTCTGTGGCTAAATGTCTTAGAGAAATTAGAGACATTAAAGTGGAGGATTGTCCGAATATGAAGGCGGTGATTGTTGATGAAGAAGGAAGAGATGATGGGATAGATGATATTATAGAGTTCCCATTATTGGAGCGACTATCTATAAGCCACTGTCCCACGGAGAAATTCTTCTCATATCCTCATGGACAAAAAGAGTCAATAACCACTACTTCAAATTCACAAGATACTTATTCGGATTCTTTCTTTGATCAAAAGGTACGAATCCTTTCTTTAGAGCTTACGCCCATAACAGTCATAAGCACGCGATTGGTGGGGCAAGTATTAATATTTTTTGAAGATTTTTTTATTTGTTATATTAGTTAAAATGTTTTTATAATTTATAGCTACACTTGTTAGAGTAAGGCCATTGGTGAAAATTCTATCCTCCACCGCATTAGACAGATTAGTATAAGATTAGACCAAATTGTAAAAAATTTCATAGCTATGATCTGATGTACAACTCTTATGAGCAGATAAGTTTACCAAACTTGGAGAAGTTAATACTCGACTCGCTAGGATCCTCTCGCCGTGGCTGTGGGCTCGGCCTCGCCATTGTTGGGCGAGGCATATGGCATAGTGAGCTTCCCAAAAGTTCTTCCGACAAATTAGCCAACCTCACCCCGAAACAAGATTTGCAATCACAAGGAACATCAATATTTCGGAATCTGAAGGTGCTCTCTATCAAAAATACAGGGCTATCATTTCTCTTTTCAGTGTCTGTGGCTAAATGTCTTAGGGAAATTAGAGAGATTGAAGTGGAGGATTGTCTGAATATGAATGCGGTGATTGTTGATGAAGAAGGAAGAGATGATGGGATAGATGATATTTTAGAGTTCCCATTATTGGAGCGACTATCTATAAGCCGCTGTCCCACGGAGAAATTCTTCTCATACCCTCATGGAAAAAAAGAGTCAATAACCACTACTTCAGATTCACAAGATACTTATTCGGATTCTTTCTTAGATCAAAAGGTACGAATCCTTTCTTTAGAGCTTACGCCCATAACAGTCATAGGCACGCGATTAGTGGGGCAAGTATTAATATTTTTTTGAATATTTTTTTATTTGTTTTATTAGTTAAAATGATTTTATAATTTATAGCTACACTTGTTAGAGTAAGGCCATTGGTGAAAATTCTATCCTCCACCGCATTAGACAGATTGGTATAAGATTAGACCAAATTGTAAAAAATTTCATAGCTATGATCTGATGTACAACTCTTATGAGCAGATAAGTTTACCAAACTTGGAGAAGTTAATACTCGACTCGCTAGGATCCTCTCGCCATGGCTGTGGGCTCGGCCTCACCATTGTTGGGCGAGGCATATGGCACAGTGAGCTTCCCAAAAGTTCTTCCGAAAAATTAGCCAACCTCACCCCGAAACAAGATTTGCAATCACAAGGAACATCAATATTTCGGAATCTAAAGGTGCTCTCTATCAAAAATACAGGGCTATCATTTCTCCTTTCGGTGTCTGTGGCTAAATGTCTTAAGGAAATTAGAGAGATTGAAGTGGAGGATTGTCTGAATATGAATGCGGTGATTGTTGATGAAGAAGGAAGAGATGATGGGATAGATGATATTATAGAGTTCCCATTATTGGAGCGACTATCTATAAGCCGTTGTCCCACGGAGAAATTCTTCTCATATCCTCATGGAAAAAAAGAGTCAATAACCACTACTTCAGATTCACAAGATACTTATTCGGATTCTTTCTTAGATCAAAAGGTACGAATCCTTTCTTTAGAGCTTACGCCCATAACAGTCATAGGCACGCGATTGGTGGGGCAAGTATTAATATTTTTGAATATTTTTATATTTGTTTTATTAGTTAAAATGTTTTTATAATTTATAGCTACACTTGTTAGAGTAAGGCCGTTGGTGAAAATTCTATCCTCCACCGCATTAGATAGATCGGTATAAGATTAGGCCAAATTGTAAAAATTTTCATAGCTATGATCTGATGTACAACTCTTATGAGCAGATAAGTTTACCAAGCTTGGAGAAGTTAATACTCGACTCGCTAGGATCCTCTCGCCGTGGCTGTGGGCTCGGCCTCGCCATTGTTGGGCGAGGCATATGGCATAGTGAGCTTCCCAAAAGTTCTTCCGACAAATTAGCCAACCTCACCTCGAAACAAGATTTGCAATCACAAGGAACATCAATATTTCGGAATCTGAAGGTGCTCTCTATCAAAAATACAGGGCTATCATTTCTCTTTTCGGTGTCTGTGGCTAAATGTCTTAGGGAAATTAGAGAGATTGAAGTGGAGGATTGTCTGAATATGAATGCGGTGATTGTTGATGAAGAAGGAAGAGATGATGGGATAGATGATATTTTAGAGTTCCCATTATTGGAGCGACTATCTATAAGCCGCTGTCCCACGGAGAAATTCTTCTCATATCCTCATGGAAAAAAAGAGTCAATAACCACTACTTCAGATTCACAAGATACTTATTCGGATTCTTTCTTAGATCAAAAGGTACGAATCCTTTCTTTAGAGCTTACGCCCATAACAGTCATAGGCACGCGATTGGTGGGGCAAGTATTGATATTTTTTTGAAGATTTTTTATTTGTTTTATTAGTTAAAATGTTTTTATAATTTATAGCTACACTTGTTAGAGTAAGGCCGTTGGTGAAAATTCTATCCTCCACCGCATTAGATAGATCGGTATAAGATTAGGCCAAATTGTAAAAATTTTCATAGCTATGATCTTATGTACAACTCTTATGAGCAGATAAGTTTACCAAGCTTGGAGAAGTTAATACTCCACTCGCTAGGATCCTCTCGCCGTGGCTGTGGGCTCGGCCTCGCCATTGTTGGGCGAGGCATATGGCATAGTGAGCTTCCCAAAAGTTCTTCGACAAATTAGCCAACCTCACCTCGAAACAAGATTTGCAATCACGGGAACATCAATATTTCGGAATCTGAAGGTGCTCTCTATAAAAAATACAGGGATGTTATTTCTCTTTTCGGTGTCTGTGGCTAAATGTCTTAGGGAAATTAGAGAGATTGAAGTGAAGGATTGTCCGAATATGAATGCGGTGATTGTTGATGAAGAAGGAAGAGATGATGGGATAGATGATATTATAGAGTTCCCATTATTGGAGCAACTATCTATAAGCCGTTGTCCCATGGAGAAATTCTTCTTATATCCTCATGGAAAAAAAGAGTCAATAACCACTACTTCAGATTCACAAGATACTTATTCGGATTCCTTCTTTGATCAAAAGGTATGAATCCTTTCTTTAGAGCTTATGCCCATAATAGTCATAGGCACGCGATTGGTGGGGCAAGTATTAATATTTTTGAAGATTTTTTTATTTGGTTTATTAGTTAAAATGTTTTTATAATTTATATCTATACTTGTTAGAGTAAGGCCATTGGTGAAAATTCTATCCTCCATCACATTAGATAGATCGGTATAAGATTAGGCCAAATTGTAAAAATTTTCATAGCTATGATATGATGTACAACTCTTATGAGCAGATAAGTTTACCAAGCTTGGAGAAGTTAGTACTCCACTCGCTAGGATCCTCTCGCCATGGCTGTGGGCTCGGCCTCGCCATTGTTGGGCGAGGCATATGGCACAGTGAGCTTCCCAAAAGTTCCTCTGACAAATTAGCCAACCTCACCCCGAAACAAGATTTGCAATCACAAGGAATATCAATATTTCGAAATCTGGAGGTGCTCTCTATCAACAATACAAGGCTGTCATTTCTCTTTTCGGTGTCTATGGCTAAATGTCTTAGAGAAATTAGAGAAATTAAAGTGGTGAATTGTCCAAATATGAAGGCGGTGATTGTTGATGAAGAAGGAAGAGATGATGGGACAAATGATATTATAGAGTTCCCATTATTGGAGCGACTATCTATAAGCCGTTGTCCCACGGAGAAATTCTTCTCATATCCTCATGAAAAAAATGAGTCAATAACCACTACTTCAGATTCACAATATACTTATCCAAATTCCTTCTTTGATCAAAAGGTATGAATCATTTCTTTAGAGCTTACACCCATAATAGTCATAGGCACGCAATTGGTGGGGCAAGTATTAATATTTTTTTGAATATTTTTTTTATTTGGTTTATTAGTTAAAAAATGTTTTTATAATTTATAGCTACACTTGTTAGAGTAAGGCCGTTGGTGAAAATTCTATCCTCCACCGCATTAGATAGATCGGTATAAGATTAGGCCAAATTGTAAAAATTTTCATAGCTATGATCTTATGTACAACTCTTATGAGCAGATAAGTTTACCAAGCTTGGAGAAGTTAATACTCCACTCGCTAGGATCCTCTCGCCGTGGCTATGGGCTCGGCCTCGCCATTGTTGAGCGAGGCATATGGCATAGTGAGCTTCCCAAAAGTTCTTCCGACAAATTAGCCAACCTCACCTCGAAACAAGATTTGCAATCAGAAGGAACATCAATATTTCGGAATCTGAAGGTGCTCTCTATCAAAAATACAGGGCTGTTATTTCTCTTTTCGGTGTCTGTGGCTAAATGTCTTAGGGAAATTAGAGAGATTGAAGTGGAGGATTGTCCGAATATGAATGCGGTGATTGTTGATGAAGAAGGAAGAGATGATGGGATAGATGATATTATAGAGTTCCCATTATTGGAGCAACTATCTATAAGCCGTTGTCCCACTTTGAGAAATTCTTCTCATATTCTCATGGAAAAAAAAAGAGTCAATAACCACTACTTCAGATTCACAAGATACTTATTCGGATTCCTTCTTTGATCAAAAGGTATGAATCCTTTCTTTTAGAGCTTATGCCCATAATAGTCATAGGCACGCGATTGGTGGGGCAAGTATTAATATTTTTTGAAGATTTTTTTATTTGGTTTATTAGTTAAAATGTTTTTATAATTTATATCTATACTTGTTAGAGTAAGGCCATTGGTGAAAATTCTATCCTCCATCACATTAGATAGATCGGTATAAGATTAGGCCAAATTGTAAAAATTTTCATAGCTATGATATGATGTACAACTCTTATGAGCAGATAAGTTTACCAAGCTTGGAGAAGTTAGTACTCCACTCGCTAGGATCCTCTCGCCATGGCTGTGGCTCGGCCTCGCCATTGTTGGGCGAGGCATATGGCACAGTGAGCTTCCCAAAAGTTCCTCCAACAAATTAGCCAACCTCACCTCGAAACAAGATTTGCAATCACAAGGAATATCAATATTTCGGAATCTGGAGGTGCTCTCTATCAACAATACAGGGCTGTCATTTCTCTTTTCGGTGTCTATGGCTAAATGTCTTAGAGAAATTAGAGACATTAAAGTGGAGGATTGTCCAAATATGAAGGCGGTGATTGTGGATGAAGAAGGAAGAGATGATGGGACAGATGATATTATAGAGTTCCCATTATTGGAGCGACTATCTATAAGCCGTTGTCCCATGGAGAAATTCTTCTCATATCCTCATGAAAAAAAGAGTCAATAACCACTACTTCAAATTCACAATATACTTATCCGATTCCTTCTTTGATCAAAAGGTATGAATCATTTCTTTTGAGAGCTTACACCCATAATAGTCATAGGCACGCGATTGGTGGGGCAAGTATTAATATTTTTTGAAGATTTTTTTTATTTGGTTTATTAGTTAAAATGTTTTTATAATTTATAGCTATACTTGTCAGAGTAAGGCCGTCAGTGAAAATTCTATCCTCCACTGCATTAGATAGATTGGTGTAAGATTAGGCTAAATTGTCAAATTTTTCATAACTATGATCTGATGCATAACTCTTATGAGCAGATAAGTTTACCAAGCTTGGAGGTGTTAAAACTTGAGTCGGTAGGATCGTTAAAAAGGATATGGCATGGTGAACTTCCCAAAAGTTCCTTCAACAAATTGGCCAACCTCACCCTTGAAAAGTGCTCCAACCTACTTGATGTCTTTCCTTCGACAATCATGGGGAGATTGCACAACCTCGAAATAGTTAGAGTTTCAAAGTGTCCCTCCTTGGAATCGTTGTTTGATTTTGGATCCCTTGATTCATATACGGAACAAACAATTGTGTTGCTCCCCGAATTGAAAAAAATTAAGGTTTTAAGCTGTCCCTCCCTAGAATCGTTGTTTAATTGGGGGCCCCTTGATTCAAGTACAAAACACAAAAATGTATTGCTCCCCAAATTGGAAGAAGTGTGCATGGGTGGAGCAGGAAGGCTGAGACACCTGGTGATGAGTGATTCCCAAACTGTTTTGGGTTTTCCTAATCTAGAAGAAGTCTTTGTTTTTAATTGCTCTGAGTTGAGATATCTCTTCCCCAATTATACAGCCACAACTCTAGAGAAACTTGATACCCTGTGCATTCTCAAATGCGAACAAATGAAGGAAGTGGTTCCCAAGGAAGAAGGTGGTCGATCCAAGGCAGAAGTGATGAGTTTCCATTCCTTAGCTAATTTGGTTATTTGGCGGTGCCCCAACATTAGAGCATTCATATGGAGTCCTACAAGTGCCAAGAGGCGTTAGGTGAAATGATCGAAGAAAATGATGAATCGCCCCAACCGTTGTTCAATGATATGGTTTGCTCTATATCTTATTGTGATCATCTTTAATCTCACATTATCATGTTTTAGAATGAACAATGTAATAATTTGTCCTACTTATTTTCCTTTCTCACATTATCCTCGTGCAGGTTACATTTCCCAATTTAGAAAAACTATATATTGGAGGTGTCCGGTGCAAAGAGTTATGGAACAATCAAATTTCTGATGATTCTTTTTGCAATTTGAAATCTCTTATATTGAAGGATTGTGACAATCTCCAACATATTGCCCCATCCCATATGTGGAAGAGGCTGCAGGACTGTCTGGAAACCTTAGAAGTGAAATCATGCCGTTCAATCGAGATCATATACGAAAGTGATGGGACGGTGGCAAAAAGCGGTAATTTGAGGATGCTGGATTTGCGTGATCTGGACAACTTGAGGCACATTTGGCAATACGACAATCTCCCAAACATCCCGTTCCCAAATTTGAGATACATAAAGGCTGTGAGGTGCTCCCGTTTGGATATGCTTTTCGCCACCTTCACGGTGAAATTTCTCGGGCAAATTGAAAAGCTGGTGGTAGGGTCATGTGAAGATATGGAACTAATTGCTGGCCATGAAGAATGTGAAGAAGTGACTGGTAAGACAATCACATTCTCTGGGTTAACCACTCTTAGACTTTACAATTTGCCGAAATTCAGGAGCTTCTTACCAGAGAAATATTTTACGGAATTCCCATCCTTGGATGACTCGAGTAGAATAGAGCCAGACCAAGGCAACCGAAGTGCGGAGGAAAGTGAGGGGGAAAGTGAGCAGCTAGACCACGGAATTGAGGAGTATGACCGCGGAAGTGAGGGGGAATAATTAGTTTTATGAAGCGAGCCACAAAAGTTTGTGAATGTTGCAACGAATGGTGTTTGGCAAAACAAAATGGACGTGTCTGGTAATGTGAGATTTTGTTTTTTTCTTTTGTATTCTCTTTCTACACTTCCCTCGAAGTAACTGTCTTCTTGGCTATTCATTTCTTTGGTTTGTGTCCTGGGCTACAGTGACGAGTGGCTAGTCATTGGACCATAAATTGTGGGGTTATGATGTATAAATTCTAATCAAGTGCATTATCGTGTGTGTAAATTTTCCTGTAATATTAGAAAATGTATGTGCTATTATATTAAGCAATCGAAGTTGTAATGAATTACCTCACGACAACCGTTGTAGGGGGAAGAAGGAGATCGAGGAGATTGCAATCTGGGAAAGCCCATGTTCCTCTCCTCTCTCTCTCTCTCTCTCTCTCTCTCTCTCTCTACAATTGATAAAGGCTGAGACTATTTGAGTTTGAGGGACGGTATTATGATTTCGAGTTCGACGAAGGTTGAATGTGAGTTGAAATCAGTGATAACGAGGCTTCCTTTGAGTGGGTTGAGTATTTGAATCTTCATGATTCTTATCAAGGTAAACTTCGCTCTGTTTCTCCTGGAGGTAGGGACCGAGTGCTTGATTCCGCCGGCGTGAAATCTGGTTGAGTTCGGGACTGTCCTGATGAACTCATTCAGGTGCCCTTTACTGAAACGCCTACCATACGTTTGATTGAATTCTTGAACGGTACTAGCATGCGTATTTTGCAAGTATTCTTGCATCGTGATGATTATCTGGCAATGGCGTGCTTAAATTGAGAGTTCTCCAGGGCATATGACATTATTTTCGTTGATGTTGGTTGAACTCTCCCGGTTGTGCTCAATGCTCCCATGACTAAGAATTTGAACATGCCGTGTTGGCTTAATTTACTCAGAATTATGTTTTCCTTATCAATCTATGATTTTGTATATGGCTATTCTAATATTCAAGACAATTACCATCTTTGAATTGGAAATTGTGAAATCCTTCTTTGAAATGTGCATCGTTACTGTGTACTTCAGTGAATTCCTGTGCAGACTTCATCCTTTGCTTGATCTCGCTTGTAATCAATTTCATGTGCCTGGATGATTATGCCTTGCATTTCTTGATCCATTCAGTGATACCCAACCCCTTTGCACTGCCAATGATATTCGGTTCATTTTTTTGGCGAATGCATGGGCCTCTACCTCTTTGATTTTCTTCATTTACTGAAAACTCTGAAGTTCATTCCTCAATGTCATTTGCTTGTATCTTTTCTGTAAATGGCGTGCGAGTCCCTGTCATACTGACATTTGATGGCTGACTGCATAATGAGTTGTTCATGCCATGACTGAATGCTTTGCTCGATTCATTATCCACATTGCCAATTTGTATACAAGTTCAGTTGTTGCCGAATGAGTCTCAACCATGAGAATTGTTCCCGTGTTTATGATGTTGCGTTTCAGTTTTTACAGCATGATTTCTTTGAAAATGTCTCCGCTGGAGCCACCCGTGGGTAATTAGAATGTCTTTAGTATTTGGTCCAACAGTTTTTTTGTGTAAAATCAAATTGTTCCAAGTTATTCAAGTCATTTATCAATATATGTTGGATTCATGTTGACTCCATGTTAATTTCTTATAGAGTTCAACGTGTTTTTTGCATCATATATGGGCTAGGATTGGATTTGATAGATCTTGGTTTCATATGAGGGTTAATTCGGTAGCACATGATGGTACATCGACGTGCAGATGATTTCTCATCATTTTTTAGTTACTAGTCTCTATCTATCTAAATCATGCTCATGCATCGTCATTCTACTACTCGTATTTCTCAATTTTCAGTAGTTGAAATTACCTCAATACCATGAGCCACATTGCTTTAGAATCGAATGTGACTAATTTACATATTTGATCATGTTGTAATCGTATCGGGAAGAGTGGTGGGCGATCTGAGGATTTTGCCGCCCACCTGAGGAAATGTTTCGAAACTGGCCAAAGGACTGACTTTACCATCTTTGCTCAGATGGATCGGATATTGCATCAGGTGGCCTCTCATTTCCTTGGGACTATGTTGGTCCTCATCCGCATAAGCCCTCCAATTCCGTTTGGCTATTTTGTTCACCCTCTTCATGCGTTCAGTGCTTTGCGGCTCCCTGAAGCTGTCCTCTAAATCTCCCAAGTGCTCCACCCAAAGCGACATCCTATAACCATAAGCCTGCACAGCATCATTAAAACATTATTAGTCACAAGCTTAAGTTTTTGATAAATGTCGATGCACTCACTGGGTGTTCAGCTAGTACCTGCTATTAAATAGCTGTAACCACATGGAAATATGACATACTTGAACTTCATAAACAATTCCATTGTTGTGCCCTTTGAATCCAAAATCAGTGGTATTAGCTAATGCGCAATTCTCAGTGGGACCCACATGCACTCTACATCACGCGACCCTCCGCAGAATTCTCTGCCTCTCTTCCTGTCTCTCTACATCTAATGAACTGAGTCGCTTTCCTTTTCAGCTCAGGCTTGGCGCGCTCTGCAGCAGGGGGGCAGAACAGAAACAGAGCACCTTCCAACACGGAAAAGGAGCTCAGCAAATTCTCTCTAGCCCTCGGTTATTCCTTTGATCTTCATTCCCTCTTCATTGTCCTCTCTGTCACCCTCCATCCACCAACAGCCGCTGCCACACCTCCATCGCTGGCCACCACAGGACATGTCACGCTGAGAAGGGGCAAGAACAAACAGCGTTGATTAAAGGAACTCGGGTGATTTTTGAGCATTTATAAGGCTGAGAAGAACAGAGGGCGAGCTTTAATTGACACCGTAGACTGATGCTTCAACGAGGATTATCACCGTAGACAAATGATGTGGACAAACATGAAGAGATTGTTCAGATGGAGCTGACTGAATAGTGATGGCTATGTTCTTTTTACTGAAGGCAACGGGAAAGATAAAGTTGGAGTTTTGATTTGGATCCCTCTTCCTTGGTGGCTCTTATACCATGGAAATATTTCTATGATTTGCAAGCGAGAGGGAGAGAGAGAATCAACAAATACTACACCTTTACTCAATAGCCAAATAAAAGAGTATATAGTAGCTCCACTTATAAAGATTGAGAGACATTAACAAAGCTCCGATTACCTTATTTGTGACCACCTGCTAATTGCCGACTAATATTCATAATTGTACTTCAACACAAATCACAATTGGAGCAAATACTTGACAGTGTTTTTGCATGTTTTTCCAAGATGTTACTGCGTCACTTTCAAAGAAGTATACAAAACTGCACAAAGAGGGAATACGGAATTCATACTTCAAGTGGAGAGTTGTGGCAGCCTAGGCTTTTTTTTTGCAGTCTACCGGTCTCTTGTCTTTTATCACTTTGTCACAGCTTCTAGTTCTACTGGTCTAAATTCATGGGGAAAAACGTTCGGCCTCTGGGATGTCAGCACGATGGTATTTGCCTGTGTTGTCACTATCAACTTACGCCTTCTTTTGATGTGTAATACAATTAAATTATGGCATCATATAGCTGTCAGTAGGTTGTCAATGGGTCCTGAACGGAAGGAAATTTTGTTAATACAATTACAGATATGTTTCTTAATACTGTAAAATGAAGTTTTTAGACTGTTCGAGTTTCTCCATTATTGTCAGAATCACAAGCATACGATCTTTAGGATTCTCCCTTCCAAAAGTCGTACCCATCCCTAAACGGAAGGAAAGGGAGGGATGTGATGATAACAGACTTCTGGACTCCTTCCAGACGCCAAGAGTATCGCACGTTTCAGAGCAGTAGGAAAGCAGCTTACGTTAATTCTGTTCGTGCATTTATGGGCTAGTTCTAGCCCAACCGCAAAGTCCTAAATGCTTTTCTGGAAACGTTTTCTTATATCTTCCTGTTCATTGTTTCTTGTCAAAGCTTGCTTCACAAAGGAGGCTCACCTTTTATTCCCAGACACGCTGCTCATTTCTTGCATTGCGACTGCTTATATGGCAGCAATAAGGAGTTCCTTTGCCTGTTCATTAATTCTCTGGTCGCTTTTTCTCTGGTTGAGTGGGAGATGTGTTAACAGTTAGGTTATTTTAGGTGCTACTCTGGGAGCCATCGCTGGCTGAATCCCGAAGTTGTTTGAGGATGACAAACTGACCATGCCTCTGTCGAAAAAGTCGGGTGGTTTATTAGGAATTGCTAAAAGTGTGATCGTTGAAAGCACCTCATTAGTTGAAGAAGGAACATTTTCTCAGATTTTTATAACTGATTCCAACCGTGTCCTATGATCCCCTTCCAACACAGAAGTAATTATGGACTCGGCTCGGTCCTTGCATAAGTACCAGCGGCTCTGTACTTGATCATTCCGTCTTATGCAGGGGAAAGGCAGAGGATATCTGTTGGAGCAGTATCCTATTCTATTCTGTAAGCAAAAGCCGTTGCAAGAATCGCATATAATCACCTTAACGATGGACCAAATATCTCACGAGGAGCTGATGAACTTGGCCAAGTTTCTGAGACACTTGACTGCTGGGATTCGTCCAACCGTTCTTCATTACCATCGTCATCATCATCATCATTCTCGAAAACCAGCTATATCCGGCGCTTTTTCAGCGAGAGCCCAGGAAAGGTATGGTGGGTCTCGCAGGACTATATCTATTCTTGTCTCCTTTGAACAGCAGCTCTGTACTTGCTTTTTCAGCAAGGCTTCTCAGGCTTGAATTCTGGATATCTAATCTGGTAAAGCTGGTCTTCGCTTGTGTCATTTAATGTCTGACGTGTATCGGATCTTCAAGCCTGAGAAGCCTTCCTTTAATGTCCTCGATTGCTGGTAGCGGAATGTTTGCCCGGTTTGCACTGTCCATAGACAACAACAGCGAAAATCATTCCCTCTAACCTCGCAGTTCTTTGGAGCAGCAAAATGAGGAACTTCCAGACAAAACCATCCAGGAATCTCACTCCCAGGGACACTCGAGTTGTGCAAATGCTTTAGAGCAACCTGAAATTTCTTCTGAAAAAACACATTTAAGGTCAAACTTTTTGCATTCATGATTGAAGATACTGAACAAAGGTGGAGAAACGGAACTGATGAGTAGTTTTCCCAAAATGGGAGTTATGAGTGATCTTTTTCACCTTTTCAATTCTTCTCTCCCAAGAATAAACGCCTCAGAGATTTCAATACCCGGAGACCAGTGATGTCAACTAGATTGCTGCAATCAGTAAAGTTTAGCTCCTTCAAATCAGTAGAATTCAGATGAAAGGCGTAAATTTGAAATTGATTAACCTCAACGCGGGATAGTTCTGGGGGATGATGGCGCCACAACGGCGCCGAGTCGTCGATCACCTCCGGAAGGCCCGGCGCTATCTCCTCCCCTCACTCGAGGCCTTCTTCATCGAGCCAGAGCCACGGCACGCTGCTGAGCACGTGCTCGTGGTAGAGGTGATCCATGATGCCGTGGCAGGGGGGGTGTCGGCACCGTGGGAGCTGAGGAAGACGTCACAGAGGAAGCGAGATAAGAACATAGCATCTTCCTCTTCGGGATCTTTTGTCAGCATCGTCGTCTTCGGCTTCTTGATCGGCCTTATGAAGGAGTCGCCGGTCTTTTGAAGGTGGTCAATGCAGAGATTGGGGCACCACTTAACAATGAGCAATGAGCAACGAGCACCTTGCCGACGGATTCGTGTTCCCTTTGAAAAGCGATTTCCACAGCATGGGAAATGTGCTGTCTTAATTTTTAATTGACGAATCATGGCATTCTCATTAGTTAGGAAAAATTATCTAAAAAAATTAAAATTTATTGTACGGAGATCAATGTAATTTTAAATTTATGTATTAATTTAGTATAAAGCAATCATAAATATTTTAATTTAATCAATTTAAAAATTATAATTTTTTTAAAAATTATAAATGTAGTCATTTCGGATAATTTTGGCTGGAAATCTCTTATGTGGTGTTCTAGTCAATACTAGCCATCATATGTGAAAGGCTCATATGAATGTGGAAAATTGTGTTTAATTTTTTTAAAAATTTTTACTTTTTTATATTTTTTTTATATTTTTCTTTTCTTATCTTTCTTTTTATTTTATTGTTTTCTTCATAGCAAGGATCCGTAAGTCCACCGGTCACTAGCCGAGGGCCAGCAGCCCTACCACCCCGACACGACACGTAAAGAAAAAAAAATTAAATGGTAAAGAAAATTAAAAATTTTAAGAAATTAAAAAAATTCTTAGTATTCATGATGGATAGTTTATGCCATGACATAGCAACATGTCTCCTCGATACGTAACCAAAATTATCACCACCACAAGGATGTTCATATCTACTGCAGTTAAATGTAGGATAACAAGTGTTGTCAATTTGGCTTTGAGTTGGTTTCAATTTCAATCCTTTAGACTAAAATTAATTAGACCTTGAGGCCGCACGCCTTGCACGTGCTGGTGTCGGAGAACGTCAGCACCTCCCTGCACCGATGGTTGCGGCACGCCGACGTCTTCTTCTCCCTTGGGTCGCAGCCCCCGAACCCCTCTTGCCTCTGCAAGATGACCTCTCTGGTCTTGATCTGCACATGATTTGCTCGTTTGCATGTAAAAAATGTGTGATTCAGGATCGAAAAATTATTGAAGAAATCTTTCTTTCCGTATAAATTTTTAATGGATTGGCCACCAAAATCGCAAACTCGATTGCTTCATGATCCGACATAAGCAATCGAAGTCATGATGAATTACCTCACGACAACCATCGCGGGTGGAAAAAGGAGATCGAGGAGATTGCAATCTGGGAAAGCCCATGTTCCTCCTCCTATCTCTCTCTCTCTTTGACAATTGATTGAGGCTGAAACCGTTTGAGTTTGAGGGATAGTATCATGATTTCGAGTTTGACGAAGGTTGAATGTGAGTTGGAATCGGACATAATGAGGATTTCTTATCAAGGTAAACTTCGCATGCTCTGTCTCTGCTGGAGGTGGGGACCGAGTGCTTGATTCTGCAGGCGTGAAATCTGGTTGAGTCCGAGATTGTCCTGATGAACTCATACACGTTTCAATGATTCGGTGATTGTTTGGATGCGCACCTTTTCCTTATCATTGCATTTAGGTGCCCCTACCGAAACGCTTACCCCATGTTTGATTGAATTCCTGAACGGTATTAGCATGTGTATTTCGCAAGCATTCTTGCATCGTGATGATTATCTGGCAATGGCGTGCTTAAACTGAGAGTTCTCCAGTTTATATGACATTATTTTCCTTGATGTTGGTTGAACTTCTAAAGTTGTGCTCAATGCTCCCATGACTGAGAATTTGAACATGCTGTGTCGGCTTAATTTACTAGGAATTATGTTATCTATATCAATCTACGATGTTTGTATGTGGCTATTCTAACATTCAAGACAATTACCATCCTTGTACTGGAAATGGTGAAATCCTTCTTCGAAATGTGCATCATGTGTTGTGTACTTCAGTAAATTCCTGTCCGGACTTCATCCTTTTCTTGATCTTGAAAGTAATTGGTTTCGTATGCTTGGATGATTATGCCTTGCATTTCTGGATCTGTTCATTGATACCTCAATACCTTCTGTATGTTAATAATATTTGATTCATATTTTTAGGCAAATGCAGGGCCTCTACCTGTTTGATTTTCTTCGTTAACTGAAGATTCTGAAGTTCATTCCTTGATGTCAAAACTGACATTCGATGGCTGAGTGCATAGTGAGCTTTTTATGCCATGACCGAATGCTTTGCTTGATTCTTTGTCCATTTTGCATTTGTATACAAGTTCAGTTGTTGCTGAATGAGTCTCAACTATGAGAATTGACTGTAGAACGCGGCTCAATGCTGTTTTCCTGTGTTTATGGGTAGACAGGCATGCGGCATGCTGGAAAACGACAAAAAGAGCTAAGAAAACTTGCTTCCGCGGGTGGCTTCCCAACTTGAAGGCACATTATCGTCTCGGCAGGGAGGGGAGGAGGACAGCCAAGGCCATCCGCGCACTCGAATCGTAGATTAAAATAATAATCTATTTCTTCTAAAGATAATTTTCTAGTTCACCATATGCAAGACGACATTTTAAAGCTTTGGCTTCTAAGGGCGTCCGATTTGTTAGACCTCAATGATTTTTTTTCTGGCAAATCTATTGCTGTTGGTAATTCTTTTCATATAGTTAGTAAATCCTTAAATAGAGTAGTAACTTGAGATAAATGAAGTAACTTGTACTCGGCATCCACAAATTTTATTGTTCGCCTTTAGTTTTCTCTAAATACGTTGTCGATTTCAGTACAAGTCTGGATTCCCTATTCAATTTTTCACCTATACTTTCAATTTGCTTGGGATTTCAGTTTCCTGCATTTCGACTCGAGTTGTTTATTGTTTTGGAAAAAAAATTCATTTAATTTCCCAAAAACAAATACCAAGTGTAGAAAACAGAGGTAAGAGATGCAAAGGAAATCTCAGTGATTGAGGCTGGCTTTCTCTCAGTAACGAATAAGACTCAAATGGCTGACTTCAAAATTTTCAAGTCTGATTCCAAGGAAAGAAGGGAACTCTGGAGTCAATTTCACTTGCATAGCTCTTTTGCATCAAAGGGATTGAGTCGACTAAAACGTTCTATTGACATCCGAATTTTTATCAACGTTCTAAATATCCATTTATTTCGAAAAAATATAAAAATTTATAAAAAGATAAAAAAGGAAAATAAAGGAAAATAAAAAAAGAATAATGAATAAAAATGGATCAAATAAAATGAATGAATGATGAAAAATGAAGTCGTGTGGGCCGGCGTGTCTAGCCCACTTGGTTATTTTCAGCTCACCCCTTAACCGGGCTTCCCATTCAGAAGGGAAGAACTTATGTGAGTGTCTCAATTTCAATTCAAACATGGGTTTGGCCCATTTTCCTTCTTTTCTTTGGCCCACCAGAGCCTAAAAAAGAAGCCCAGCCCATCACTCTTTCTTCTTGCGCGCGCGCGCTCGTGAGAAGAGCGTCTGTGACGCAAGGAGGAGAGAAGGTACAGTGACGGTCACCGAAGAAATGCCCGTGAGCGAGTGATGAGAAAGGAACCTATGAATCTTAATCGATATACTCCCTGCTCAACCCTGCGAAAGCGAGATATATTCGTGCGAGATGATGGAACCTGTCGCGTCGTGTTTTGGTTGGAAAATAGTGTCAAAGCTGAATCAAAAACCTGCTCTCGTAGCTGCACAACATGTGTTCGACAAAATGCTCGAATGATGCACCCAAATCCATGTTATCCGATCGACGTTAAAAGTTTAGTTCGAGGCTTGATCACGCATATGTTGTTGACGCACGTCTGCTTTCTTCGTTTTTTGCTATGTTTTTGCTTGATTTCACGGCCCACTTTTTGACGTTCGTTAACGGCCACGTAAAACCGAACTCGGTTCGGCCGTCGCCGGCGATAGGCAGACGACGACGGCCGGAGATGTAATCTGGTGATGGTGTGTAGTGGTGTGAGCTCCGGTGTCCGTAGATGGCATCTAGTTGTACGGGTTCAAAAAATGGAGAAGAAGATGAAGGTTCGGAGTGAAAAAATGACTTCGGGGAAGAAGAGGGGAAGAAGAAGAGTGCGGTAGAAAAGGACTTAATAAGGAAAAAAAAGACAAAAGAAAAAAATTTAAAAAAAAAAATTCAAAAAAGCGTATTTTTAAAAAATTCCCCGAAAAAATAAAAATAGAAAATTAAAAATCAATAAAAATTAAAAGTTTAAAATCATTAAAAATATAAAAAAGTAATCAAAAATATTTAAAAATTTGAAAATTTGAAAATTCAGAAAAATCATAAAAATTCAGAAAATCATAAAAAAAAAATCTGAAAATTTCAAAAATGGAAAAAAAATTTCTTAGAAAAAGTAAAACCAAAAATAGGTTTCTTTATTTTGCATTGTCTTTTTATTTTTTATGGACAATATTAGGATGCTTGTATGTTTCCTTTATGATTATAATTTGTTTGTGCATTTCAATATTTTGGGTGTTCCTTTCTTGTTCTAGAATGGTTAGGATGAACCTTAAATTTCCTTTAGATAGGTTGTTATGGCGTAATCAAGGGTGCTAATCTTAATGCAAGTCTAGAATATTTTGTTGCAAAGAGGAAGATATCCTCTCGTATCTTACTTGGGTTTTAGCTGACCAAAAAGGCTAGTAATGACTCCTTTGTCAAAATTTATGTAGATTTAATTGATTTAAAATTTGAACACCCAATATCATGTCGGGGTATAAATTTGGGAGAGCTCAAGTCAATGAAATGTCATCGGCAAAAAACACTGACAATACCCTAAACATAACTCTCTCTCCCCCAAGGGTTAGGTCGCAACACCTTCCACTAAGAACAAAACAACACAATCTGGAATGATAATCATTGACACATCGCATGTAACAATAATCATTGATGTGCTATTTTGATACTAGCATGATCATCAAAAAGCAGTTTCGCTTAGATAGCAAAACGATCGAATAAGAAGAAAGCAACTGGAATGGCATCAGCTGGAGCTTGAACTCATGGAAACGAGCAGCGGGGGGAATGATCTGCATCTGGTGCACCTGAAGGTCTCTTTGGCAGAGACATTGATAGCCGGAGACAATGAACGTGACTAGAAATCTTTGTCTACTTCAAGCTCAGCGTCAAGGCAGAGCGAGCATCCCTTTCTTTGGTCAAATCAACAACGACACCTCGCAAGGCGGAGGAGGGGAAAGAGAAGGCCAGGCCAGGGGAAAAAGCTGAAATGTTGCGGTGATGGGGCTGATGGGTCTGGGCCGCGGATCAAATCAATGGGTTTGCTCTTGTGGGCCACGCCAATTGGCTTTTTTATTTGTTATTTATTTTTATCTTTTTATTATTCTCTTTTTTTGTTCTTTTTACTACCATTCATTGTTTTTATGCTCTTTTTTTTACAAAAAAATGCAATTTTAATTTATCAACTAAAATTTAGGTGTCGACAGTTTCGAAAATATTTACCTAATATTCGAAGAAGAATATCATGTCATTGCAAACAAACTACAAGACATTGCATGTGTTGTTGCATCAAATCTTAACTTACTAAAGGTTATAGTAGTTTCTTGATCAATGGAAGAAACAAGCCAAAAATATGCGACAATCCAATGGAATAGAATTAGGTATGTGTTGATGAAATATTGACTCATCTAAAATGACTTAATTTATGACTCGGATTAATATGGACCCCAATTCCAATCTCACCCATTTGGTGGGTCGAAGTCCTAAAAAATCAGAATGGAAGATTAAACAAAGATTGGTACAAGGGAAGAGAAAGAGATGGCTTTTTGATAGTGGAAGATGATTCTTTCGTGTTTTGTTTTTCTTGCTTGAGGATTCTTTTTCAATTTATCTGAAGTTTTCAAAGTGAAGAAATGATTAAACATGGCAAAGAGTCAAGGAAAAAGCAAAAGAAATGAATAAATATGTTGAGAATAACATAGGTTTAAATAAAACTAATGTTTATAAAGTTTCAATTGAAAAACCGACCAAGTGACTGGTCAAGTGGCCCAAGACCTGATTTGCAAGTCAAAGGTCGCAAGTTTAATTTCCCAATCTGATCCGTTTTGGGATAATTATGCAAATAACTTGGTGGAATTAATTTGAACAATATCTTGTGGCAAACACATTCACCCGTTTGGGGCCAAAGATTGTTGTGGGTTGGAGAAACTCCAAAAAGAATGTCCAGCAAAAACATATGAGTCACCATTTGATGCCCCTTGATGGAGGGCTGTGACTCCACTTCGACGAATTTCCACTTGCACCATGACGTCGAGACAATTTCCTTCACGCGCAATAGCATAATTAACAATAACCTTTTTCAACAATAACAATAATAATAGACAATTTTGTCTCCATACCAAACAAAAGGCAAATATATGGTGGAGTAGTGAAATTTCATTTGCTTCCAATTATATTTTTCTTGTCTTGAATAAGTATAAGCTTTATTTGGTATTTCAGCACATGAAGTTACAATCATGCGAAATTGCAACAATCAAGTCATAACGATGAATTAAATGTTGATAATTAGCTTATGTAGAGAATGATGGTGTGAAATAACTGAATAAAACGTGTATTTTGTAGGTAGTGTGGCTCGAAGGTAATTTTAGTACAAAGAAATGGTGGAGTGCCTCACTTGTTTTTAATTAGTGGAGCATAGGATTTGGGAGAATTTTTTTTTTTTAAATAATTTTGGATTCTTTGAGGTCAAGCATAATCAAAGGACGCATTTTTTTTTTTTTATTGATTATTTGGATGTTGTAGATGATTAGATGACGCAATGTACAACCTGCCCGAACTGAGGACAGGCCAAGAGATGCAAACAATCCACATTCTTGTAACTCAACTTTTTGCCTACTATCTCTAATAATCCATCCGTTGGTAGTGAAGGTGGATTTTGATGGTACAGTTCACGTTGATAGAGTGAGCATGTCATGTTCCACTGTGGAAAGAATAGGAAAACACGATACTTTTGGCCTTCCATCACCTAGAAGGTCGACATTGTCTTCCTCAAAATTTTCAAATGCAATTCCTGTCATCCTTGCTGGGATATTCATTCACCTCACTAGCATTCGGCACCAAAGTGCTCGAGGCTGGCCGTTCTTTTTTGGGGCACATGTGACCCAAGAGCATAGGTCCAAAGTGGCCCGGCCCGTTGGCCATCCTAGCTAAAATCTATCTGAGCTCATGCACAGATGTTCGAACATTTTCTGCTAGTCGAGGACCCTTCACTAAAAAAGAGTGTTGCCGACACCTTCATAGATATTTTTGGAGCTCCAATCCATCTCATTCGAACATCAAATCACATTTCTCATCTTGCATTCACTTTATGTCCCTCCTTCACTGTCTCCTGTCTTTCACCGAAAGTGTTACCGACAGCCTCGCAGATAATTTCGGAACCTCAACCCATCGGACATCTGTAAAATTTCCCATCTCGCAGTCACTCTGTGTCCTTTCTATCCTTCACCGAAAATTGTTGGTGACAGCTTCGTTGACGTTTTAGGAGCCTCGACCAATCTTATTTGAGACATCTATCCACAATTCGCATCTCCCCATTCAATCCGTGTCCTCCCTGTCTTCTATCCTTCACGGTAATTCAGACATCTGTCACGTGTCCCATTTGAAACGAACAAGAGTCCAGAAAATGCAATATGTTATGGGCTTACTGAACTTGTCTTTTAAGGAAAGAACTCATTTTGCATTTCCCCTCGCTTTCTCCCGACTTTCCGGAGGAAAATATCTTGTGGCCCCCCACAGGAAAATCTTTCTCAACGGTTCTCTTCGTATTCCTTGAATCTTTATTTTCCTCGCTTCTTTTTCCCCCAATTCCTGAAACCGGCTTCATTCTACGGAATGGCTCCATTCGGATTTATATATACAGGTCTTGCTCTCAAAAGAAAAATCATGGTAGCAAACATTTGGAGTGGCTCCATAAATAACATCTTTCGTTTGATGAGAAACTTGAGATATAAGAATTCTCCCACAAGTGTTGATGTTCTCATTAATAATAATATGTGTCGACTTGACTACTATAGTTGCATGAATAGACATTCCTCAAAGAAACGTCAATAACATTGGTAAGCTTCTAAATTCAAATTATGTTTTGCACTCGGCATTATAGCCTGTCGTTTTTTTCTGGTCCATCAAGCTATGCTAAGAATGAAGTAAAGATGAGATGTGAATGGTTTGGGCAAAGAAAAAAGTGGATGAACAAGACAACGTCTTTGTCCTCAGCAATGGTGCATATAGATTTTTTGCAGAGGAGCGAGAGGTTCTTTTAAGTTCTTCCGTTGATCGATATCTTGCAATTAACTATCTTGTATTATCTGTTTTTAAATATTGAAATTGAATGTCATGGCTACATATGGATTATGTACCTTTTTAACTAGAGATTTTTGTTAGCACCATAGTTGATAGAATAACAACTCCAATTGTGACACTAAAACAATTATACGTGTATCATGATTATTTGATTATGTCAGGTTATTTAAATTTTTTGGTCATATTTTTAAATATGTTTTCCCATCGTTTAAAGCAGTTTTTGTTTTGGGTGATCAACTGAATATGTTTTTTTTTTCCAGAATTAAGAAGTTGCCTTTTTCAGAATATTTATTGTTGTTATTCGTAAAACAATTTGTACAAAGTTGGGACCAAATATATAATCATATATGGCTACGCACATATTAAGTCGAAGCTAGACAGGACAACGTTGAGAAGAGAGAGAGAGAGAGAGAGAGTACAGTGGAGTCGGGTCGCCCGACGCGAGGTTGAAAAATGAAAGAATGCGTAGAGAAGCAAGAAGCGTAGAAGTTTGGGGAGAAATCTTTTGTGTTTCTTCAGTTGTATTCAATGTACAAAACTTAGTAATTATAATACAAGATGTACATGAAGAAAAGGTAATGAAATATTCTACAAATCAATCTAATATCTCAATCTAATCCCTAATTGATTTAGTGTATGATTATAATCAAATCGGATTCCCGAAATATCTTCCGAATCTTCAGCTATATCTTCCAACAAAAAATCAAGAAACTTTAATAATTGCAACACGATCCACAATGTATAAAGTCGTACTGTCTATATGCATCACGAGGCAGACACAACACTAACCTTCAATAATTGCAACGTGATCCACGGCAAAAAAGCAACTTAACTTTAAGCCGTTTAAACTCTTAACCTCGCTTTGTTAAGTCTTTCTCCCTCCTCCTCCTCCTCTGCATTTTAGAGAGAGATATCAGTAGTAGCATCAGAGGAACGATTGTGGACGTGTGTGATCTGTACTTGTTAGGGAAGGAGAGAGATGCAAGGATTTGGAGTTCATAGAGAATCGGAAAGAGGGTCATTGAATTGTTAACGAGGTGTAGTCAATCAATGCAATTGTCGGGTTTTCTTTAAAAATATTTAAAGTGAGGTTTTGAGAAATAAGTGATGAGTATAATTAGTAATTTTTATTGAAAAAATGAAAAGGCGTTTGTCATGGACCTTCAATTTCTCTCAATGGAGTTGTGTATGTAGCTCAAAGCCTATGCATGTTCACAAGATTGACAAATTGTTGTCTTTTAAATATTAATGGAGTGCCGAAGCATCCAACAAATCTCCATCAAATGTGGCACTTCCTCCATTTCATACAGATTGGATAATTATCAAAGACATATATATATTTTTTTTGATACACATGTGATAAATTTATTTTTTATATTATTATCTTTTGAAAATGGGCAAGTTACTACACTTGACTTTTTCATCTCGATTTCTATTTGAAGTTGATTTCGGCAGATTAACAGTCTACACTTGGGAGCTAAGCCCCCTTCCCTTCTTTTCCTTTTATTCTTGGGAAGGTTTGGTGAGTATTTCTTCTATACTATAAACTATTAGTTATTTAAATTCTAACCTTAATATCAAATTATTCATTTTTTTTGCACGTGAAAATAAAATTAAGATATTGGGAATGAGAAATTACTTCCATTAAAGTTCACATATTTAAATGATGAGGCATGACCAACTAAAATTTAACAATAAAATTTCGGGTCATCAGCTTGGAAGAATTTATGATTTGATGGTCGTAGCATAATCAGCTTAGATATTAAGATTGATGGGGAAACTGAGCGCGACTCTTGTGGATCTTATCTTCATTACGTTTTGTCAAATAAACTGGGTGCTATTAGAGACGCAATGCCTATCTTCTCGAGAATTGATGTAAGGGGCTGAACATTTTCCTGTACTTTTCACATGTCAATTGTCGTACCGAGCATCTAAGTAAAAGAAAGACAGACGAGCATCTAAGTAAAAGAAAGACGGACAATTCGGTGGACAATTCGGTGGAGTTGGGTCCCTCGGTGACTGGCTGAGTAGCCTTCAGGTGCATGAAGCCGTACTGCCCATGGGCACCACTAGGTTGACATAACATGAAACTTTAATAATTGCCAAGCGACTGCTGATGGCCAAGCAGCAACTTCATCTCCATCCTCATTAACTCTTAACATCACTTTGTTCAATCTTCCTCCTCCTCTGCGTTTTAGAGAGAGAGAGCACCGTCCCAACTGGCACGGCCCGTTGGCTATCCTAATTAAAATCCATTCGAGTTCATGTACCATTTTCTGAGAGTGGAGGATCCTCCATTAAAAAAAAATGTTGCCGGCAGCTTCATAGATATTTTTGGAGCTTCAGCCCATCCCTTTGGAACAATCATTCACATTTCCCATCTCGTGTGCACTTTATTTCCCATCCTTCACAGTCTTCTGTCTTTCACCGAAAGTGTTGCCGACAGCTTCGCAGATAATTTCGGAACGTCAATCCATCAATTCGGACATCTGTAAATTTTCCCATCTGGCAGTCACTATCAAAAATTGTGAGTGACAGCTTCGTTAACGTTTTATGAGCCTCGACCAATCTTATTCAGACATCTATCGACATTTCCCGTCTCCCGATTCAATTTGTGTTCTCACTGTCTTCTGTCCTTCACCATAATTCAGACATGCGCCCCCGTCGAATCTCCAAATGACCAAAGAGTCCAGAAAATGCAACATGTTATGGGCCCACTGAGCTCGTCATTTGAGGAAAAGAAAGAGCTCCATTTTGCGTTTCCCGCTATTTTCTCCACACTTTCCGAAGGAAAATATGTTGCGGGCCCCCACAGGAAAATCTTTCTCTACCATTCTCTTCGTATTCCTTGAATCTTTTATTTTCCTCACTTCTTTTCACCCAATTCCTGAAACCCGCTTCATTCTACGGAATGGCTTCATTCGATTCTATACATACGGGTCTTGCTTTCAAAAGAAAAATCAAGGTAGCAAACATTTGGAGTGGCTCCTCATCCGTAAACAACATCTTTCCTTTGATGGAAAACTCAAAATGTAAGACTTCTCCCACAAGGGTCGATATCCTCATTAATAATAATAATATGTATAGACTTAGCTATACTTGCATTAGTAGATATTACTCAACAAAATGTCAATAATATCAGCAAGCTTCTCAACTTAGATTATGTTTTGCACTCTACATTAAAAAATGAAGTAAAGACGAGATATAGATGGTTTACACAAAGAAAAAGAGTGGATGAACAAGGCAACGTATTTATCCTCAGCAATGGTGCATGCAGATGTTTTACATAGGAGACAGATGTTCTTTTCATTTCTTTCGTTGATCAATATCTTGTAATTTTTTATCTTATATTATCTGTTTTTCCATATAGAAATTGAATATCATGGCTACACATGGAATATATACATTTTTAACTAGAAATTTACTTAGGTCCATAGAATAACAAATCCTACTATGAGACTAAAATAACTTTACATGCATGATGATTATTTAATTATATCGGGTTATTTAAATTTTTTTGTCATATTTATAAATATGTTTTCCCGTTGTTTAAAGCAATTTTTGTTGTATAAAGCAGTTTTTGTTTTGGGTGATCGATTGGATGTGTTTTTTTTTTTTTTTTTGGTGAGGATGATTGACCCAATTAAGAGGTTGGTTTCTTTAGAATATTTGTCGGTCTTGTCCATAAAACGATTTGTACGAATTTGGGACCAAACGTTTAATCATATATGGCTTTGCACAAATTAAGTCGAAGCTAGTGGGACAACGTTTAAATTGATAGAGAGAGAGGATAGTATGGTGGAGTGGGGTCCTTGGGCGTGGAGTTCAAAAAGCATGAACTTTAATAATTGCAACACGATCCACAATGTATAAAGTCATACTGTCCATCTGCATCACGAGGTTGACATGACACCCCAGTTAAATTCTTAACATCACTTTGCTTTGTCCTCCTCCGTTTTAGAGAGAGAGAGAGAGAGAGAGAGAGCAGGGAGCAATGATCGTGGAGGCGTGTGCCGTGTGGTCAGTACATATTAGGGAAGGAGAGAGACTCCCAAGGATTTGGATTTTACAGAGAACAGGAAAGAGGGTCATTAAATTGCTAACGAGGTATGATAAATCAATAGAATCAGGTCTTCTTTAGAACTATTCAAGTGAGGTTTTGAGAAATAAATGATGAGCATAATTAGCAATTTCTATACAAAAGAAAAATGAAAAGGCGACTTTCATGGACCTTCAATTTCTCTCAATGGAGTTGTGTATGTACCTCAAAGCCTATGCACATTCACAAGATTAATAGATTGGTGTTTCTTAGATATTAACGGAGTGCCTAGGTCTCTTTGAGCATCTCGTGAATCTCCATCAAATGCGGCGGTCCCTTGATTTTATACACATCGGATAATTACTGAAGACAAACGGTTTTTATTAATATATTAGTGATAAATTTATCTTTTATATTACATTTTTTTGAAAAGGGCTAGTTGCCACATTTGATAATATCATCTCAATTTCTATTTGAATGTTGGTTTTGGCAACTTAACGGTCTAAATTTGGGAGCTGAGCCCCATTCCTTTTATAGAACGGTTACTTAAGTATCATAATTTTTTGTCAATTAAGTGGGTGTCATGACTTAAAAAATTTCATTTAAGTGTCATGGCCTTCAATTGCTCATTTAAAGACTACAACTCCCATCATCACAAGTGTCATGATGCTAACACTATTGGGCAATGTTTTTGAAAAGGTTATAATGCTCAAGTGAATATTTTTTAGAGGTTTTAAAATATTTAAATGATCAGAAAAATAAATTTATGATACTTAAATAAGCGTCATATGTGGTGACCTTTTTTCAAAATTAACCTTGTATAGCTAGGGCATTGCAAACTTCTACATGCTATGACAATACAATTACACAAGCACTGTAAGATGCTTTTGTATGAAAATGATAAAAACTTTTATGAAGAAGAAGGGATGAGAAAAGCATTTTGGTCAAAATTGATGGTCTCTACATAATACAACATTAGAAAGCCTTATTGCACTCAGCGGGCTCTATTGTTGTGCAACTTTATTAAAGCTGATACTTAAAAGAGCTCATGAAGCGACTGAAATTGGAGTGCAGCATCTGAATCGGATTCTGGACTCATAGAGATTGGGGCCTCGCCGCTGTTGATAGCTGGAGCTGAGCACGTATGAAATGATTGATGGACAATGATAGTCATAGACAGCTGGATAATTCTCGCATTCTACCCGCGGTGGGGTCCGAAGGCAATTTTAGTCCAAAAAGAAACGGTGGACTGGATTTTTTTCGAACCGTTAAATTGATGTTCTCCATTGAGGTGCATCATCTGAATCGGAATCTGGACCATTAGCTCGGTCCCAAGCGGAGATTTGTGCATCGCTGCTGCAGTGCTGCTGATTTCTGGAGCTGAGGTCAGATGTGTTGAACGATTAAGCATAATCAAATGGGAGAAAATATTTGGGGGTCCCGCTGCCAAACCAGCGTATACCCCGACCAATGAGGCAGTGACGCGTGGCTCGACGATGCGCTAGCGGCTCACTGGTTTTTCTGCACAAAGTATATTATTTTCCCTTTTCTGCTTAAAAATTTACGGTCATTAAGGGCGCGTTTGTAACGTTTCGTTTAAAAAATTGTTTCAGGAACAGAAATAGAAAAAAGTATTTACTTAACAATTTTGAACAAAATACGCGTTTGTAAACTTGTTCTAATAAAAAATAAACAAACATGTTTGGTAAATTTGGATAATTTTTTTATTTCTTTTATTTTTTCTATTTTTTTCTTATTTTTCCTTTTTTTCTTTTTTCTTTTTCATTTTTTTTCTTCTTTTGGCGGCCGCCGCCAAGGCCTTGCCGGCGACCGCCGGCGAGGGCCGAGCTCGCCCGGCGGCGGGCGAGGCACGGCCTCGCCGGGCCACCGCCGGGCGAGGCCGAGGCTCGCCCGGCCGCCGGGCGGCTCGGCCTCGCCCACTGGGCGAGCTCGAGGCCGGATCCGGGCGAGATCGAGCTCGCCTGGCCGGCGCGAGGTCGGCCTCGCCTTGATCCGGCGAGCCGAGCTCGCCCGGCCATGGCGGGCGGCGCGGCCTCGCCGGACCCCGCGAGCCGAGGCTCGCCGGCCGCCGGGCGAGCTCGGCCTCACTGGGATCTGGGCGAGGCCGAGCTCGCCCCGGGCCGGCGCGAGGTCGGCCTCGCCATGGCCGGGCGAGCTCAAGCTCGCCCAGGCCGGCGCGAGGTCGGCCTCGCCATGGCTGGGTGAGCTCGAGCTCGCCCAGATCCGACGAGGCCGACCTCGCCCCGGCGGCCGGCGAGCCTCGGCCTCGCCGAGCCACCGCCCAGTCGGCGTCGCTGGGCGGTGGGCGAGGCCGAGGCTCGCCGGCCGCCGGGCGAGGCCGCGCCGGGGGATCCGAGCGGCGGCCTCGCCGGGGCCGGCGAGCCTCGCCGTGGCTGAAGCGAGGCCGGCCAAAAAGAAAGAAGAACAAAAAATAAGAGAAAAAGAAAAAGAAAAAAAGTGTTTCGATTTGTGTTCCAGAAACAAGAAAAAAAAAAAACAAGCAAACAAGTTTTTTTGTTTTGTTTCTGTTTCTTTTGTGTTCAGAACAAAAGAACAAAAAAGGAACAGAAACGCACACAAACGCGTTTCTGTTCCTTTTTTGTTCCCAGGAACAAAAGAACAGAAATTTCTGTTCCTGGGAACAGAAATAAGTGCCAACCATGCAGGGCCTAATAGATCTGCTGCCGCTTTTTTCTCTCTCCTCTCTAATGGAGTTGGCCTGCATGCATTAAAAGAGCTTTGTCTCTCGTTATTTCTTTCCTTCTCACTTCAAAATTTTGGGTGAGAACTCGCTCTCTGGCCAAAGGACGTTGCTCCTCCGCCTTGCTCTGGCGCCGGGTCATCTTCGGTCTCTGCCCCAAAGCTCGTTGCTTCTTTGGCCTGCGTCGTTGTGTTCCTTCTCCGCCCTGCTCCGGTGTGGTTTCCTTGCGCAAGACGGCCAGGAATGTTCTTGCTGTAAGTCGCAGACTTCAAGCGACAAGAAGTTCCAGCTCTCTCCGATTCGGCTTCGATTCTGCTACGTTCGCGGCTCGTACCAGTGAGTTGATTCTTTCCCTGATTTTTGTACTCTTCTTTTCTTTTCTTTTTCTTTGCTGTTATTGCCTCTCTCTCTCTCTCTCTCTCTCTCTCTCTCTCTCTCTCTCTCTCTCTAGTTTTAGTTTCTTTTGTTGGTGGGTGATTGCACGAGCTTGGCTATCGAGTCGGCAATTTTGCCCGTGAGTGTCCGGTGTTGTAATTTTTGGGAGGTTGGTTTGTCTAGGCTAGCACTGAGTTTCAGTCCGAGGCGAAACGAATGGTTGGAAGTTTCCGGGAAACCGGGGAGATTAGCAGAAAAACGAATGGTTAGTAATATTGGAGATGATGGGGAAGTATTTCGTAGAAAAGAATAGTCGGCACTCGTCTGATTTTTCTGTTGTTGGCTTTTGTCTTCAAGTATTTCGGTGGAAGTAATTCGATTGGGGAAAATGGCGGATATTGTTCCGCCTCCCTCGGCATATATACGTTCTTAACTCTCGTTTCTCCACAGAGAAGGGAAGAAAACCAGAAAGAATCCAGAAAGGGGGAAAATGGCGGAAGTCGTTCTGTGTGCGGCTTCCACAGTGGCGGGGTGCCTGGTGGCTCCGGTCGATCGTCTTTGCGGCTATGTGATATCCTACGACAGCCACGTCCGCGAACTTGAGGCCAAAGTTGCGGAGTTGGGCAACGCGAGGCAAGAGGTTCAGAAGTCCATCGATTATGCTCAAAACAACGTGAAGCCTATCGGAGCCTATGTCAATAAATGGGTGGAAGATGTGGACAAGCACGCCGAGGAGGCGCGCCGTGCTCTGGATGACTACCGAAGAGCTAATGAAACTTGCTTCTATGGGTGGCTTCCCAACCTGAAGGTGCGATATCGTCTCGGCAGGGAGGCGAGGAGGAAAGCCGAATGCATCCAGGGACTCATTGATCGGAAGCCATCCGGGGAGGTCTACGACGATCCTCCTCCAGGGCTCGTTGATGGTACTTCCAATGTGATTTCCTCGGCCGGTGATCGAGGCGACACTACCTTCGATTCTCGAGCTTCCATCTTAGAGGACATAATGAATGCTCTGTATGACGAGGAGCACAAAGTGATTGGGGTCTACGGGCCTGGTGGCGTGGGGAAGACTACGCTGTTGGAGGAAGTCAACAAGAAGCTCAGGAAAGAGGGGAGACCGTTCAACATGATCGTCAAAGCAAGAGTCTCACAGACTCCGGACTTGAATGATATCCAATACCAAATCGCTGACGACTTGAATCTGAATCTGAAGGACAAGCAGAGCCAACAGGGAAGAAGAGATCTTTTGTTTCAGAGATTGCAAAAGGATCCGAATGAGAAGGTTCTCATAATATTGGATGATCTATGGAAAGAATTTGATCTGAAGGAGGTTGGAATTCCTTCGGGAGATGAGAGCAGGGGATGCAAGTTGCTGCTAACATCGAGATTTAAAGATGTTCTGGAGCAAATGAAGTGTGACACTCCCATCTTTCATCTTGAAGGTTTAAAGGACAAAGAAGCATTCGGGCTATTTGAGAAGACGGTCGGTGACAGGCTCAAAGACGATGAGGAATTGAAAGCAATAGCACCTAAAGTCGTCAAGAAGCTTGCAGGTTTGCCTCTTCTGATTATCTCCGTCGCGTGTAGCTTGAAAGATCGGGATGTGGCCGCATGGAGAATCGCTTTGAAAAAAATAGACCGGTCAAAAATGGAAAGTATAGTGAAGTTGAGTTACGGCCATTTGAAGAGTGAGGACACCAAGATTTTATTCTTGCTCTGTGGTCTTATTGGCGGGACTATTTGCGTCGAAATCTTGCTGGTTTTAGGCATGGGTTTAGGCTTGTTTAAGGAATTTGGAAGGACGATACAAGATTCAAGAGATGGATTGAATACTATGCTTGATGAACTCCGTTCTGTTTGTTTGTTGCTGGATGGTGGCGATGACAAGAACGATGTAACCATACATGATCTTTACAGCGAGGTGGTCGTCTCAAATGCATTTAGTGGTCAGGATTCCTTAATTATCAACAACGATTATGGCTCATGGCCAAAAGAAAAGCTTGAGAAATGTTGGGCATGCCTAGTTAATGTTGGCAGCGATAGGCTTGCTGAACTAATGCTGGGTCGGTTTCGCCACGTGAAGATACTTATGTTGTCAGAACAATATGATATGGGAGATTGCAGTATAATGGATTTCACATACATGGGGGAGCTTCGAGTCCTCTGTCTTGGTTCCATGTGTATCAAAAGTTTACCTTCCTCGATGGAATTCCTCGGGAATCTCCAGTCATTAAGCATAAATTGCCATGTGGAGGATGTGGCAAATCTTGGCAAGCTCAAAGCATTGCAGATTCTCAGCATCACAGAGTCTAAAATTTCTAGGTTGCCTAAAGAAATCGGGAAACTGACAAATCTGAGATCGTTGAATCTGAGCTGCTGCTCTGAGCTTCAGATAATCGAGCTTGGAACATTAAAAGGCTTAATCAACTTGGAAGAGTTACATATGTATAGAAGCTTTGATCAGTGGATGGGTAAGCATGGAAAATCATCAAAATCATGTAATGCTAGGCTTGTTGAGTTGAAGAGCCTGACAAATCTAGCATCTCTAAAAATATCGATTCCTGATCCCATCATACTCTTGGAGGCTGGTGACCTACCATTGGAGAACCTGGACAAATTTTGGATCCAGATAGGAGATGCTAGGTGGAGGGATTATGAAGGTTTGACAACCATGAAGCTCAATTTGGAAGGGTGCGATAGTATTCTTCAAAGAAAATGGGTTAAGAAAAATCTGCAGAAGACTCAACACTTATATTTATGCAAGTGGAGTGAGTTCAAAGAGAGCCCTCGCGAATTGTGCACCCAAGGATTCCAAGAAGTGAAGTATCTTGGCATTGAAAACAGCCCCTCAATCAAGTACATTGCCGATTCATCCAAAGACCTCCCTCTCACTGCTTTTGGAAAGTTAGAGTCTTTTTTCCTTGAAGATCTTATTAATTTGGAGAAGATATGCCATGGCCCCATCGCGCCAGAGAGCTTCAACAAATTGAAAGCCGTGAGGGTCAAACAGTGCAACAAATTGAAATACTTGTGGTGTCTTTCAGATGTGCAAAGACTTGTACAGTTGGAAGAGATCGAAGTGTCGGATTGTGACTCAATGCAATCCATTGTCACACATCATGCGGGAGAAGATATAGTTTCTACCGATAACAAAGTTGAGTTGCCTAATGTACGCCGTATGGTATTGGATAACTTACCAAAGATGCCAGAGAGCTTCAACAAATTGAAAGCCGTGAGGGTCAAACAGTGCAACAAATTGAAATACCTGTGGTGTCTTTCATATGTGCAAAGACTTGTACAGTTGGAAGAGATTGAAGTGTCGGATTGTGACTCAATGCAATCCATTGTCACACATCATGCAGGAGAAGATATAGTTTCTACCAATAACAAAGTTGAGTTGCCTAATGTACGTCGTATGGTATTGGATAACTTACCGAAGATGACAGGCTTTTGTGATACATCAATTCAGGTAAATTTTTTTTTTTTAAATTTTTTCCCTCTTGTCAATTTATCCTGTTAGGATGAGATGATATTGGTGTTCACTCAACGTCGGTACATATTGCATTTAACTTTTGACTATTTGTACAATTTGATTCAGGTTTTGATTTACAAATAAAAAGTCCTCTCAAATAGAACACAGACCATATTATAGTTAAAGGGAAGCCTCTTTCCAGGACTGATTTTTTTAATTTTTCAAAAAATAAAAATTCAACATTAGATAATTGCACTGCTAACTTGGGTTTCTTCTGTGACTAATTTGTTACTTCTTTAACATTCTTAATGAGATGAAAAATAGTGTGCTGAATGAATGAAAGGGAGAGTGAATCTTGAATGAATAAATAAAATTCAGTAATTTCTAAATGAAGAAAGCGTCGTCCAGAGATTCAATAAATATATGGAGCCACGTAACAAAGAAAGTCCCCATAATCCATGTCCCACCTAACATGCAATTTGCAACTGATACCAACATGTCATGCCAAGTTGCCAACATCACTGTTCAGTTGAGCTGCATTGACAGCATGATAGCGGTGATGATTTCCTCATGAAAATGATTTCGCTTTTCACGGGAGAAATTCTTTCCTTTTTTTTTTTTAGCCCTAGATTTCCACTTATTTTCTCGTGAAAATAGCTTTACTCGTAACAGACTCACCTTTAATGAGCTTCATTGTGGTGCCATGTCAGGTTTCATTGCCTCACCTAGAATCCCCGATAATGGTTGGACTCCTTGGCCTAGAAGAGATACTCTATAGTCAACCTTCGTTAAAATACAACAATCTAACATATCTAATGATAAAAATGTCTAAATCCACGTCGAAGAGTATTCTGAAATCAGATTGGATATTGAAGCTGCCGAATTTGCAATCATTGCGCATTGACAGCGCTCCATTAGCAGAAGTAGTTTTTGAGTTGGAGGAGCTAAAAGTCACTAGAGATGTCAAGATTCTCTCTCGGCTAATTGAGTTGACATTAATGTGGTTACCAAACCTGCGGCACATGTGGATATGGGATGTAAAATTACAAGGAATATCAATACTTCGAAACCTGAGGAAGCTTTTTGTCAATGAAACGGGGCTATCATTTCTCTTTCCGGTGTCTGTGGCTATATGTTTCAGAGAAATTAGAGAAATTAAAGTGTTGAGCTGTCCAAATATGAAGGCGGTGATTGTGGATGAAGGAAGAAATGAAGCAACATATGATATTATAGAGTTCCCACAATTGGAGTGTCTATCTATAAGGCAATGTCCCATGAAGAAATTCTTCTCATATCCTTGTGGAAAGAAAGAGCCAGTGACCACTACTTCAGATTCACAAGATGCTAACTCCGATTCCTTCTTTGATCGAAAGGTACAAATCCCTTATCTTGAGATTACACCCCTACTAGCCATAGGCACACGCTTTGTTGGGGAGTGTAATAAAATCTCTTTGAAGAATTTTATTTGGTTTTATTAGTTAGAATATGTTCATTATTTAAAATTACATTTGTCATAGTAAGGCCATTAGTTAAAAATTCATTCTTCCATCGCATCAAATAGATTGTTAAGATTAGGCCAAATTGTCAAATGTTTCATACCTATGATCCAACGTATAACTCTCATGAGTAGGTTAGTTTACCAAGCTTGGAAATTTTATGGCTTCATTTAGTAGGATCCTTCAAAAGGATATGGCAAGATGGAACTGCCTAGAAGTTCTTTCTGCAAATTAGCCACCTTTATCTTGAAAATTGCTTTGAGCTACTCAGCGTCTTCCCTTTGACAATCATAGGGACATTGCACCATCTAAAAGAAGTCAGAATTTCAAACTCTCTCCCCTTGGAATCGTTGTTTGACTATAGGTCCTTTCATATTATCATGTATTAGAACGAACAATGTAATGAACTTTGTCCTACTTTTCCTCCTTTCTCACATTATCCTCATGCAGGTTACAATTCCTAATATAACAAGTCTAAATATTGATGGCCTTTTGTGCGAAGAGCTATGGAACAAACAAATTCCCACCGATTCCTTTCAGAAGTTGGAATCTCTTGAATTGAGGAACTGTGACAACCTCCAACATATTGCCCCACCCCAAATGTGGAAGGTGCTCCAACGTTGTCTCAAGAATCTTGTAGTGATGTCATGCCATTTGATTGAGATCATATACGAAGGACATGGGATGGATATAGAGGGTGGTGAATTGAGGAAGCTGATTTTGCGTGATCTCAAAAACATAAAGCACATTTGGCAGTCCGAAGGTCTCCCAAATGTCCCGTTCCCAAACTTGATAGATGTAGAGGCCAGGAGGTGCCCTCATTTGGAAATGCTTTTCACTACCTTCACGGCGAAAATTCTCGGGCAAATCCAAGAGCTGGTGGTGGAGTCATGTGAAGATATGAAACTAATTGCTGGTCATGAAAAAGGGGAAGAAGGGACCGGCACGACAGTGACCTTCTCCAAGTTAACTGTTCTTAGACTTTTCAAGTTACCGAATTTCAGGGGCTTCTTACATGAGAAATACTCTCAGAAATTCTCGTGCCCTAAGGACTTCCCATCCTTGGAACTCTATAGTATAGAAAGCTGTGGAGAAGAGTTGGACCAAGCCTGCGGTGACTGGAGAGAACACGAAGTGGAACAACGAGAACTTAGCCTGCAATCACCTGATGTATTCCTTCAATATTTCATTGCTTTGGTTTGGCTTTCTATTCCTTTGAATCGAAAATCAGTTTGCATTAGCTAAGACACAATTCTCAGTGGCACCCACATGCACTCAACATCACGTGGCCCTCTCTCTTCCTTTATCTCTCTCTAGTTCTCTTCCTTACTCTCTTCGACTAACCATCATCGATTCCCTTTTACGCTCAGGGTGATATGGTTTACATGTATCTCTATTGGTGATTTTTGAGCATCCATGAGTCGACTCTCTCGGTGATTTCAATTGAATCCTTTTCACTCCCTTCGTTGCTGGTCGTCACCGCTTCCCGAGTGCCACCTGTTCCGCTAACGCCAAGAAGTTCTGTAATGCTGGAGTGCTCGAACTTTGGTCACGACTGCCTACTTCGATGATTCCATCCCTTGATGTTGCTTCTGTTATTTCTTTACTCATATCCAATCTCAATTGCTATAGCTAATTGTTCTCTATTCAACTAAACCATATATGCTTTGTTTTCCGTTCCTATTGTTACTATCTATGTGCAAATCGACTATGATTGAAGGGTTGTATTAATGATTAGAAGCAGTGCTCGTCGGCCGAAATTAATGTATGCAACTTGTTTGATGAAATTCCCAAAGTAAGTCGATGTGTATTTTTATTCAGTTCTTGACCGAGAATTCCCTTGATTACTAGATTGTTGATCGATTCTGGTCATATAAGCATATTTGAGTTTTGTTTGTTCATAAAAAAAAATAAAAAAATAAAAACAAAAAACAAAACCACAAGTATTCAATTTCCAACTTGTTTGGAATCTGTTGGAACCTTGTCGATACTTGTTGATTAGCCACTGTTGCGGCCCTGAGTTGATGTCGATTGGTACTTGATTTCCACTCAAGTAAGCATGTGCAGTGATATAAGATTTGTGTTATGGTGAATTTCATGTTCGCTTGGGAAAGAAATTATGTCATGAATGAATGAAATTTTACTAGAAATTGATCTGTGTATGCTGACCCTGTCTTGATATCATTGATTGGGTGTGCTTTTGATTCCTGCTTGAGGCAAGTTTGGTTATGGAATCATATATGTTCATGCTAGAAAAGTAATAGGGTGAATCTCATACCATTTAGCGAGAATTGGGTTCATCTCCAAACTTGAATATGCTAGAGTGAAGTATTGCATGCTGACCATGATTGTTTTGTTTAAATTTGGCACTAATTTGGTCTTGGATTGATGTCATTTTGATCAAGTAGACTCATATGCACTTATAGGAAGATATGGCTTCAATTCATGTCAATTAGTCATCAAAAGATCACAATTTGTGGTTTTTATGCTCTGTTACAATTTTGAACATGTGCCGGAATTTGTGGAATACGCATGAATTAGACAGATTTTGTCTTAGTTTGGTTGCCTTCTTTATTTCCCGTGGATGAGTGATATGCATGTGCATGATTAAATTGATAAGATGTGTGCTTGATATTTCCATGGTAGTCTTGGCCTGATAAATAACTTAGAGGACTTTAATGTTAATTGAAGCATAATTCCATAATTCTTGCGATTCCAGGGCAAACCCTCTACTAGTACACATTGCAACCTACTCATTCATGATGTCCTTTTTCTCGAAGTGTTCACTGGTCACTACTGTTCATAATGATGTTTCAAAGATACGGTTTCCTCCTCCCCCATAGAATTCGCAAAAGCATGTCAACAGCACTACCAGTAACCTACCCTTGAAATCCATAGGACCCTGCCCATATGTTCCACCAACCTGCCCTTGAAATCCATAGGACCCTGCCCATATGTTCCACCAGGAGTAGGTCCCTAGTTCTGATTGTCTCTCCTATAAACTATTCTGCAATGGAGGTGCAGGGCTCCATCTATCTCCTTGCAGCAGGTCTCTCTGTTGATGATAGTAATTATTTTTTAGGACCTTGCTTATTGGAGGTCCCCTAATCTTAAAAAGTTGAATCTTTTCCCTCTGAGAAGTTTATGCTATAAATCTCAAATGGAAAACACTTAGCCAAGAAGAACTTGATGAACCATATGAATTTATCTTAATGTCCACACGATAACATCAACTCATCCAAAGCATGTTATACGACAATGACATCGTGTGTCCTTTCTACAACTTGCTTTAATTAGTAGAGAGTATCCATATGAATCACAACTTTGTCCTACTCATGAATGCTCATTCTACTCATATTTCTCAATTTCAGCTGCTCAAAACACTGCGATTTAACCCAAAATCACTTGGAAAATTTGTTATATATCATTGCATTTGCACACTCTCAGAATCGAATGCCACTAATTTTACATAGTCAATTATGTCGTGAGAGCATCGGGAATAGGGGTGGGTGATCCAAGGATTTTGCCACCCACATCGGGAAACGTTTCGAAACCGACCAAAGGACCAACTTTACCGTCTCTGCTCACATGGATGGGATACTGCATCAGGTGGCCTCTCATTTCCTTGGGATTATGTTGGTCCTCATCCACATAAGCTTTCCAATTCCGTTTAGCTATTTTGTTCACCCTCTTCACGCATTCAGTGCTTTAAGGTTCCCTAAAGCTGTCCTCTAAATCTCCCAAGTGCTCCGCCCAAAGCGACATCCTATAACCATAAACCTGCGCAGCATAAGTTAACATTATTAGTCACAAGCTTAAGGTTTTGATATATGTCGCTACCCTCGCAAGGGTGTCTACCTAGTACCTCCATTTAGATAAGAGGCTAATCCGATGTACTAACTTGGCCATGCAGATGCCTCTTTTTCCCAGCCCAAGTGTGATGCGGCTGATAAGCCCCCATCGCAATTTCGTTGTCTCTCTTGAGCCATCTAGAGATCTTTGGTTGATATTTGCCGATCCCATGATCACATACTAATCATCTACTATCATCCCTTTGGCATGCACATATATCATGAACCTGCGAAACTTTTGAACCGAAGCCTGAATGGATAGAAACGACAGCATGCTTCGAAGTAGAAATCTTTCTACCACTCATTCAAAAACCATAGCTCTTAATAACTATTTATGTTTTGCTTTTTAACAAATAAGTCAAAGGAGGAATCCATGAAAAGAGTATAGACATATACCAAGGCATTATTTTCGGATTGTTGATTCATTGCTTAGGATGAAGACTGTGTAGAGGTCAAGGGCTCCCGCTTGCCAAGACAATATAAGTGCAAGTAATCTGACGGATGGTACTTGTGTGACAACCCGGGTTTTTCGGGAGCCTGGGCTATAATTTTGTACATCATCGTCATGGTTTGTCCCTATCCACATTATCAATACACAAATATGAGAGTAGTGAATGTTTATCTTTGGAGAAAAAAAAATGCTAAAATGACCTAAACAGGGGCGGGTCTCAAATTTTTGCCTTTAAGTAGCTTGGTTTGTTCTGCTTGGATAACTTCCTTTTCTGCTTAACTCTGTTCATCGTATTGTTTAGTTTCAATTTGCTAGGACATTATATTTATTGATATACCGTTATCGAAATGCATGTGTGATCGCTATTTTTTTGCAAGATGAAAGAGTCTATCCTTGATCTAACCTGCCTGAAGAGAATTTCTTGCACTGCAGCACTAGTAGGGACACCCTCCGGCCACATCGGTATCACTATATATACACACAGAAGCACTTGTTTTCACTAATCTTACTTGCGATTTTCAATGCCAGCTCCATCGGCACTAGATTGTTTGCACTTGCTTGTCAAAACCAAATCAAGCATTGGTTGCCATCAAAACTTGAACTCAAGAAATTAGATAGGCCGACAAAACTAGAAAATGGAGGAAAAATTCTAAATTTAAAAAGGTTTGATCTCATAAATATAACATATTGAATCAGAAGTCAATTTTAATGTCTTATACAGTGAGTCCTAGCTATTATTAGCTAATACACAATCCCCAGAGGAAGCAAAGTCTGAATACTCTTTACTAGGGGTGCTATTGTTCACTAAACTCAAGTTAGTCAGAATGAATAGAAATGTGCGTCTTATGCCTGCATTTTTGTATGATGCCCAATGGTAGGAAGAACCAAGAAAATATTGGTTTTCAATGTAGATGAAGTGTTATGCCAATCTAATCGCTTTCACATACACCGTGTGAATGCTCTTGTCTACTTTCAAGTTCTTTCCGCATATAAGATTCTACAAGCATGAAGAGATTGAAAGAAATTGTTATAATTATGGTTATAATTATGGTTAATGGATCAACGAATGCCAATAAATTAAGACACGTCTTTTCTATTCACGTATCTCTTTTGGATTCATGAATTTCTTAAACTTTTCCGTTCACGTATCTATTGAATTCATGAATTTCCTAGATCCATGTATCTTTTAGTTTATGTATTTATTGAGTTCACGAATCTCTTGAATTCACGTATCTCTGGATTCGTGAATCTCTTGAATTCATGTATCTCTTGATTCATGAATTTCGTGGATACATGCGTCTATTTAATTCATGTATCTCTTCTGTACATGAACTAAAAATCTCTATAAATAGATGGGAGCATAGAGCTTCATTATGGTTTTTGGTTTTTCCGACTCGATTTCAAAAAGGCTCTGATACACTTTTCTACTCTTCTGAATTTTCTGAGTGTGCTGGTTCAATTGAACGGTTCGATTGAGTCTTGTTTGCATAGTGCTAATCCAAGCGGGTTCGAGGTGTTGTATCTTGGGAGGCATAGTTCGTGAATCTGCGGAGCACCTTTGGTTGGAACTAATTGCCTTAAGGAGATTCGGATATCCGTACCTCACCTCCAACTTCATGTTCTGATTGCAACAAATAGTTTGTGTTTTCTTTGGATTATTTTCCAACAATCTTAAGGCAATTATCTCACTCACTGTTTGTTGTTCTTGTCAGATTATTGAGATGGCTGGAAATAACCAAGTGCCCTTCAATGTCCCGAATGTTTCTGGAGACGTTCCTATGGTCGATTCGGCTGTTGCTATGGAAGATGTTCAACCCTTAGGGTCTGAATTTGTAGCAGCCAATGCTACGGGCCCTTGGGCTAACACCAATTTTGGTGGTGCGGGTACAAGTCATACGACCGGTATGCCCGGGACTGTTTTTCAAAATGTGTAGGCCAAATGGCTTTTGGCTCTATTTCGGAGGGATGGTTCAACGAACCTTGCCTACCGTGATGGCAACACCTCCGTTACAACTAATGAGAAACCGGAGAAATTTACCGGAGTGGGCTTTAAACAGTGGCGGCATAAGATGTACTTCTATTTGACCATGCTCAATCTGACGAAATATTTATCGGAGGTGTGCCCGATAATTAGTCCAAACGAGCAAGATGTCACGACGCTCGGTGCATTGGAGGCTTGGAAGCATGGGGACTTCTTATGCCGAAATTATATCCTTAACTGTTTAGTGAATTCTCTTTATAATGTTTATTGTAATATTGAATCTGCTAAACGATTATGGGAGTCCTTAGAGAAAAATACAAAACGAGGATGCTTTTGGCACCAAGAAATTTGTGGTTGCCAAATTCTTGGACTACAAGATGGTGGATTCTAAGTCTGTCATGAGTCGGGTTCAAGAATTGCAATTAATTCGAGTGACATCTCGGTGAGGGAATGATACTTAGTGAATCATTCCAAGTGGCAGCCATGATTGAGAAACTACCTCCGGGCTGGTCAGACTTCAAAAATTATTTGAAGCACAAACGGAAGGAGATGAGCCTTGAAGATCTCATTCTGCGCCTCAAAATCGAGGAGGACAATAGAAGGAGTGCAAACCCTTCTTCTGAGCCAAAGGCCAACATTGTGGAATCTTCCAAATCCAAGCAAGATAGAAAAAGGAAGATGTCTTTTCAAGGAAAAGGCAAGCAAAAGGAGCAGTTCCAGAAATTCCAAGGGACGTGTTTTATATGCAACAAGCTTGGCCATTGTGCTAAGGATTACAAGAAGCACCCGAAAAAAGGCAAGAACGAAGGTGCAGTCCAGCAACTGAATTTGACAGAGCATGACAATATTGAGAGACTGTCTGCTGTGGTAATGTCTGAAGCATCTCTTGTGTTGAACACTAATGGCTGGTGGCTAGACACAGGTGCCACAAATCACATCTATGCAGATAAACACATGTTCTCATCTTATGAGAAGGCTGAAGAAGATGAGAAGCTTTATATGGCTAACTCGCATCAGCAAAGATCGCCGGAAGAGGAAAGGTGATCCCGAAGTTTACATCCGGCAAGGAGGTCGGCCTGCTGAATGTGCATGTACCAGATATTCGGAAAAATCTAATTTCTGGCCTTATACTTGTCAAGAAGGGTTTCAAAGTTGTATTTGAATCGACAAGTTTGTACTTTCAAAAGGAGGGATGTATGTGGGGAAATGGTACTTGTGTAATGACCTGTTTAAGGCCAATGTGGCTGTCATTGATGTAAACTCAAAGTATGTGTACCCAAAGACTATTAATAAAGAAAAGTCTTCAGTTTACACTATTGTGTCTCCTTATCTATGGCATGGTAGATTAGGACATGTAAACTATGGTACAATGAAGAGAATAGCAAACTTGGGGTTAATTCCAAGATTTGAGTTGGATGCCCGTTACAAGTGTGAGACTTGTGTTAAGGCCAAGTTTGCCAAGAAATCTTTCAAATCCATTGAAAGAACAAGTGAACCTCTACAATTAATCCATAGTGATCTATGTGATTTAAAATTTGTAGAAAGTAGAGGTGGAAAGAAGTACTTCATCACATTTGTGGATGAGTGTACTAGATTTTGCTATGTCTATTTACTAACTAGCAAAGATGAGACTATGAGCATGTTTGTCAAGTATAAAAATGAAGTTGAAAACCAACTTGATAAACGAATCAAAGTGCTTAGGTCTAATAGAGGAGGAGAATACAGTTCAATCAATTTGAAAGAGTTTTGTGCTAGTTTTGGAATAATTCTCCAAACGACCGCACCTTATACTCCACAACAAAATGGAATTGCTGAACGATTGAACATGACACTAAAAGAGATGGCTAACGCCATGCTTTTGAGTTCAAGTTTATCTCAGAACTTGTGGGGGGAGGCAGTTTTAACTGCAAATTATATTCTTAATAAAATACCCCACAAAAAGACAGGTAAAACTCCATACGAGTTATGGAATGGAAAGTTGCCATCCTACAATTTTCTAAAAGTGTGGGGGTGCTTGGCCAAGGTGGCGATTCCTCCTCCGAAACAAACTCGGTTGAGACCTAAACGGTGGATTGCATATTCATCGGTTATGCTCAAAATAGTAGCGCATATAGATTTTTGGTTCATAAATCTGAAAATGCGGAAATTCATGTCAATAAAATCCTAGAATCAAGGGATGCTGAATTTTTTGAGGATATATATCCTGCAAAAAGAAATCAAGGAGAACTTTTTCAAAAAAGGCTTAGAGAATCAAAATCTGAGAATGATGAAGTTGTGGCCAAAGAAGCCGAACTTCGAAGGAGTAAAAGGTCTCGAATCGAAAAATCTTTCGGACCTGATTTTCTAACATACATGTTAGAAGGTGAGCCCCAAACATATAAAGAGGCAATGTCATCTCCAGATGCCCCTTTCGAAAGAAGTTGACAATGAAATCCATTCTATCCTAAGTAACCATACTTGGGAATTGGTTGATCTTCCACCTGGAAATAAACCAATTGGATGTAAATGGATTTTCAAGAAAAAACTAAAGCTGATGGTTCCATTGATAAGTACAAAGCTCGGCTTGTAGCCAAAGGGTTTAGACAAAAAGAGGGTCTTGACTACTTTGATACTTATTCACCTGTCACAAGAATAACATCGGTAAGGATGTTGATTGCTATAGCTTCGCTATACAATTTGCAAATACATCAAATGGATGTGAAAACTGCATTCTTAAATGGTGATCTCGACGAGGAGATTTATATGGAACAACCTGAAGGGTTCAAGGTCAAAGGACAAGAACACAAAGTGTGTAGACTTGTCAAATCATTGTATGGACTTAAACAAGCTCCTAAGCAATGGCATGAGAAATTTGATCGAGTAATGATTCAAAATGGGTATAGAATCAATGAGTGTGACAAATGTGTGTACACTAAATCCACTTCAGTTGGATATGTACTTATTTGTCTATATGTTGATGACTTATTAATTTTTGGAGATAACATTGAGGTCATCAAAATCACCAAGAACATTCTCAAGAAGAACTTTGAGATGAAAGATTTAGGTGTTGCAGATGTTATACTCGCATCAAAATTCTAAGGAATTCGATGGCTTAGGTTTAACACAATCTCATTACATTGAAAAGGTATTTGAGAGATTTAAAGGATTCGGCATTAAAGATGCAAACAATCCTTTTCTTCCACACCTAATTTTAAGAAAGAACATTGGAAATAGTGTTAGACAGCTAGAATACTCTCAAGTAATCGGCATCATGTATATCATGAATTGCACTAGACCTGATATTGCGTACTCAGTAAGCAAACTGAGTAGATATACTAGTAACCCTGGTCACGAGCATTGGAATGCTTTGATGAGAGTATTAGGATATTTGAAAAAGGAAAAAAGACTATGTTCTACAATATGGCAAATACCCAGCTGTTTTGAAAAGTTATTGTGATGCCAACTGGATTTCAGATTCTGATGAATCGAAATCGACTAGTGGATATGTGTTCACGCTAGGAGGTGCTGTAGTGTCATGGAAATCCTCTAAACAAACTCTAATAACACGCTCTACAATGGAATCAAAGTTTGTTACTTTGGATAAAGCTGCTGAAGAAGCAGAATGGCTTCGACATTTTTTAGAAGATGTTCCAATGTGGCTAAAACCTATGCCTGCAATTTGCATACACTGTGACAATCAAGCAGCAATTGCAAGGGCGCATAATGTGATTTATAATGGTAAGTCTAGACATATTCGTCATAGACATAACACCGTAAGGCAGTTGCTCTCAAATGGAATAATTTCTTTAGACTTTGTAAAGTCAAAGGAAAATATTGTGGATCCGCTGACAAAAGGTTTGTCAAAAGAGCGAGATAAACTGCGCATCGAGGGAATGGGTTTAAGAGCCTTAACCCAATAAAGAGATTCCGGTGGAAACATAACCTATGCGATTGGAGTTCCCATGGTCTAGGTTCAATAGGACAACGAAAATTTTGGAAACTCTAGTGTAAGCACTGTCTCCCATTCCTATGATGCAACAATGCTTTCTTACAGCGTTATTAAGGGTACGATATGCGTTTAATGATTCCTATAACTTGGAATATAACATCCAAGTAAGATAAGGTATGATATCTTTAATAGGAATGCACATATATGCGTGGAGCTAGCCGACTCTATGAAAATCTTTAAAGGCTAGATTTTCTAAAGCACGCATGAATCCCGAGAGGTTCGGGGCCGAAAGAACGAACACAACCGAGAACCAATCTTGAATTGGAAATACTCAGTGTGAGGTTTATTGTCTAGGCTTACACAAACAACTGGCGATTCAAGGCTTAGTCCATCGACTAGTTAAGTAAGTCCGATAGGCTTTCACTAAAGAAGGTTCAAAGCGAAAGCTACCTATCTTGATGTAGTGTATTTCAACAGGTATGCTCAGATTCCATCGAGTCAAAAATATTTTGTTGATCCATTAATGTGGGGGATTGTTATAATTATGGTTATAATTATAGTTAATGGATCAACGAATGCCAATAAATTAAGATACGTCTTTTCTATTCACGTATCTTTTTTGGATTCATGAATTTCTTAAACTTTTCCGTTCACGTATCTATTGAATTCATGAATTTCCTAGATCCATGTATCTTTTAGTTTATGTATTTATTGAGTTCACGAATCTCATTCACGTATCTCTGGATTCGTGAATCTCTTGAATTCATGTATCTCTTGATTCATGAATTTCGTGGATACATGCGTCTATTTAATTCATGTATCTCTTCTGTACATGAACTAAAAATCTCTATAAATAGATGGGAGCATAGAGCTTCATTATGGTTTTTGGTTTTTCCGACTCGATTTCAAAAAGACTCTGATACTCTTTTCTACTCTTCTGAATTTTCTGAGTGTGCTGGTTCAATTGAACAGTTCGATTGAGTCCTGTTTACATAGTCCTAATCCAAACAAGTTCGAGGTATTGTATCTTGGGAGGCATAGTTTGTGAATCTGCGGAGCACCTTTGGCTAGAACTAATTGCCTTAAGGAGATTCGGATATCCATACCTCACCTCCAACTTCATGTTCTGATTGCAACAAATAGTTTGTGTTTTCTTTGGATTATTTTCCAACAGAAACAACATTATCATTGTGGGCTTCAATCTATATTCAAAAACACTAATGATTGTGCATAAGAAAATAGAGTGACTTTCTAACGTGACAAAACTTTTCGAGTTATGCATATGTAACAGCCACTTGCAAATCTACTAACACGGTATTAGCAGCTAAAACTTACTTGCTTTGCAGCTTCTTCAACGCTCTTTGGGAATCCCTTTACAAATCCCGAATCAATTGATTTGAAGATATAGGTCAACGTAAAATAGAAATGAAAGGATCGGCTCAGGCCGAACGCATCGTGGTCCTTCACACAGAAGTGTTCATCTTGCAAGGGGTTCTTATAGGTCGGGATTATTGACACTTGAACTGTACCAACAATGAAACAATAAAAAGAAGACGCGACAGCTAGTGTAATAGAATTTTTTATTCCCTTGGGCCCACCACCAATTTTCCCTTCTCTCTTGAATTCAGTTATGACAGCAACAACCAAAGGGACATTTTCGTCGTTTTAAATCAGGGCACTTTCGTCATTTGACGAGGAAGTTCTCGATTCTGCTTCGCGTCCATAGCCTTTACCGTCCTCCCTAGCTTCACCGTTGGCCGCCGGCTCCAATCACGGCAGATGCACGAAGGAAGGCACACAACACACACGCAGAAGAAACGAAGCTCGATCCTGGAATCCAAAGTTCATTGTCGTTGATTCGAGGTTCGCCGGAGGTGAATCGACGTCGATTCCACTGTTCATGACTTCGGTTGCGGTTCCAGTGTCGTCTGGTTGCAGTTCCAATCGCATGATGTTCTGACCACGAGGCGTTCCTGCGATTCGTTCTTTCGCTTCAGTGATCGGTGGAAGTTTGCGGTAGATTCGAATCGCATGGAAAAAGGACGCCCCGTCTCAGTTGACTCCAACCATCGCTTACGAATCTTCTCTCCACCGATTGAGCTCTTCAACTTCTTGCTCTAGTCCAAGCCCAAGAGTCGTCATCGCGTCTAATGAATGTACAGATACTGCTCACGAAGTGCTCAATGAAATGATTGAAGGAATCCATCCGTTATTCTGTCCTGTTGGTGGCCGTTAGAATCAATGCTATAATAGTGAGGCTGTGCTCGCTTTCTGGAAAGTCGCTGAGTTGTCATCTCGAGCTCGCGCCCTCCTCGCCATCAACTCACCAGGTCGTCTCTTCTCCAATTAAGCTTCATTATTGGTGTCGATTTGTTTTAGACTCATCTCTCTTGATCTTTGTTATGTTCTTTTTTTTTTCCCTCGCCTTTCACTTGACTGCTTCGTCGTCAGACATTTGCTGCGTCGTCGTGCCGAGACACTCCTCATCACCAAAAGCCAGAAGCGGGACTGCGACGGCAGAAGCCAAGGAGATGCGGTTGCGATTGCTTTCGATAATTCCGCTTGCGTAGCTCACTACATCAGAGGGATTGAGTCGACTAAAACCTTCCACAAAGAACAATAATCATTGACGTGCCATTTTGATACTAACAACATCATCTAAAAATAGCAAACCGACCGAATAAGAAGGAAGCAACTGGAATGACATCAGCTGGAGCTTGAATTCATGGAAACGAGCAGCGGCGGCAATGATTTGCATCCGACACCCCTAAAGGTCTTCTGGTAGAGACATTGCTAGCCGAAGACAACGAACGTGACTTGGAATTTCTATCTACTCCAAGCTTAGCATCGAGGCAAAGAAGGCCAGGCCAGGCTAGGGGAAAAGGTTGAAAGGTGGGAGTAATGGGGCTGGTGGGTCTGGGCCGCAGATCAAATCAATGGGTTGCTCTTGTGGGCCATGCCAGTTGGACCAACTTGGCCTTTTCTATTTGTTTTTTATTTTTATCTTTTTTTACTCTTTTTCGTTTGTTCTTTTTTACTTACATTCGTTGTTTTCATGATCATTTTTTTTTATAGAAAAATGTGTGCTTAATTTTTCGACTAAATTCAAGTGTCGACAGTTTCGAATATATTTACTCTAATATTTAAAGAAGAATATCATGCCATCGTGAACAAAGTACAAGATATTGTATGTTTTTGTTGCGTCGATTCTTTACTTCCCAAAAAGCTAGAGTAGTTTATTGATCGATGGAAAAAATAGGCCAAAAAAATGGGATAACCCAATCGAATTGAATCGGATATGTGTTGATGAAATATCGACTCATTTAAAATGACTTAATTGATGACTTGGATTCATATAGACCCGATTTCCAATCTTGCCCATTTGGTAGGTTGAAGTCCTAGAATATCACGATGGAAGATTAAACAAAGATCAGTACAAGGCAAGAGAAAGATATGGTTTTCTTTAGTAAAAATTGATTCCTTCGTGTTTTATTTTTCCTGTTTGAGGATTTTTTTCAATTTATTGAAAGTTCTCAAAGTGAAGAAATGATTAAACATGGCAAAGAGTCGAGGAAAAAGCAAATGAATAAATATGTTGAGAAGAACATCGGTTTAAGTAAAACCAATTTTTATAAAATTTCACCCAAAAAACTGACCATGATTGGTCAAGTGGTCCAAGACTAGATTTGCAAGTCAAGGTCACAAATTTGATTTCCCAATCTATTATCCATTTCAGGATAATTATGCGAATAACTTAGCAGAATTAATTTGAACAATATTTGGTGGCGAACGCATTTCACCCATTGGTGGCCAAAGATTATTGCGGGTTGGAGAAACTCCAAATAAAATGTCCAGCAAAAACATTTGAGTTGCTGTTGATGTCCTTCAATGACGGGCTGTAATTGTACTTTGACGATTTTCCATTTCCATGATGATTTCGAGGGACTTCCTTCACATACAGAATCATAATTTAAAAAAAAAAAAATCTTTTTTGACAATAATGATCTAGGCCATCGGTATCTCCACGACCCCAATGAGCTCATCGTTGTCCTTCACGTGGAAGTCTGCCTTCAAGACCGGGTGCAAGGAGAAGAAGCCCAGCCCATCTTCTCCTTTTCCTTGCACGCGCTCACCCCCGTGAGAAGAAGAGCGTCGGTGACGCAAGGAAGAGAGAAGCAAGAGCGACGCGCGGGTAACGGAGGAGGGTGTGTCTGTGCGCGCGCAGGAGCCGGGCTGTGAGCGACGAGCTGTGACGAGAGCGAAGCCAGCGCCATCTAAAATCTCGCAGCCACGGCTGATCGACGTCGTCAGCTTCCTCCCGAACACCATCCGCTCGTAGCCGTTCATCGTCATCGCTGGCCCCATCTTCAGAGAGCTCTAGACGCTCTCTGTTTTGCATTCAAAAGCGCACGCCATTTCTTGCGTAATCGGTTGTCCGACGGTGTCTAGATTCATGGTCGATTCATGTCCACTTCATTAGTTGTTGAACTGAATCTGAGTCTGTGTTTTTCCCTTTCGTTTATGTCGTGCTCTTGCGATTCCTTGTGCCGGTCGTCTATGGACACGAGTTTGGAGTTGCTATTCTCAACCTCGTCGCCAGTGATGCCCGCCACTCAAGGCCGCCAAGTAGACCCGTTAAACGGGTAGGTTGGGTCGGGTTTAGGTCGGGTCATAAATGATCCGACCCAAGTCGACACATTTAATCCATTTATTGTAATGCAAATTTTTTGACCCATACCTGATCTATTTAACGAAACCTAAAAAAAGCTTATATATATATATAAATGGTATTGATAACATGATTTTATACAATACAATTTTAATAGATATTTTATAATTTTAAAATAATTTATTTTTTTATTTTTTAAAATTTAAATTTTTAATTATTTTTTTTTAATTTTCTTTTTCTCTTTTCTCTTTTCTCTTTTCTTTTTCTTCTTCCTCTTCTTTGGCCGGCCACTGGCCACGACTATGGCCAGCGACGGCCACAGGTGAGCTAGCTCGCCCCTCGTTGGATATGGCGAGGCCGGAGCCTTGCCTAACGCCGCCGAAGTTCGAGTCTCACCCGGTCGGCGAGGCTCGAGCCTCAGCGGACGTCGGCGAGATGGAGGCCGGATCCAGCAAGCTCGAGGCTCGCTTAGTCGGTCGCCGGCCATCGCCATGCTAGCGACCGAAGGAAGAAGAAAGAAAAATAATTAAAAAAAAATTCAATTTTTATAAAAAAAAAAAAATTGTAAAGTTAAAGAGAAGAGAGAGAGATAATGAGGTTTTGAGTGAAAATAAATGGGTTCATTTTTAATGGGTTGATAAATGGGTCATAAACGAGTCAGAAAGCTGATCCATTTAAAACCCATATATTTTAGTTTTAACTCATTAAAACCCATTATGGGTGTTTTATGAAATCAAACTTGACCCATTAATGACCCATTTAACCATAAATGAGTTGCACAACTCATTTAACAGCTCTAGTAAGAATGGGCAACTCGATATATAATCATTATATTGTGCCCACTTAATATGATGAAGTTAATATTAACGTTCATATGTATGAAGTTTGAATGACAAATACGACAATACAATGGAGTTTTGTCCCCCACCAATTCACCGAGGCGTCATATTAGCTTTCATGTTTATGAAGACATACAACCATCTCGATCGTGAGGTTGACATAACACCAAGGTTAATAATTGTTTTGCTCAGACATTCAAAATTGAATTAAATCGTGAATTGCCCACATCAAAGCAGATATATATTAATAAGGGGTCTCAACTGTTAGAGGGCAGCATTCGCTTTTATAATCACTCACCTTGGTCGTGCCCTGGACATAGGCGGTCGGGCCCAAAGGCAGTTTTAGTACAAAAGAAATGGTGGAGTGGGCCTCTTTGTCTTTTACCGCGGAGTACAGGACATAGGAGTTCAAAAAAGAAAAATTGGTTTCCTTGTGACTATTGGCAATTTTTAGTTGGAAACGTCCGTGAATGTTAACCAACAAATTAAAGTCAAACAATGATAATACTTTATTGGGATAATGACTTAAATGATTTTTAAATTTTGGCTTAATATATAATATGATCCATGAACTTTAAGTTTGTTTAACGTGATTCTTACACTTCAACTAAATATGCAATATTGTCCTTGAAATTTTAATTTATTTAAAATGATCTTTAGAACTTTTTATATATGTTCAATTTAATCTAGAATGTATAAAGATATTTAATACTATCTATTTATTAATTTAAGTTCAGTGACAACATTAAATATTTTCATTAAATTAAACTTGCACTAAAAATTCTTGCCATCACTGGCAAATGTTCTAGATTTGATTAGCAATGACCACGGGCACATGAAATTATTATTATTTCCCTCATGTAACGGGAGGGAACTAAATCAACAAAAACTCCATAAATCTTCAAGTGAAATTAAACGTTACAAAAGAAATTGAAAGTAACAGGAGGGGTGGAGTAATTAGTGGAGAGTATTCGAGAGGCCACAAGGGAATTTGCTGCCTCAGTGTAGTGGATGCCATCCCAGCTCACGTGGCGCGACGACTCCTCGCACACGGTGCCGTTGTTGTAGCACGCCATTAACGGGTTCTCAAATCCTACTCATATTGGAATGCAAAAAACACACAAACTTAAGTAAGTCGACTATCATTGTAAGTTTGTAACCACTCCTAGGGCACAAAACAAATGAGCAAGATACTCTTGCTAACTCTTGAGTTTCGACTTGACAATCGGCCCTAACAGAACTTGAGGGGACTTAGATTAGAGGCAATGGAATCCATACCATGTATAGTGTAATTGGCGATGAGATCGTATTTGATCGCGAAGACGTCGACATACACGATCGTGGCATTCTTCATCTGACTCCTCAGTTCTTCGCAAAGGGACTGCAATAGGCGATTGAATTGCCGAGCAGCATCATTGCGAGATCGGAGGCATCCGAGCTCATCGATGTCGCTCGCATCATGGGCGGTGGTGACCAATATGCTAGGCAAATAGCCCAATGGCCTGGTGTTGTGCACCCAGAAATTCTTCCCTCCGCTTTGGTATATGCTCTACAAAAAATTAGATATACTCTACAAAAAAATTAGTTATATAAATTAAATTTACATAGATGGGATTATGTCTAATCTTTTGGTAATTGTTGATTGACCCATATGGCGAATCTGATTTCTTCGATGAAGATCAGGATGTTCCCGACGACCTGCAAATACGGAAGGTTGGTGAACTGAGCTGTGAGGTCGTTTTGGCCGATGTCAATGGTGTAAAGAGCATCAGCGAAGCCATCCTTGCCGACCAAATTTGCATGGCCTGAAATTCGTGACACCAAATTGAGATATCATAATTTTGCCTTTGTGGAGGTTAATTTGTCTAGTTAAAGGATAGATCACCTCTCGAGAGAAGCAACGGAGAGCGAGATCAGAAAAGGAGGAACTGGTGGAGTTGGACGCCCAAGCTGAAGGGCTGGTCGCGAGGGATGGTGGCCGCGCGGGACACGGCGAAATTGGCGCCATTGCTGAAATTTGGGCCCAATGATTCCAAGTACGGACTCAAGAAGCTTGTGTTCAGTCTCTCACCTATTTTGGATTTTATGCAAATCTCAACAAAATCTCATAGTGTATACTTAAGACAATCCTATTTTAATAGATATAGTCCAAAAAATTTCGGCATTTACATGATTTTGTCCTCTAACTTTTATTCAATGAAGTCACCTAACCTTTTGGATTTATGCGATTTGATCCTTAAAGTTTTATCTTGCATAATCGAGTAATGATTCCTATTTCTAGCTTAAATACTTTTTGTTAGACCTAAAATTAACATTACAAAAAAAGTATATTTTTTTCATGTATTTTCTTCAAAGAACATCAAAAGAAAGGGTTTGAACTAGTTTTCATCATGCGCTGAAGCCCCTCCTCCCTAGGGAGGACGCCTCGAGAAATCGCAGGATAAAGAGAGCGAGAACTCACAGAGGAAATCGATGGTCAACCACCCGTCGCACAGCCAGCCGGTGGCCTCATGAAAGAAGGTGTGCCCGTTGGGCAACGCGACATCGATCCCGAGCCCCGCCGACCAGCCGCCAGTGTCCGAGTTGGAGTCACCAAAGTTGAAGATGACGGGCTTCCTCTTGCACAGAGAAGCAGCCGAGCTTGGAGGCCAAGACAGAGTCCAAACATCACGGCGTGGCACCTCAAAGCACGGAGGCTGGGAACGCAACAGCCCCCTCCTCTCTTCTTCGCCATTTTCTTTCTCTCCTCCGCTTTCTTTCTTGTCACTAGATTGACTGTAAAAGTGCAAGAGAGAAGCTGTTCATGTAAAAATTCATAGGGCTCTAAGTTGTGGATCTCGAGGTCGGGCAGAACGGTCTCTTGCAATTTGGTCACATCCCTTCGTGGAAATCTTGTGATCGTCTTCTACTGTGATTGCTGACAATTTGAATTGTCCCACCGAGACCATCTAGAAAAGAAAATATTTTGGGAGTTCGTTTTCTTTTCTGACGACTTAAATGGAGGAGCAAAAATATTGATTAGTCAAAATCTAAGCAAGTTAGTCCATGAACTGTGTTCATTTTCATTAGACGAAACATGTGACTGTTGACTAAATAGTATCGACATCAATACGCGACACGATACGACACGACACGACATACCAACACATCGTTTTTAAAAAATCAGAGAATTTTGATATGTTAGGACACGTTATATATATATATATATATATATATATATATATATATATTAAATTATCATTTTATGATTATTTCAATCAAACTAATTTAATTCAAATTCATAAATAAATATTATAAAAAAGTCTAGAATGAATTTACACTAAAAACATTAATCTGCTATTTCTTAATATCATTTTGACAAATTCAACTCCATTCCAATAATTTATAAAATTTGAAAGGAAAAAAACAAGCAATTCACATTCTAGACTCACGTGTTAGATATGTTGGAAGAGAGAAAAAACTTGGTGGTGAATTGTGTATCACGAGAAGTGAAAGTCAGAAAATAAGATAAGATTAGGTTTTTTTTTCTTTTCAAATTTATTATTTTTATTATTATTATTTTTATTTTTTTACATATATATTTTGACCCATCATTTATTGAAAATTTTTAAAATTGATTTCGCATGTCGAATCACATTTCAAAAATTCACATGTCAGAATTTCAACTCGAGTATTAGAGATTGTCGGGAAAGTTAACTAAGTGTTGGATTTTCCAACACGTATTGACCGAGTGTCAAAAGTATCCAAAAGTGATGGAGAGCATTTGACACTTGTCAAAGTGTCCAACATGACACAAAGGCTCTTAGAGAGTGTTAATACTTTCTAGACTATTTACACCTTATATTTGTTACTTAAAAAAAAAAGGAAGAAGGGGTAAAAATGACAAAAAAAGAAAAGAAAACTATATGGTGATAAACAAATAAAAATAAAAAGGAAAGTGAAAATACCGTGATTGCTAACAGTTTGAATTGTCCCCATTGAGGATTATCTAGAAAAGAAAATCTTGGGAGTTCATTTTCTTTTTCAATGACTTCAATGGGGAACAAAAATCATTGACTAATTGAAAATTAAGCAAGTTGGTTTGGGAACTGTGTTTATTCCCATTAGACGAAACACTGATTACATAAAAATAAAAGAAAATGGTAAAAACGACAAAATATTAAAAAGGAAGGCGAAAATACTGCGACTGACAACAATTTAAATTGTCCCATCGAGGATCATCTAGAAAAGAAATTGTCTTTAGAATTCTTTTTTTTTTTTTTTTGATGACTTCAAAGTGGGGAGCAAAAATCATTGACAAATCAAAATCTAAGCAAGTTGATCCATGAACCGTGTTCATTCCCCTTAGACGAAACACGTGACTATTAACATCTTATTTTTGTTATGTAAAAATTAAAAATAAAAAGGTAAAAATGACAAAAAAAACTATGTAGTAAAAAAAATAAAAAAAAAAAAAGCAAAAATTCCGTGATTGCTGACAATTTGAATTGTCCCCATTGAGGATCATCTAGAAAAGAAAATGTCCTGGGAGTTCATTTTATTTTTTGATGACTTCATTAGGGAGCAAAAATCATTGACTAATCAAAATCTAAGCAAGTTGGTCCATAAACCATGTTTAGTCCCATTAGATGAAATAGGTGACTGTTGACACATTATTATTTTTTTTTACAATAAAAAAATGGTAAAAACAACAAAAAACTATATAGTAATAAATAAATAAAAAGAAAACGAAAATACCATTAAAAAAAAGGGGCCATAGTACTAAGCATGGATAAATAGAAGAGAGTAGAGAATTTTTTTTTGATAAAAATTAATATATAAAAAAAGTAAAAATTAATAAAAGCACTAATAAAGCTTGGGTGGGCCATTTATTCCAGGCCCGTTTTCTTTAGTAAAATTTTCAGTCCAACTTCCCGATTTTCCTTATTTCCTTTTAGCCCACAATTTGAGCCCAAAAAGGTGAGAAATAGAGATAAAAAAAAAAAAAAAAAAAACTTACGAAACTCGTTCGATCCAGAGTACTTCACCGGAGTTTCTTTGAATTTGGCCGGAACTAGCTTCGAGTCTTTTGGTCGCCGGTCGCCGTATCTCTCCACGGCCAAGCAACGTAGATACTTTCTGAAGCCGTTCGCCCAATCGACGACCTTGTGGAGCTCAATTACCTTGATCCTTCGTTCTCAGTCTTGCCCATGTAAGGTGAGCTTCCTCTTTCTCGAACATGCTCTATCTTAGCCTTGTCTTTCAAGAGCCCAAACTCGATCGGCAAGTTAATAAATATATCATGATAAGCTGGGATCGATTGGCTGCAAGTGACATTGATCTAAGGGTGTGTTTGTTTTGTGAAAAACAATTTCCGAGAAAAAGTTTTCCTCATTTTCTAGCATTTGGTTCATTTAGGAAAATGAGTCAAAGCAAAATGCTTTCCTAGTCAACTGAAATTTTTTTCTTCCAAAACTTAAATTCAGAAAACGATTTTCCCTTTAAAAGAATCGGAAAACGTTTTCCAAAGTGTTTTAAGGTCATTGCTTAATGAAAAATTTATTATTAAAAAGAATTTCTAATTAAAAAATTTGATTTTATTATTATTATATCTTTTCTTTTCTTTCTTCTTTCTTTTTTTTTTTCTTGTTTTTTCTTTTCTTTCTTTGCCTATGAATGTAAACCCTAACTCCTCCTCTCTCTCCTTCTCCTTCGCCCCCTCCCTTTCGTCACCGCCGCCTCCTCCAACCCTAGCCCCTCTTGTGCTCTCATTGGCTTTGCTCCCTGCTCTTCCTTTTCGTCGGCGTCTTCTACACCTTCAATCATTTTTCAAATGCAATCCAAACACCAGAAAATATTTTCAGCCACTTATTACCAAACAAAGGAAAACGTTTTCCTAGAAAACGGTTTCTCAGAAATTTTTTTCCAAAAACATTACGTTTTTCGTGAAACAAACACACCATAAGTCTATGTATACCATGATTAGGCTGAGAGCCGCTGAAAATCAAGTCGGAAAATCATTTCTGAAGTTGCACATCACCTGTTCGATAAAATGCTTAAGTGAGATTTCGAAATAGATTGTGTGTGATTTGCTTTTGACTTTATTTTAGTCCGAGTTTGATCCTTTTCATTGAATTGCTTGCTCATACTGATGTTGTTGCCTTGTTTTGTTCTTTTATGTTGCCATTTACACATCACCGAGTTGGCCATGGACGAACTTCTTGCCGGAAAATCCATACCCTTAGCCGGAGAAGCCGTGGTTAAAAGCTGCAGTAGTCGGTCCTTTCTTTTTGCCTCGTGGTAATGCTTCTGAAGTGGTTACACCTGACCTTTTATTAGCTGAAGAGTTGATGTTGCCAGTTGCTGTTGCCACTTAACAAACTGGGCCTACTCTAATTAAAATGGAAAAAAATAATTGCAAAAAAATAATCCCAAAATAATTGAGATTTTTGTTAAGTAATCAAATAAGCAAAATACTCTAAAAATCTTCAAGTGAAATTAAAAGTAAATCGAATTGATGCGATGGTGGGCGGTGGTTGTGATGGCGCCTGTCGAGTGCGGGTAAAGCGGTGGTGGTGGTGGGGTTGGGGGTGTGATGAGGAGGGAGAAGGCAAAAAAATTGTGTAGTGTGGGTGGTACATGAATCAGATCATAACCTGATCGTGAGCTTCCTTATTCACTCGACGAGCCGGTTCATGGGTCTTCCATTCTTCAAAAGTAACAATACAAAGAGTAAAAATGCTAAAAATGAATCTCAAGACGAGTTTGATATGAGTCTAGTTGGTTGGGCATGAGTCAAGAAATTTGCATCGCAAATAAATGGGTCAAAATAGATTAAGTGGATTAATATGGGTCAAACCATTTATGACTTAACCAAACTCAACTCAATCTACTTGTTTAACAGGTCTATTGATTAATGACGGAGGGTTTTTTACTGAAGGCAAGAGAAAAAGATAAAGTTGGGGTTTTGATATGGGTCCCTCTCTCTTGGTGGGTCTCTAGGCAGTAGCTCATGTATAAATCATTAGGGACTAACAAGGCTCCGATTTCTTTTTTCGGGACCACTTGCTAATCGTCGACTAACATTCATAAATATACTCCAACGCAAATCACAAGAGGAGCAAATACTTGACAGCGTTATTGCATGTTTTTCCAGGATGTTAGTGCGTCACTTTCGAGAAGTATCCACTACTGTATAAGGAGGAATACGGAATTCATACTTCAGGTGGAGAGATGTGGCAGCCCGGGGCTGTCTGCAGTCTACTAGTCCCTCCTCCTTTATCACTTTGTGACAGCTTCTACTTCTGCTGACCTAAATTCATCAGGCAAAATGCTCGGCCTCTGGGACGTCAGCCCGATGGCAATTACCTTTTTTCTTGTCACTGTCAACCTGTGCCTTCTTTTGATGTGTAATTCAATTACAATATGGCAACACATCGCTGTCTGTTTAAGCGTCCCTCTTTGGTTTCTTATCGTTTTCATATGTTCACTTAAAAGGGCGAGTCTTCTCCCTTTCGGGGGGTTCTTTCCTTCCCTTTACCTAAACTAACCCTTTATTTGATAGCAATAATTCTGACATTCGTCTTATTACACGTATGCGCAGGAAAATCTCTATCATGCCATCCATGTAATAATAAGTACAGTCTACTTTTACCTAACGTCTCTTATGGTTCCAATTGTCGCGCCACTTGGTGACTTCTTATGGCATGGGTAAGGTTTCAGCCTTTTCTCTGGCCACAAAAAAAAATAAAAAAGCCTGAGCTTTTTTATTCTTAGGCATGTTTCTCGCCTACAAACGGGGAGAAACGCTGTACATAGTCCTTAAGTGACGAATACTGATTGCAAATCTGCAATTTAGCTTTTCTAAAAGTAACGAAGGACGTTTGTCGTGGACAATATAATGGAGGGCCTCCTTTTTCTTTCAAATAGCCTTCCTCATCTTCCTTGCCGATTTTGTGGCTCCTTTTATCCCTATTTGCTCCAAGACAAGATGCATGGCTTTTCATGTCCATACTTTTCCAGTTTTTCATAAATTTATTGGGGTTCCTCAGATGTTCCATCATTTGTGAATTGCATCTGCCCCGCCTCTCTCTCTCTCTCTCTCTCTCTCACCCCTCTTCGTCATCTCTGGGCTGAACATTTGTTTTTTTGGTCGGTCCTACTCTAATCCTACTCTACCACTCACTCTTAGAATTTTGCCCTGCCTCCTTGTAAGGCGTGGGAGTCGAAACCAACTCCTGAAATGAAATCGATCCCACCCCAATCCCCCCTGAGAAGGTGGGGATTTGAACTCATTACCTATCCCTTCCAAGTTGGAAGGGTGGCCATTGGGACTGAACATTGACCTACTACTGGAATGCCATTACAGGATAAATCCATATATCGACCTTAATTGGTGTAAGTACTTATTAGCAATGAATGTTTTCTTCAAGCAATTGCAATGGATACTTCCTCTTATTAGTTTCTTTTCTTCCCCAACTAATTTTTCATGCACCTGGTTACAAGGTTCAAAGGTGTTTCTTCCCATATGATTATGAGATAGTACAAGAAATTCCTAGGCACGAGCCTAATGATTACACCGGAGCAACAGGCTTGGAAAGCAGGAACTAGCTCGCGTCGGATGAAAGTGGGAGCTTTCCTATTTCTCTACTTCCATGCAAGACATCAAAGTACACTGGGTTTGCTTTCGACTCACCTGGGTATGAGTCATTTTTCGCTTCACAACATGGTGTGTGTGCCCCGCAAAAGGCTTGGGTTGTCATAAGAAGAGCCAGCATGAGGACTAAGCCGAAGACATTGCTCGAGAAATGAACTTTAAGTGCTACACTTCTATTGGGGAGAACCCAGGGACACAATTCATCACAGCGAAATGCAATCCATGATCAATTCCTCCCCCGATACTAAATCAACTTAAAATTTCTTAACCCCTAGCAACAACTAGTAATGTATAGCCTCATAATATGCAAATATAATGCTGAAATGATAAGTAGACAAAGCAAATAACGACACTAAGGAATTAACGTGGAAAATCCAATGCGGGAAAAACCACAGATCGCCCAAAAACATCCACTAATCACCAAGAATAATAAGATACACAAAGTATTCTTCTCTAGTCACACACTAGAGATTCAACATCAACATTATAATATTTTTTTCTCACCACATAGGTAGACAAATAAGTTTGGAGTAAGAAAACCTTAACCGCAACTAGAGAATTTAAAGACGGTTCTCGACGAACAAAAACCATCAACTTGTAGCCCTCGGTCTCACGAACAACATACTAAAATTTGAGCTGATTTCATCAATATTTGGCCTTCAAATTGGAGCTGCAAAATTGCTGCTCTCTTCCTTTCTTCTCTTCTTCCTTGCTTGTGCAGTTTTTGTTTTCTCTCTCCTCTCCTTTCTTTTTCGACGGACACCCATGCACGACCACTTCCACTTCTTTTTATTATTATTATTATTTTATTTAATGATGGCTGGGCCCCACATGAAGGTGGACTCAGCCAACAAATCTCCCCCTCCACCTCGTGTGGGAAGGTTCGTCATGCCCACTTTTCTTCTACAAGCGTCAAGCTTCACCACGAGCAAGGCCTTGGTTAACATGTCAGACCTATTGTTATCGGTATGAACTTTCTCAAGTAGGAAGAGCTTCTCTTCTAACTTTTCTCAAATCCAATGGTACTTCACATCAACATGCTTTGATCTTGAATGCAACACCGGATTCTTGCTAAGATGGATGGCACTCATGCTATCGCAATATAGAACAAACTTCTCTTGCTTCAAGCCCAACTTTTGTAGAAATTTTTGCATCCACAAAAGTTCTCTACTTCCTTCGGTAATAGCAATATACTCCACTTCAGTTGTAGACAAAACGGTATATTTTTGCAATCTCGATTGCCATGAAACAACTCATTCTGCAAAGATTATTATATAACCCGATGTGGATTTCCGAGAATCAACATCACCAGCATAGTCTGCATCTGAGTAACCACTCAACTCAGGCTTCGCATTTTCGTAACACAAGCAAAGTGTAGAAGTGCCTCTAAAATATCTCAAAATTCATTTAACAGCGATCAAATGCTCCTTACCTAGATTAGAGAGAAATCTACTCACGACACCAACTGCATGAGCAATGTCGGGTTTTGTACAAACCATGACGTACATCAAACTACCCATGGCCGATGCATAAGGAATTTTCATCATCTCAGCCTTCTCTTTCTCACTTGAAGGACACTCATTACTGCTCAACTTGAAATGACCTGCAAGTGAAGTACTCATCGGTTTACATGTGCTCATGTTGAATCTTTCAAGCACCTTCTCAATATACTTCTCTTGAGATAACCACAGTTTCTTATTCTTCCTATCACAAGTATTTCTCATGCCTAAGATTTACTTAGACAAGCCTAGGTCTTTCATTGCAAAAAATTTACTCAACTCATTTTTCAAGCTCTTGATTTTCTTGGTATCATGCCCAACAATTAACATATCATCCACATAAAGTAAGAAAATAAGAAAATCATTATTTGAGAATCTTTTCATAAAGACACAAGAATCGGAGTTTGTCTTACCGTATCCTTGTTCTTCCATGAATGATTCAAACTTCACATACCATTGCCTTGGCGCTTGCTTGAGATCATATAAGCTTTTCCTCAATCTACATACAAGGTGCTCCTTGCCTTTAACTTCAAAACCCTGCGGTTGCTTCATATATATCTCTTCTTCTAGGTCTCCATGAAGAAAAGCCGTTTTTACATCAAGTTGTTCAATTTCTAAATTCAAATTGGCGACCAACCCAAGAACAACTCAAATAGAAGACATCTTTACAACTGATGAAAAAATCTCTTCAAAGTCTATGCCCTTCTTTTGACGAAAGCCCTTCACAACAAGTCTAGCCTTGTATTGTGGTTGTAAACTATTTTCTTCCGTCTTCAACTTGTACACCCACTTATTTGTGAGTGTTCTCTTATCCTGAGGTAACTTCACCAATTCAAATGTGTGGTTCTCATGCAAGGATTTAAGCTCCTTTTGCATAGCTTCATACCATTCATTCTTTCGTTCATATGATATAGCATCTTCATAAGTTTCTAGCTCCCCTGCATCAGTAAGTAATACATACTCATGAGGCATATATTTTTGAGAAGGTCTACGCTCTCTTTCAGATCTTCTAACTTGAGGTAGGACAGATTGCTCTTGCTTAGCTATTTCACCTGTCTTAACTAAAGAGTCAACATTATGTGAGGATTCACCATCTTCATGATTTCCATGCACTTCTCCCTCATGATTTCTATTAATATTAGAATGATTTGGGCTAAAGCTAAATGAACGTTGAGCTATATTCTTTAGTCTCTCCGCCTTGTCAATGTCTTCAATAGTTTGATACTCACAAAACACTACATCTCGGCTTCTAATGAATTTCTTTGCAACTGAATCCTATAACTTGTAGCCAAATTCTTCATGTCTATAACCTAAGAAGATACACTGTTTAAACTTGTCATCAATCTTGGATCTTTTATCTCTTGGAACATGCACAAATGCTCGACAACCGAACACTTTTAGATGGCTGTAGGAAATATTTTTGCCACTCCAAACTCTTTGCGGAACATCCCCTTAAGAGGAACCGATGGAGATAGATTTATCAAGTCCATTATTGTTCTCATCGCTTCACCCCAAAATGACTTAGGCAACTTCACGTGAGAAAGCATATACCAAATCTGATCATTAATTGTCTGGTTCATTCTCTCTGCTACTCCCTTATGCTGTGGTGTTTTTGGAACAGTCTTCTTAAGCTTGATACCATAATCCCTGCAATAGTATTCAAATAAGCCTCTATATTCACCACTGTTGTCAGCCCGAACACATTTCAGCTTCTTCCCGATTTCTCTTTCCACATTGACATAAAATTACTTGAAAGCAGCAAGTACCTGATCTTTAGATTTCAAAGCAATAGCCCACACTTTTTTAGAACAGTCATCGATAAATGTCACAAAGTATAATGCACTTCTAAGAGTTCTAGTATCCATGCAACAAACATTAGTGTGAACTAAATCAAGTACATTTGATTTCGTGTGTAAAGAGAAACTATAAAATGAAAATCTATGTTGCTTACCCGTAAGACAATGAGTGCATTTCTTTAGATTTTTCTCCTTCAAAGGTAAAAGGTTCTTTCTAGCAAGAGTTTTAAGTCCTTTCTTGCTAAGATGACCCAGCCTCATATGCCATAAATCAACCGAGGAATCCTCCACTGCATTTACCTCTTCTTTAATCAAGTCAGCTTGCATGGTGTAGAGAGAGCCTGTCTTCTTACCCTTTGCCACTACCATGGAATCTTTAGTCAACTTCCATTTGCCATCAAAGAAGGAATTACAATAACCATCATCATCTAAGGCACCCATAGAGATCAAGTGAAGTCGAATATCTAGAACGTGTCTCACATTTTTCAAAAGCAAATTACATCCGACATTAATTTCCAAATAAACATCTCCCATGCCAATAACCTTGAAAACATCACTATTTCTCATCCTAATACAACCAAAGTCGCTACTGCGATAAGAAGCAAAGTAATCATGCCGTGAAGTGACATGAAAAGAAGCCGCGGAATCAACAACCCACGTAGAGTCCTAGCATGTAAGATTCACATATCCGTCGTCACATACAAACACAATATCGCCATCAGATGCAACTGCCGTTGTAGCTTGTTTCTCTTCTTTGTTTCGATCTCCATTTCTATTATGGGATCTATCTCTCTTTGGCAACCAACACTCTTTTGCATAATGTCCCATTTTGCAGCAATTATAACACTTCACACTCCTCATCGGTCTTGATTTCAACCTTCCTCTTGACTTGCCTCAGGTATCATTTCTTTGAAACCTTTTTTTATTCACTTCTCGCCCTGTTTTCTATAACAAGAGCATCCGATATAGAAGCATAATTCAAGCATTTTCTTCTTGTTTTTTCATTGAACAAACTTTCTTTAACTATGCTCATAGAAAGTACACTAAAAGGAGCCGAGTTGTTTAATGCCACAACCAAGGTATCCCAACTATCAGGAAGAGTACCAAGTAATAATCATGCTTGCAATTCATCACCAAGATCAATCTCAAGATTTGTCAATTGATTTACAACATCTTGAAATTCATTCAAGTGTTCCATCATATCACTCCCCTCATTGTATCTCAAATTCACAAGTCACTTAACTATAAGAGCTTTTTATTTTGTGGAGTTTTTCTCTCATAGAGATCTTGTAATTTATTCCACAAAGTGTTCGCCTTCGTTTCTTGAGTAACATGATGAAACACACTATCATCACTCCATTGTCGGATAAGCCCAACCGTTTTTCAATTCATTCTCTCACATTCTTTGTCTTCCTTATCTCCTTTGGCTTCATCACCCTCAATAGGATCAAATAAGTCTTTGCAATATAACACGTCTTCCATCCGATGCTTCCAAATAAAATAATTCGAGGCATTTAACTTAAACATAGTGCTGCTTGTTTCTTCTATTTAATACTAGAATTTCAACCTTAGCTCTGATACTACTTTGTTAGGGAGAACCCGGGACAAAATTTACCATAGCCAAACGCAATCTAGGATCAATTTTTCCCCCGATACTAAATCAACTTAAAATCTCTTAACCCCCAATAACAACCAGCAATGTATAGCTTCACAATATGTAAATATAATGCCGAAATGATAAGTAGACAAAGCAAATAACGGCACTAAAGATTTAACGTGGAAAACCCGATGCGGGAAAAATCATGGACCGCCCAAAAACATCCACTTATCATCAAGAATAGTACGATACACAAAGTATTCTTCTCTAATCACACACTAGAGACTCAACATCAATATTACAATCATCTTTTTCTCACCACATAGGTAGACAAACAAGTTTAGAGTAAGATTACCTTAACCGCAACGGGAGAATTCAGAGACAGTTCTCGACGAACAAAAAGCATCAACTTGTAACCCTTGATCTCACGAACAACATATTGAAATTTGAGCCAATCTCGTCAATATTTGGCCTTCGAATCGGAGCCGCAAAATTGCTGCTCTCTTCCTTTTTCTTCTCCTTTGCTTGTGCAGTTTTTGTTTTCTCTCTCCTCTCATTTCTTTTTCAACGGACACCCACGCACGACCACTTCCACTTCTTTTTGTTTTTATTTTATTTTTTATTTAATGTTGGCTGGGCCCCACATGAAGTTGGACCCAGCCAACAACTTCGATTTGGGTAGTGAGCCGTATAGATTCAAAGTTGTAAAGTTAGTTGTACCATAGTCGTTGCTTCTTTATTGTGAATTTTATATACGGACATTATAGTTGCCCTCCATGCTTCAAACCCGATACACTTTTAGAGGAGCCACAGTGTCTATCGCTTCCCTAGTTGCTAGTTCGGATGTAAATGTCTATGTTTCGACAGAAGGGAGGGATGTGATAATTCCAGACTTCTGGACTCCTTTCAGATGCCAAGAGCATCACTCGTTCCAGAGTGTTAGGAATGCTGCTTACGTTCATCCGCTACGTGCATTCAAGGGCTAGTTCTCGCTAAACCGCGAAGTCTTAAGTGCTTTTCTTGAAACGTCTTGTTATGTCGTCCTGTTCATTGTTTCTTGACAAACTCTCTTCATAATGGTGGCTCCCCTTTTTATTCACGACCAGTTCGCTCTTCAATTCTTGCATCGCAGCTGCTTTGTTGGCGGCAACACGGAGTTCCTTTTGCCTGTTCTATTTCATTGATTCTCTGGTCGCTTGTTCTCTGGTTGAGTTAGAGATCAAGGTTATTTTAGGCGCTACTCTGAGAGCCATCGCTAGCTGCATCCCTAAGTTGTTTGAGGATGACAAACCAACCGAACCTGTGTCCAAAAAGTCGGGTGGTTTATTAGGAATTGCTAAAAGTGTGATTGTTGAAAGCACCTCAATAGTTGAAGAAGGAACATTCTCTCAGATTTTCAAAACTGCTGCAAGCCGCGTCCTATGATCCCCTTCCAACACAGAAGTAATTACAAACTCGGTTTGGTCCTTGCATAAGTACTAGCGGCTTTGTGCTTGATCTTTTCGTCTATGTGAGAGAAAGGCAGAGGATATCTGTTGGAGCAGTATCCTATTCTGTTCTGTAAGCAAAAGCCGTTGCAAGAAATCGCGTGTAATCACCTTAACGCTGGACCAAATATTGCCAGAAGAGGCATGTTATTAGGTGGTAGAGGGACAAGAGAATTTCCGAAAGTAGAAGTTTAGAGCAGCTTCTTGTCACTTCATTGTGAGAATAAAGAGGAAAAAAAACATATCTCACGAGGAGCTGATGAACTTGGCCAAGTTTCTGAGATACTTGACTGCTGGGATTCGTCCAACCGTTTTTTCATTAGCATCGTAATCATCATCATTCTCGAAAGCCAGATACATCCCGCGCTTTTCCAGCGAGAGCCCAAGAAAATATGGTGGGTCTCGCAGGACTATATCTATTCCTGTCTCCGAACCATTGGCTTGGATTCTGGATATCTAATCTTCTAAAAGCTGGTCTTCACTTTTGTCCCCCCATCTGGTTTAACGTCAAAGCGTGTATTGGATCTTCGAGCCTGAGAAGCCTTCCTTTAATGTCCTCAATTGTCCGTAGCAGGATGTTTGCCCGGTTTGCACTGTCCCCAGAGACAACAACGGCAAAAATTATCACTCTAAACTCGCGGTTCTTCTTCGGAGCGGCAAAATGAGGAGCTTCCTGACAAAACCATCGAGGAATCTCACTCCCAGGGACACTCGAGTTGTACGGATGCCATAGAGCAACCGGCAATTCCCCATGAAAAAACACATTTTGAGGTCAAACTCTGTGCATTCGTGATTGAAGATGCTAAACAAAGGGGGAGAAACTGAACTGATCTACATCCAGATTTTTGGTACAGTTAAGAGTAGTTTTCCTCAAAATGAGAGCTATGAGTTAACGTTTTCACCTTTTCAATTCTTCTCTTTTCACTGGTGGGAAGCCTGCCTTGCAGCCACCCAAGAATAAACGCCTTAGAGATTTCAATACCCGGAGACCTGTGATGCCAACTAGATTGCTGCAATCAGTAAAATTTAGCTCCTTCAAATCAGTAGAATTCTGATCAGAAGCAACCGGTCGAGAGCCCTTGAGCACGGGCTCGCGGTAGAGGTGTACACGATGCCACGGCAGGGGGTGTCGGCGCTGCAGTGGAAGCTAGAAGAGAACATTGCGTCGTCCTCTTTGGGATCGTCCGTCAGCATCGTCGCTTTTCGGCTTCTTGATCGACCTCACTTAAGAGTCACCGGTCTTTTGGCTGAGGCGGTCGTTGCAGAGATTGAAGCGCCCCGTAACGATGAGCAATAAGCAACGAGCACCTTGCGGACGGATTCGTGTTCCCTTTGAAAAGAGCGATTTCCACAGCACGGGAAATGTGCTGTCTTAATTTTTAATTGACAAATCATGGCATTCACAATACTTAAGGGAAATTTATCCAAAAAATTTTAATACAACGACCCATTCAATTTTAAATCTATATATTAATTTAGTTCTAAACAGTTATAAACATTTTAATTGTGTCGATTTAGTTATAAATCTTTTAAAAACTATAAATGTAATTCTTTCTGGTAATTTTAACCAAAAATCTTTGATGTGGTGTTCTAGTAAGTGCTGTGGAAGGTCAGTATTAATGTGGACAATCGTGTTTAATTTTTTTTTAAACAATTTTTTTCTTTATTTTGCTTTATTTTTTTCTTTTTATTTTATTGTTTTCCTCACAAGGCCGGCAAGTCCACCAGTCAATGGCCGAGGGCGAGCAGCCCCGCCACCCCTGTAAAGAAAAAAAAAGGATAATAAAGAAAATTATATTTTAAAGAAATTAAAAAAATCTTAGTAATCATGATGGAGAGTTTATGCCATGACATAGCAACATGTGTCCTCGATATGTGACCAAAATTATCAGCACAAGGATGTTCATATCTACTCCGGTTAAATGTAGGATCGCAAGTTTGTCAATTTAGCCTTGATTTGGTTTCAATTTCAACCCTTTAGACTAAAATTAATTAGACCTTGAGGCCGCACGCCTTGCACGTGCTGGTGTCGGAGAACGTCAGCACCTCCCTGCACCGACGGTTGGGGCACACCGACGTCTTCTTCTCCCTCGGATCGCAGTCCCCCAACCTCTCTTGCCTCTGCAAGATAACCTCTCTGGTCTCGATCCGCTCATGATTTGCTCGTTTGCATGTGAAAAATTTGTGATTCAGGATCGAAACATTATTGAGAAATCTTTCTTTCCGAATAAATTTATAATGGATTGGCCACCAAAACCACAAACTTGATTGCTTCATGATCTGACGGAAGCAATCAAAGTGACGAATTACCTCACGACAACCGTCGCGGGTAGGGGCGAGCACGGGTACCAGGTAGAATCGGGAATCGGAGAACCGGAACTGGAGGTTCGGTTCGGTTCCCGGTTCTTAAGGACCGGTTCCGGTTCTCGGTTCCATTTTTCCGAGAACCATCGATCCCGGTTCCGGTTCCAAGTGGAACTGCTTTCGGAACCGGTTAGGGTTCCAAAAGGAACCCCCGCCCGCTCGACACTCCAGCCTCCAGCCTCTAGCCTCCTGTCCTGACTCCTGAGTCCTCCCCGATTTCAGTTTCACTTTCAGCCAAACGCCACTTTGAGTCTTGCCGCCGGATGCCGCTCGCCCTCAAGGCCACCGCCGCCGGACGCCGCTGGACGCCAGTCTCGGACATCACTCGACGCCCGCATTCATGACACCTGAGTCCTGATGCCGTTGCCCCGAAGACCCGACCGACGTCCCCGCTCCTTTGCTCGGGCCGCCCACCGTTGCCGACGCCGCTCGACGCCCGTCGCTGCCGTGCTCGCCTCGACGCCCATCGCCAACTACCCAACGCAGCAGATCGAGCCGAGCTCGTCTCCGCTCACGACCCACGCTGCTCATGCCAGAAGCCCCGACGCCCCTGCTGCTAGGTCCTCCTCTACTCCACCGCTGCTGCAACCAGACGCTAGAAGCCACTGTTCCGGCCGCGATTCCGTCCTCAAGCCGTTCGATCGTAGCTGTTGATCACTAGGTCTCCGATTCTGACCCACGATGCCGCTGCTGCTGTCTCCGCCTCTGCTCCAACGACCCGACGCCAGCAGTCGCGAGGCCCATTTCGGAGCGATGGAAAACCACATCGCCAGAGCTTGCCATGGATTTTCAGAGCTCCGGTCAAGGGTATTCCGCAAGTTGTTAAGTTGTTCTTCACAGATTTGGTGTCGAAGATCAGACGAATACTGAGATTTCTTCTTCAAGTGGAGGAAAAGCTCTAACCAGACGCTCTTCATCGTTGTCAATCGAGACCTCGATCCGCCAAACAAACCAGGTGCAAAATCTCGCTCCAAATGCTCTACTTTGTCTATGTTTTGGCCAAGAAAGATTCGCTCGGTTCGATGGTTTGAATTGTATGTTGTCTGGTGAGAAAACGGTTTGCCGATATGTGATAGAAATTAATTTATCTCATTAGATTGTTCATTCGATTGTACATAGGGTTTGCTAGTGTGAATATTAGTGCTGGAGGAGCGACACCTTTGCACATTGTTGCTGCTAATAGGAACCCAGAAATCATAAACTGCTTATTAGATGCTGGAGCTGATCCCAATATCATGGATGAGGTTGAGAACTTTAAAAGGCTTTAATTTGCTAAATGTTTGTATCTTATGTTAGCATTTTATTGATCTGCATTTTCTTAAAGCTTGCTTGTTTTGTATATCATTAAATTAAGTTAAGATGGTTGATAAAGAGTTCATTTTATACTAAAGATGGGAAAGAGATGTTTATGATTGCTTAGAGTTTTGCTTGGTTTCATGCCTTATCATAAAAATAAGAGCATATCTGAATAAATTTTTACTTTTTGCTTGATCTAAATCTTGTGGCAGATGCAGTTTGATTTTTTTTTTTTTTTGAAACCCAGATGCCTGAAGCTATCACAATATACAAATGTTGACATGTAGGTTCTCATATTTTTATTTTTTATTTTCAATAACTAAGGAAAATCTCCATAATTCCATGCATCTTGTCTTGCTAGTAATGGGTTTTGGAAAAGTGCCAAAAAAGTATTAATCTTTTGCATTTGTGTTGATATAGTCCTAAAGTTGTGTATTGATTTGGTTTTTAGCAATTGCTTGCACATTCTATAACTCAATTCACATTTTGTTTTAAATTTTCTAATTATATTCTATTATTATTGTGTAGTGCGAAGTTAATGTATCAAGATAACACGTCAATGGAGTTGGAGGGACGTGAGGAAATGACTTTGGGTACGGAATTTGAGTTTTCAGGCAATGAAATTGAAGAAGATGCACCTCCTACCTTGAGTGCCACAAATAAGGTATCCGATTCTCATCATTCTCATTATAAGAAATATACATCCGAATGCTTGAATCATTATTCGAAAATCAGTGATAATGATGGAAAAATATATCAAGTGAAATGCATTCATTGTGGGTCCATGCTTAAGTACCGTGTTGCTAACGGTACTTCTGCAATGAGGAAATACTCGAACACATGCAAGAGGTTTCCTCATAATCTAAATAAGAGACAGAAATTCTTTGTACAACGTAATGTCAACATGGCTGGCAAGGCAGGAGGAGATTCTAGTACTGGTAGCATCTTATCGACATGGTCATTTAATCAAGAACGAGCTAGGTACATGCTTGCTCGGTTTATCATCCTTGATGAGCAACCTTTTTTCTTGATTAAGCGTGTTGGATTTTGTGAATATGTTACTGAGATACAACCTCTTTTCAAACATATATCATGTTTCACAGTGACAAAAGATTGCATGAAGTTGTTTTTATGTGAAAGAACTTCTTTGAAGAATTATTTTGGAAAGATTAATTCTAGGATCGCATTCACAACTGATACATGGAGTTCCAATCAAAATCTGAATTATTTGTGTCTCACTACACATTTTATTGATGAAAATTGGAAGTTGCATAAAAGAATCATCAACTTTGTGGTGATGCATAGTCACAGGGTAGAGAGATTGGGAAAATGGTGGAGACATGCATTGAGGAGTGGGGAATAGAAAAAAAGGTGTCCACAATTACCGTTGATAATGCTAGCTCGAATGATGTTGCAATTGGCTATTTGAGGGATAAAATTTCCAAACAAAGGTCGTTGATATTAGATGGTAGTGTTTTGCACATGAGATGTACAGCTCATATATTAAATTTTATTGTGAGAGATGGCTTGACTACGGTACGTGACTCCATTGCACGTATCCGAAATGTGATTAGGTATGTAAGGAGTTCTCCCACAAGAGCCTAATGATTTCAATCTTGCATTGAGAGAGAAAAGATCACTTATAAGGGTTCGGTAGTTTTTGACGTTTCCACTAGATGGAACTCCACTTACTTCATGTTAGACACCACAATAAAGTTCAGAAAAGCTTTCGAAAGGATGGAAGATCACAAATCCATCTTTTGTAAGTGAGCTAGATCATGAAACTCCTAGGGATGATGATTGGGAAAATGCTATTATTCTTTTGAATTTTCTAAAAGCATTCTATGATGCCACCAAGAAGATGTCTGTGACTTCATATGTTACTTCAAATGATTATTTTGAAGGGATAGCTCTTTTGTATAGATATTTGAAAGATGCAATCAATGCTTCGGATCCTAAGCTTCAAACTATGGGTCTGAAAATGAAAGAAAAATTTAACAAATATTATGGAAACTTGGATAAAGTGAATATGATGGTGTTGATTGTGGTTGTGTTAGATCCTAGAGCCAAGTTAAATTATATGAGATTCTTGTATGGACAAATTTATGATGATGAATTAAAGATTGAATATATGCATTGCAAGGTGAAGGATACATTGGAGCATTTGTATGAATTTTATGAGCAATCTTTTGTTATTTCAAGTGATCAAGATTTTGGTGGCCATAATTTGGGTGCAAGTAGTAGTAGTTCTGATTCCCAACCCGATACGGGTGGTAGTGAAGAACTAAAGATGTATGACACCCAAGATTGGAAGAAAATATTTTTATACTCGAATGAATAAGGGCGCGATGATAACAAGTCCGAGCTTGATGAGTATCTTCAAGAAAAAAAATAAAAAGGATCTTGGTCTTGACATTTTGATTTGCTGGAAGGCTAATAGTTCAAAATATAAGATCCTTTCTTTGATGGCTCGAGATATTTTGTCAATTCCTGTAACTACCGTTGCTTCAGAGTCAACTTTTAGTACATCGGGTCGTGTGCTTGATGGCTTTCGAAGTTCTTTAACTCCCAAAGTAGTGGAAGTTTTGATTTGCACTTAATATTGGTTGAGAGCCGCTCGTGTACCGCATGATGTTGAAGAGTGTATCGAGAACGCAGAACAATTTGAATTGGGTAAGTAATGTTTATATCTTTATATATTGTAATTCATTTTGTATATTTGATAAGTGAATATTTTATTTAACCTCTTCTTCTTCTTTTTTCAAATATGATTGGTCTTAATGCAAAGATTATTGTTGATAAATAGAGTTGGTGGTGTCGCAACTACAATGGGTCTAGCGGTTGAGAATTCAAACAATGTTTTTTTTTGGCTTTGTGCTGCTTTAACTATGTTGTTAAAGAGTTTAGGAGCCTTTAGATGGTTGTTGTAATCTCACCATTGATAAGTTTAATGCATGGAAAAACATTGTGCAAAGAGGATAAGAAGCCATTTAGTTAGTTCCATTGTCTTGTTATTGTACTTTTTAGGGTCATCCTGAACCTTCTACATTTCCTTATTCATTATGCATATCTGCATTGAAGGACTTGGAAACACTTGTTGAAGTCGTCGCGCAACATTACTATGGTGATACCCGTACGTTATAGTTTTTTTTTGGTAACGTGCGCGTACGTTATATATATATATATATATATATATATATATATATATATATATATATATATATTTGATAACGTGCGCATATGTTATAGTTCAAATCTGAAAATAACAAAAAAAAAAAAAACCTGTTGGAACCTGGAACCGACCCTGGAACCTGTGACAGGGTAGGTTCCAGTTTCTCGATTCTGACGGGTAGGTTCTAAGTTCCTCATTTTGAGGAACCTATACCCGATGGTAGGTTCCAGGTTCCAGACGGAACCGAACCGGAACCTGGAACCACTCACCCCTAGTCGCGAGGTGGAAGAAGGAGATCAAGCGGTGCAATGCTGGGAAAGCCCATGTTCCTCCTCTTATCTCTCTCTCTCTCTCGACAATTGATTGAGGCTGAAACCGTTTGAGTTCTAGGGATAGTATCATGATTTCGAGTTTGACGAAGGTTGAATGTGAGTTGGAATCGGACATAACGAGGATTTCTTTGACTGGGTTGAGTATTTGAATCATCATGATTCTTATCAAGGTAAACTTCGCATGTTCTGTCTCTGCTGGAGGTGGGGACCGAGTGCTTGATTCTGCAGGCGTGAAATCTGGTTGAGTTCGAGATTGTCTTGATGAACTCATACACGTTTCAATGATTTGGTGATTGTTTGGATGCGCACCTTTTCCTTATCATTGCATTTAGGTGCCCCTACCGAAACACTTACCCCATGTTTGATTGAATTCCTGAACGGTATTAGCACGTGTATTTCGCAAGCATTCTTGCATCGTGATGATTATCTGCAATGGCGTGCTTAAACGAGAGTTCTCCAGTTTATATGACATTATTTTCCTTGATGTTGGTTTTTTTTTTTTTTTTCATTCCTTGATGTTGGTTGAACTTCTAAAGTTGTGCTCAATGCTCCCATGACTGAGAATTTGAACATGCTGAGTCGGCTTAATTTACTAGGAATTATGTTATCTATATCAATCTACGATGTTTGTATGTAGCTATTCTAACATTCGAGACAATTACCATCCTTGTACTGGAAATGGTGAAATCCTTCTTTGAAATGTGCATCATGTGTTGTGTACTTCAGTAAATTCCTGTCCGGACTTCATCCTTTGCTTGATCTCAAAAGTAATTGGTTTAGTATGCTTGGATGATTGTGCCTTGCATTTCTGGATCTGTTCATTGATACCTCAATACCTTCTATATGTTAATAATATTTGATTCATTTTTTTAGGCGAATGCATGGCCTCTACCTATTTGATTTTCTTCGTTGACTGGAGATTTTGAAGTTCATTCCTTGATGTCAAAACTGGCATTCTCTGGCTGAGTGCATAGTGAGCTTTTTATGCCATGACCGAATGCTTTCCTTGATTCTTTGTCCATTTTGCATTTGCATACAAGTTCAGTTGTTTGACTGTAGAACGCGGCTCAATGCTGTTTTCCTGTGTTTATGGGTAGACAGGCATGCGGCATGCTGGAAAACGACAAAAAGAGCAAAGAAAACTTGCTTCCGCGGGTGGCTTCCCAACTTGAAGGCACATTATCGTCTCGGCAGGGAGGGGAGGAGGACAGCCAAGGCCATCCGCGCACTCGAATCGTAGATTAAAATAATAATCTATTTCTTCTAAAGATAATTTTCTAGTTCACCACACGCAAGACGACATTTTAAGGCTTTGGCTTCCAAGGGCGTCCGATTTGTTAAACCTCAATGATTTTCTCTGGCAAATCTATTGCTATTGGTAATTCTTTTCATATAGTTAGTGAAATCTTAAATAGAGCGGTAACTTGAGATAAATGAAGTAACTTATACTCGGCATCCACAAATTTATTGTTTGCCTTTAGTTTTATCTAAATACGTTGTCGATTTCAGTACAAGTCTGGATTCCCTATTCAATTTTTCACCTATACTTTCAATTTGCTTGGGATTTCAGTTTCCTACATTTTGACTCGAGTTGTTTATTGTTTCGGAAAAAAAAATCATGTAATTTCCCGAAATCAAATACCAAGTGTAGAAAATAGAGGTAAGAGATGCAAAGGAAATCTCAATGAATGAGGCTGGCTTTCTCTTAGTAACGAATAAGATTCAAATGGCTGACTTCAAAATTTTCAAGTCTGATTCCAAGGGAAGAAGGGAACTCTAGAGTCAATTTCACTTGCATAGCTCTTTTGCATAAAAGGGATTGAGTCAACTAAAACGTTCTATTGACATCCGAATTTTTATCGACGTTCTAAATATCCATTTATTTTGAAAAAAATATAAAAATTTATAAAAAGAGGAAAGGAAAAAAAAAGAATAATGAATAAAAATGGATCAAATAAAATGAATGAACGATGAAAATGAAGTCGTGTGGGCCGGCGTGTCTAGCCCACTTGGTTATTTTCAGCTCACCCCTTAACTGGGCTTCCCATTCAGAAGGGAAGAACTTATGTGAGTGTCTCAATTTCAATTCAAACATGAGTTTGGCCTATTTTCCTTCTTTTTTTGGCCCAGCAGAGCCGAAAAAAGAAGCCCAGCCCATCACTCTTTCTTCTTGCGCGCGCACGCGCTCGTGAGAAGAGCGTCTGTGACGCAAGGAGGAGAGAAGGTACGGTGACGGTCACCGAAGAAATGCCCGTGAGCGAGTGATGAGAAAGGACCCTATGAATCTTAATCGATATACTCGCTGCTCAACCCTGCGAAAGCGAGATACATTCGTGCGAGATGATGAACCTGTCGCGTCGTGTCTTGGTTGGAAAATAGTGTCAAAGCTGAATCAAAAACCTGCTCTCGTAGCTGCACAACATGTGTTCGACAAAATGCTCGAATGATGCACCGAAATCCATGTTATCCGATCGATGTTAAAAGTTTATTTTGAGGCTTGATCACGCATATGTTGTTGACTGACGTCTGCTTTCTTCATTTTTTGCTATGTTTTTGCTTGATTTCACGACCCACCTTTTGATATTCGTTAACGGCCATGCAAAACCGAACTTGGTTCAGCCGTGGAAGGCAATAGGCAGACGGGGACGGCCGGAGATGTAATCTGGTTATGGTGTGTAGTGGTGTGAGTTCCGGTGTCCATAGATGGCATCTAGTTGTACGGGTTCAAAAAATGGAGAAGAAGATGAAGGTTGGGAGTGAAAAAATGGCTTCGGAGAAGAAGAGGGGAAGACAAAGAAGTGGTGCGGTAGAAATGGACTTGATGAGGAAAAAGACAAAAGAGAAAAAAATTTAAAAATATTCAAAATATTCTTAAAAAATTCGTTTTCTATATCCGACTGCGTCGGATCCGGTAGACGGGTAGGTCAAGGGGTCGGATCGGGTTGACGGTCCAACCCATTCCCCGAAAATAATAATAATAATAAGTAAAAAATAGAAAAAAAAATTAAAAATTCTAAAAGATTCTAAAAATTCTAAAAGAAGTAAAAATTTTAGAAATTTCGAAATCAATAAAAAATATAATTTTAGGAAATCATTAAAAATTTAAAAAAATCCTGAAAAGTCATTAAAAATAAAAAAATTCGGAAAAAAAAAATTCAAAATTTCAGAAAAATCATAAAAATACAGAAAATACTAGAAAATCCAAAAAAATTAAAAAAATTGGAAAATTTCTAAAAAAAGTAAAACCAAAATTGGACAAGCCTTTAGGGCTTTAAAATAAGGTTATTTGTTTCGCGCTGTCTTTTTTATTTTTTAGGGACGATATTAGGATGCTTGTATGCCTTTCTTTACGATTAAAATTGCACATTTCAATAAGACAAATCTTTGATTTCTTTTGGATAGGCTACTATGGCATTCGTTAGCACAAAGTCAATGTCCCAAATCTAGAATCTCTTATTGCAAAAAGTATGATATTCTTTAGTATCTTACTTAATTTCTTGCTAATCAAAAAGGCTAGTGGTGACTTATTTGTCAAAATTTATGTAGGCTTAATTGATTTGAAATCTGAACACCCACTGTCACGTAAGGTACGGGCTTAGGAGAGCCCAAGTTAATAGAAGCTCGTCAACCCGAAGTTGATAATATCCCTAAACATAACTCTCTCCCCCCAAGGGGTTAGGTCGCGACACCTTCTAGTAAGTACAAAATGGCACAATCCAGAACGATAATCATTGGTGCATCGCACGTAATGACATCGATGTGCCATTTTGATATTACATTAAAATTCCTTAATGGTTTTCCCAGATAGTCTAGTTATCTCAAAAGTTATCAGTTCTGAGAACAGCCCTTATAGGCGCGTCAATGAAATGCTCGATTTATTCAAAAGAAAACAAGATCGAAAATTTGGGATGTCACAATACACGTTGCCCGACTACACTTGTTAGCGAGGATAATTTGTTTTTAGAAATATGGATGCCCATGCTGATTCATTTTGGCATACTTGTGCCCAATTTATATATTCTTTTTATCATTACAAATCCTTGTTTGACCAAAGATCTCCATCCTTACTACCTTAACATCTTGTTTTAAGTCGCTTAAATATTTTCAATCTTTCCTCTCTTTTTCCGACGTGGATAACTTCTTAAAAACAGAACGTAACTTCATTTAGTATTAAGCAGATATTGATATTTTCAAACTTTCCTAGCAGGAAGGAGGGAGGAAGGGAGGGAGAGAGAGTTTATGAAATTAAATGAAGGCATATAAATGAGAAATTAGTGGAAAGGAAGTAGATAGAGCTGATAACAAAAGGGTGGAAAATCCTTTGATCAGAGTGATACTTCACCATTACGATAATATTATAGTAAGAGAACTCGTGAAATTGATCTGAATAAATTTTCTATTGAAAATATCAATATGATGATCCATGAAGTTTCATAAAAAAAAAATTAAATTGATTAGTTAAATCTAACAATAAAAAAAAAATGGTAATGAAAGAGATTATTATCTGCGTTGACTTTAGGGGAGGATTTTGTTGGCTACAAAAGACTCTCGAGTATTATTATTTTCTAATTTAAACAAAGAAGGGCGATAATTCATCCAAATTACAAAATTCTTGTCGAAATCAATACCATGAAATGGAAAAGAATGCTACATATTATTAAATGAAAATCGAAACTCTAAACTGAAATTGAACGTGGCTTGAAATAAAAGGTATTTGACTGCAATCTGATAGGGACGAACTCATTTTGCATTTCATTATGATTTCTCCCACTTTTAAGATGAAATATTTTTGTGAGCCCACAAGAAAATTTTTCTCTGCCATTCTCTTCTTCACTCCCTTCCCCACTCATTTTAGCCCAACAAGGAAAGAAAATTTCTAATTCTGTACCATAACACGGTAGGTTATATCTTTGAAAATCAGAATGGGTCAATAAATGTTCAAACATAGCTTGTATTTCCGAGCATGCTTACTAAATACTAGTTTCACACACTAAGGTAGCTTATTAGCATTGGTTTATTGTCCTCGAACACAATGGTAAGTTCTCCCATGTTGATTGTAGATTATGACTATTTGAAATTACAAAATTTGGCCAATTTTCCATTGCCTTTCTAATCGCATTTATGCGTTACCAGATATGGATTAATGATCCCATTCACATACATATAGAAACATACTAAGGCACTTTATATTCACTTGTTCCATTAATGAGAGGTACATCATTGTGTAATGGAAGAATGCTTGGCAAGCTCAGTGCAAGGGCCACTTCTTTATTTGATTAATTACAATTAGAGAACTCTCTCTCTCTCTGTCTCTCTCTCCCTCCCGCGCTTGGTCCTCCAAACACAGCCTTGATTTTCGTACTCCCATAGGCAAAAGTCCTTCCCCTTTTGGGCTGATTGTGGATGAGGAGGGATCCAAAGTTTCACCAAAATTAGCAAACAGAGAAACCCGAGCAACATTTTCTTTCTGCTATAAATTCCGAGAATCTCTATTTTTTTACTAAGACACCTGTTGTTAGATTGAATTTTAATGAATTTTTGTGAATTTGTAAGAAACTCTTTGTTTATTAAATAAAATAAAAATTAGAATTTAATTCTAATTTAAAGACAAGAATAAAATAGATTATCATATGTATATTTCTATATTTCATGTAGAAAGATAAAGAAGAATAAGTCTCATTTATTTAATTATCCATTTCTTGCACTTATTATTTAACATATATATACTCAGTCAAATATACTCAATATAATTATTCTAAGATATCTTTTTAACAATAACAGGTACAAATATTAAATCGAGGTACCTGTTCTATGGTAATTTTTAACAACTTGCCCTCTTTCTTTGTGCCTTTAGTGGGCCTTAGACTCACCGGCTTCCACTCCGGCAGTGGCGAATGACTTCACTACTTCTTCGCCTGCCCAGATATCGACCACCGGGGCCTTCTACCTGTGGAAGACCACTCAGGCAACCAACTCCACCTCTCCTTTGAACAAGGGATTGCCGCGGGGGACGTTGGCGGCAATGATAGTGGGGATTAGGATGGGGGACTGATTCTGCTGGTTAGGGCAGCACCACAGACACTGCAAAGCAGATACACCGCGAATGTGGATAGGGCACGGTGCGCGTCGTGGCGAAGCAAGGCGGCGCGGCCGTGGCCTGTTAGTGTTGCGACTGCAAAGATGCCTCTCTATTGTTACGAACCACACCGCCGTCTCCGCCGTTGCTCCCTCGAGCCCCACCGTCGCCTGTCAAAGCCCCGTTGACAGCTTCAATTCGTCCCCTACCACTCTCTCTCTCTCTCCCGGAAAACGATTCCGCTCTACTCTCTCTTGTCCAGCAAACCACGCTTAGGTTGTTGCCTCCCAAATAATAATCTGTTTCTTTTAAAGATAGTTTCTAGTTCACCTCATGCAAGACGACACTTTAAAGCTTTGACTTTCAAGGGCATCCGATTTGTCAAACATCACTAATTTTCTCTGGCAAATCTATTGCTGTTAGTAATTTTTTTTCATACAGTTCGTAAAATCTTAAATAGAATGGTATCTTGTGATAAATGAAGTAAGTAATTTGTACTCGGCATCCGTAAATTTTATTGGTCGCCTTTAGTTTTCTCTAAATATGTTTGTTGATTTAAGTACAAGTCTAGATTTCCTATTCCAATTTTCACCTATACTTTTAATTTGCTTGTGATTTCAGTTTCCTGCATTTTGACTCGAGTTGTTTATTGTTTCAAAAAAAAAAAATCATGTAATTTTACTGAAAAGAGAAACCGAGTGTAGAAAATAGAGGTAAGAGATACAAAGGAAATCTCAATAATCGAGCCTATCTTTCTCTCGGTAACGAATGAAACTCAAACTGCCGACTTCAAAATTTTCAAGTCCGAATCCGAGGAAAGAAGGGAACTAGAGTCAATTTCGTTTGCTTTGCATCAAAGGGATCGAAGTCGACTAAAACCTTTTGTTGACACCCGAATTTTTATCAATGCTCTAAATATCCATTTTTCGCCAAAAAAAATAAGATAAAAAGAAAAAAAGGAAAAAAGGAAAAAAAATGAAGAATGAATAAAAATGGATCAAATAAAATGAATGAATGATGAAAATGAAGTCGCGTGGGCCGGCGTGTCTAGCCCACTTGGTTTTTCCGGCTCACCCCTTAACCGGGCTTCCAGTTTACTTTATTCTCTTTGGCCCATTTTCCTTCTTTTTCTTCAGCCTACCAGAGCCTAAAAAAGAAGCCCAGCCCATCACTCGTTCTTGCGCGCGCGCGCGCGCTCGTGTGAAGAGCGTCTGTAACGCAAGGAGGAGAGAAGGTACAGTGACGGTCACCGACCAAATGCCCGTGAGCGAGGGATGAGAAAGGAAGCTGTGACGGAAGCAGATCCGAGAGCGTGAATCTTCATCGAAATACTCGCGGCTCAACCCCGCGAAAACGAGATATGTTCGTTCGAGATAATGATGTCTAGAACCTGTCGCGTCGTGTTTTGTTTGGAAAATAGTGTCAAAGCTGAATCAAAGACCTGTTCTCGTGGCTGCACAACATGTGTTCGACAAAATGCTCGAATGATGCGCCCAAATCCATGTTATCCGATCGACGTTATAAATTTAGTTCGAGGCTTGATTGCGCATATTTTGTTGACGCTCGTCTGCTTTCTTCGTGTTTTGCTATGTTTTTGTTTGATTTCACGGCCCAACTTTTGATGTTCGTCGACGGCCATGCAAAACCGAACTTGTTTCGGGCATCGCCGGCGATAGGCCGACATGGCCGGAGATGTAATCTGGTGATGGTGTGTGGTGGTGTGAGCGCCGGTGTCCGTACATGGCCGCTAGTTGTATGGGTTCAAAAAATGGAGAAGAAGATGAAGGTTCAGAGTGAAAAAATGGCTTCGGGGAAGAAAAGGGGAAGAAGAAGAAGAAGTGCAGTAGAAAAGGACATAATAAGGAAAAAGACAAAAGAGGAAAAAATTTAAAAATAATAAAAAATTCAAAATATATTTTTTGTAAATCCTACCGGGTCGGATCCAGGTAGACAGGTTGGACCGGGTTAACTCATTACCCAAATATAATAATAATAATAATAATAATAATAATAATAATAATAATCAGAAAAATCATAAAAACTCAGAAAAATGGAAAATTGGAAAATTTCTAAAAAAAGTGAAACAAAAAATAGGATTCTTTGTTTTGCATTGTCTTTTTATTTTTTTAAGGACAATATTAGGATGCTTATATAGTTTCCTTTATAATTATAATTGATTACGCATTTCAATATTTTGAGTGTTACTTTCTTATTCTAGAATGGTTAGGACGAATCTTAAATTTCATTTGGATAAGTTGTTATGGCATTCATCAGCACATAATCGAGTAGGTACTAAAAGGGAGTTAGTCTTAAGGCTAACATAATCAAATTCTCAAGTCTAGAATATCTGGTTATAAAAAATAAGATATCCTCCCGTATTTTACTTGGGTTCTAGTCAACCGAAAAAGGCTAATGATGGCTCTTTTGTCAAAATTTGCATATGCTTAATTGATTTAAAATTTAAACGTCCGATGTCGTGCAAAGTATGAGCTTGGTAGAATCCGAGTCAATAGAAAGTATGACAATACCCCCAAAACATAACTCTCTTTCCCCCAAGGCGTTAGGTCACGACACCTTCTATTAAGAACAGAATAACACAATCCAGAACGATAATCATTGACACATTGCATGTAACAATAATCATCAATGCACCATTTTGATACTAACAAGATCATCTAAAAGTAATTTCGCCTGGATATTAAAATGGCCAAATAAGAAGGAAGCAATTGGAATGATATCAGTTAGAGCTTGAATTCTAGAAACGAGCAGCAATGGCAATGGTCTGCATCTGGTGCGCCTGAAGGTCTTTCTGGCAGAGACATTGCTAGCCGAAGACAACGAACGTGACTAGGAATCTCTATCTACTCCAAGCTTAGCATCAAGGCAGAGCAAGCGCTCCTATCTACTCCAAGCTCAGCATCAAGGCAAAGCAAGCACTCCTTTCTTTGGTCAAAGAGAAGACTAGGCCAGGGGAAAAAGCTGAAATGTTGCGATGATGGGACTGATGGGTCTGGGACATGGATCGAATCAATGGGTTTGCTCTTGTGGGCTGCGCCAATTGGCTTTTTTTATTTATTATTTATTTTTATATTTTTATTATTCTCTTTTATTGTTCTTTTTGCTAGCATTCATTGTTTTTATGCTCTTTTTTACAAAAATGTATTCTTAATTTGTCTACTAAAATTTAGGTGTCGACAATTTCAAAAATATTTACCTAATATTTTAAGAAGAATATTATGCCATCACGAACAAACTACAAGACATTGTATGTGTCGTTGCATCAAATCTTAACTTACTAAAGATTATTGTAGTTTCTTGATCAATTGAAGATACGAGCCAAAAATATATGACAATCCAATCGAATAGAATCAGGTATGTGTTGATGAAATATTGACTCATCTAAAATGACTTCATTTATGACTCAGATTAATATGGACCCTAATTCCAATCTCACCCATTTGGTGGGTCGAAGTCCTAGTAATCATAATGGAAGATTAAACAAAGATTGGTACGAGGGGAGAGAAAGAGATGGCTTTTTATAGTGGAAGATGATTCTTTCGTGTTTTGTTTTTCCTGCTCTAGGATTCTTTTTCAATTTATCTGAAGTTTTCAAAGTGAAGAAATGATTAAATATGGCAAAGAGTCAAGGAAAAAGCAAAAGAAATGAATAAATATGTTGAAAAATAACATAGATTTTAATAAAACTAATGTTTATAAAGTTTCAGTTGAAAAACCGATTAGATGACTGGTCAAGTGGCCCAAGACTTGATTTGCAAGTCAAAGGTCGCAAGTTTAATTTCCCAATCTATTATCCGTTTTGGGATAATTATGCGAATAAGTTGGCAGAATTAATTTGAACAATATCTTGTGGCGAACACATTCACCCATTTGGGGCCAAATATTGTTGTGGGTTGGAGAAAATCCAAATAGAATGTCTAGCAAAAACATTTGAGTCGCCATTGATGCCCCTCGATGAAGGGCTGTGACTCCACTTCGACGAATTTCCACTTCCACCATGATGTCGAGACAATTTCCTTCACGCGCAATAGCATAATTAACAATAACCTTTTTCAACCATAACAATAATAATAGACAATTTTGTCTCCATACCAGAAAAAAAGGCGAATATATGGTGGAGTAGTTGGCACTGAGCATTTGCCCCTTGAAATTTCATTTGTTTCCAATTATATTTTTCTTGTGTTGAATAAGCATAAGCTTTATTTGGTATTTCAGCACATGAAGTTACAATTGATGTGAAATCGCAACAATCAAGTCATAACGATGAATTAAATGTTGATAATTAGCTTATGTAGAGAACGATGGTGTGAAATAACTAAATAAAATGTGTATTTTGTAGGTAGTGTGGCTCGAAGGTAATTTTAGTACAAAGAAATGGTGGAGTGCCTCACTTGTTTTTAATTAGCAGAGCATAGGATTCGGGAGAATTTTAAAAAATAAAATAATTTTGGATTCTTTGAGGTCAAGCATAATCAAAGCAAGCATTTATTTTTTTAGTGATTATTTGGATGTTGTAGATGATTAAATAATGCACTGTACAACCTGTGCGCATTGTGGACGGGCCAAGAGATGCAAACAATCCACAATCTAGTAACTCAACCTTTTGTCTACTATCTCTAATAATCCATCCGTTGGTAGTGAAGGTGGATTTTGATGATAGAGTTCACGCCGATGGAGTGAGCATGTCATGTTCCACCATGGAAAGAATAGGAAAACACAATACTTTGGCCTTCCATCATCATAAAAGGTCGACATTGTCTTCCTCGAATTTTTCAAATGTAGTTCTCATCATCCTTGTAGAGATATTCATTCACCTCACCAGCAATCGGCCCTGGAGTGCTTGAGGCCCGCCGTTCTTTTTTGGGGCACATGTGGCCCAAGAGCACGGGTCCGAAGTGGCACGGCCCGTTGGCCATCCTAACTAAAATTTATCTGGGCTCATATACAGATATTAGAACATTTTCTGATAGTCGAGGACCCTTCCCTGAAAATAAGTGTTGCTGACACCTTCATAGATATTTTTGGCGCTCCAATCCATCTCATTCGAACATCAAATCACATTTTCCATCTTGCATTCACTTTATCCCTCCTTCACTGTCTCTTGTCTTTCACCGTAAGTGTTACCGACAGCCTCGCAGAATATTTCGGAACGTCAACCCATCGGACATCTGTAAAATTTCCCATCTCGCAATCACTCTCTGTCCTTTCTATCCTTCACCGAAAATTGATGGTGACAGCTTTGTTGAGGTTTTAGCAGCCCCGACCAATCTTATTTGAGACATCTATCCACAATTCGCGTCTGCCCATTCAATCCGTGTCCTCCCTGTCTTCTATCCTTCACGGTAATTCAGACATCAGTCACGTGTCCCATCTCGAAACGAGCAAGAGTCTGGCAAATGCAATATGTTATGGGCCCACTAAACTTGTCTTTTAAGGAAAGAACTCATTTTGCATTTTCCCCCTCTTTCTCCCGCCTTTCCGGAGGAAAATATCTTGTGGCCCCCCACAGGAAAATCTTTCTCAACGGTTCTCTTCGTATTCCTTGAATCTTTATTTTCGTCGCTTCTTTTTCCCCCAATTCCTGAAACCGGCTTCATTCTACGGAATGGCTCCATACAGGTCTTGCTCTCAAAAGAAAAATCATGGTAGCAAACATTTGGAGTGGCTCCATAAATAACATCTTTCGTTTGATGAGAAACTCGAGATATAAGAATTCTCCCACAAGTGTTGATGTTCTCATTAATAATAATATGTGTCAACTTAACTACTATAGTTGCATGAGTAGACATTCCTTAAAGAAATGTCAATAACATTAGTAAGCTTCTAAATTCAAATTATGTTTTGCACTCGGCATTATAGCCTGTCGTTTTTTTCTGGTCCATCAAGCTATGCTAAGAATGAAGTAAAGATGAGATGTGAATGGTTTGGGCAAAGAAAAAAGTGGATGAACAAGACAACGTCTTTGTCCTCAGCAATGGTGCATAGAGATTTTTGCAGAGGAGCGAGAGGTTCTTTTTAAGTTCTTCCGTTGATTGATATCTTGCAATTAACTATCTTGTATTATCTGTTTTTAGAAATTGAAATTGAATGTCATGGCTACATACGGATTATGTACCTTTTTAACTAGAGATTTTTGTTAGCTCCATAGTTGATAGAATAACAACTCCAATTGTGACACTCAAACAATTATACGTGTATCATGATTATTTGATTATGTCAGGTTATTTAAATTTTTTGGTCATATTTTTAAGTATGTTTTCCCATAGTTTAAAGCAGTTTTTGTTTTGGGTGATCAACTGAATATGTTTTTTTTTTTTTTTTCAGAATTAAGAAGTTGCCTTTTTTAGAATATTTGTTGTTGTTATTCGTAAAACAATTTGTACAAAGTTGGGACCAAATATATAATCATATATGGCTATGCACATATTAAGTCGAAGCTAGACGGGACAACGTTGAGAGAGAGAGAGAGAGAGAGAGAGAGAGAGTACAGTGGAGTCGGGTCCCCCGACGCGAGGTTGAAAAATGAAAGAATGCGTAGAGAAGCAAGAAGCGTAGAAGTTTGGGGAGAAATCTTTTGTGTTTCTTCAGTTGTATTCAATGTACAAAACTTAGTAATTATAATACAAGATGTACATGAAGAAAAGGGAATGATATATTCTACAAATCAATCTAATATCTCAATCTAATCTCTAATTGATTTAGTGTATGATTATAATCAAATCGGATTCCCGAAATATCTTCCGAATCTTCAACTATATCTTCCAACAAAAAATCAAGAAACTTCAATAATTGCAACACAATCCACAGTGTATAAAGTCGTACTGTCTATATGCATCACTAGGCTGACATAACACTAACCTTCAATAATTGCAACGTCATCCACGGCAAAAAAGCAACTTAACTTTAAGCCGTTTAAACTCTTAACCTCGCTTTGTTAAGTCTTTCTCCCTCCTCCTCCTCCTCTGCATTTTAGAGAGAGAGAGAGATATCAGTAGTAGCATCAGAGGAACGATTGTGGACGTGTGTGATCGGTACTTGTCAGGGAAGGAGAGAGATGCAAGGATTTGGAGTTCATAGAGAATCGGAAAGAGGGTCATTGAATTGTTAACGAGGTGTAGTCAATCAATGCAATCGTCGGGTTTTCTTTAAAAATATTAAAGTGAGGTTTTGAGAAATAAGTGATGAGTATAATTAGTAATTTTTATTAAAAAAATGAAAAGGCGTTTGTCATGCACCTTCAATTTCTCTCAATAGAGTTGTGTATGTAGCTCAAAGCCTATGCATGTTCACAAGATTGACAAATTGTTGTCTTTTAATTATTAATGGAGTGCCGGGAAGCATCCAACAAATCTCCATCAAATGTGGCACTTCCTCCATTTCATACAGATTGGATAATTATCAAAGACATATTTTTTTTTATACACCTGTGATAAATTTATTTTTTATATTATTATCTTTTGAAAATGGGCAAGTTGCCACACTTGATTTTTTCATCTCGATTTCTATTTGAAGTTGATTTTGGCAGATTAACAATCTACACTTGGGAGCTGAGCCCTCCTTCCCTTCTTTTCCTTTTATTCTTGGGAAGGTTTGGTGAGTATTTCTTCTATACTATAAACTATTAATTATTTAAATTCTAACCTTAATCTCACATTATACATGTTTTTTCATGTGAAAATAGAATTAAGAAGTTGGGAATGAGAAACTACTTCCATTAAAGTTCACATATTTAAATGATGAGGCATGACCTAAAATTTAACGATAAAATTTCGGGTCATCAGCTTGGAAGAATTTATGATTTGATGGTCGTAGCATAATCAGCTTAGATATTAAGATTGATGGGGAAATTGAGTGCGACTCTTGTGGATCTTATCTTCATTACGTTTTGTCAAATAAACTGGGTGCTATTAGAGACGCCATGCCTATCTTCTCGAGAATTGATGTAAGGGGCTGAACATTTTCCTGTACTTTTCACATGTCAATTGTCGTACCGAGCATCTAATTAAAAGAAAGACGGACAATTCGGTGGACAATTCGGTGGAGTTGGGTCCCTCGGTGATTGGCTGAGTAGCCTTCACGTGCATGAAGCCGTACTGCCCATGGGCACCACTAGGTTGACATAACATGAAACTTTAATAATTGCCAAGCGACTGCTGATGGCCAAGCAGCAACTTCATCTCCATCCTCATTAACTCTTGACATCACTTTGTTCAATCTTCCTCCTCCTCTGCGTTTTAGAGAGAGAGAGCACCGTCCCAACTGGCACGGCCCATTGGCTATCCTAATTAAAATCCATTCGAGTTCGTGTACCATTTTCTGAGAGTGGAGGATCCTCCATTAAAGAAAAAATGTTGCCGACAGCTTCATAGATATTTTTGGAGCTTCAGCCCATCCCTCTGGAACAATCATTCACATTTCCCATCTCGTGTGCACTTTATTTCCGTCCTTCACAGTCTTCTGTCTTTCACCGAAAGTGTTGCCGACAGCTTCGCAGATAATTTCGGAACGTCAATCCATCAATTCGGACATCTGTAAATTTTCACTAGCAAAAATTGTGAGTGACAGCTTCGTTAACGTTTTATGAGCCTCGACCAATCTTATTCAGACATCTATCCACATTTCCCGTCTCCCGATTCAATTTGTGTCCTCACTGTCTTCTGTCCTTCACCATAATTCAGACATGCGCCCCCGTCGAATCTCCAAATGACCAAGAGTCCAGAAAATGCAACATGTTATGGGCCCGCTGAGCTCGTCATTTGAGGAAAAGAAAGAGCTCCATTTTGCGTTTCCCGCTATTTTCTCCCCACTTTCCGAAGGAAAATATCTTGCGGGTCCCCACAGGAAAATCTTTCTCTACCATTCTCTTCGTATTCCTTGAATCTTTTATTTTCCTCACTTCTTTTCACCCAATTCCTGAAACCCGCTTCATTCTACGGAATGGCTTCATTTGATTATATACATACGGGTCTTGCTCTCAAAAGAAAAATCAAGGCAGCAAACTTTCGGAGTGGCTCCTCGTCCGTAAACAACACCTTCCGTTTGATGGGAAACTCAAAATGTAAGACTTCTCCCACAAGTGTCGATATCCTCATTAATAATAATAATATGTATAGACTCGGCTATAGTTGCATTAGTAGATGTTACTCAACAAAATGTCAATAATATCAGCAAGCTTCTCAACTCAGATTATGTTTTGCACTCCGCATTAAAAAATGAAGTAAAGACGAGATGTAGATGATTTACACAAAGAAAAAAAGTGGATGAACAAGGCGACGTATTTATCCTCAGCAATGGTGCATGCAGATGTTTTACACAGGAGACAAAGGTTCTTTTCATTTCTTTCGTTGATCAATATCTTGTAATTTTTTTTTCTTATATTATCTGTTTTTCCATATAGAAATTGAATATCATGGCTACATATGAAATATATACCTTTTTAACTAGAAATTTAATTAGGTCCATAGAATAACAAATCCTACTACGAGACTAAAATAACTTTACGTGCATGATGATTATTTGATTATATCGGGTTATTTAAATTTTTTGGTCATATTTTAAAATATGTTTTCCCATCATTCAAAGCAGTTTTTGTCGTTTCAAGCAATTTTTGTTTTGGGTGATCCATCGAATGTGTTTTTTTTTTTTTTTTGGTTAGGATGATTGACCAAATTAAGAGGTTGGTTTCTTTAGAATATTTGTCGCTCTTGTTCATAAAACAATTTGTACGAATATGGGACCAAACGTATAATCATATATAGCTTTGCACATATTAAGTCGAAGCTAGCGGGGACAACGTTTAGATAGATAGAGAGACAGAGAGAGGATAGTACGGTGGAGTGGGGCCCCTCAGTGTGTGGTTCAAAAAGTATGAACTTTAATAATTGCAACATGATCCACAATGTATAAAGTCATACTGTGCATATGCATCACGAGGTTGACATAACTCGAACCTTCAATGATTGCAATGTGATCCACGATGGCCAAAAAACAACTTAACTCCACCCCGGTTAAATTCTTAACATCACTTTGCTTTGTCCTCCTCCGTTTCAGAGAGAGAGAGAGAGAGAGAGAGAGAGCAGGAGCATCAGGGAGCAATGATCGTGGAGGTGTGTGGTCGTTCCATATTAGGGAAGGAGAGAGACTCCCAAGGATTTGAATTTTACAGAGAACAGGAAAGGGGGCCCTTAAATTGTTAACGAGGTATAATAAAGCAATGAAATCGGGTTTTCTTTAAAACTATTAAAGTGAGTACTTTAAATGACGATTATAATTAGCAATTTCCATAAAAAAAGAAAAATAAAAAGGCAACTTTCATGGACCTTCAATTTCTCTCAATGGAGCTGTGTATGCAGCTCAAAACCTATCCATGTTCACGAGATTAATAAATTAGTGTCTCTTAGATATTAATGGAGTACCAAGTCTCTTTGAGCATCCTACGAATCTCCATCAAATGCGGCAATCCCTCTATTTCATACATATCGAATAATTACTGAAGACAAATAGTTTTTCTTAATATATCTATGATAAATTTACCTTTTATATCACGTTCTTTTGAAAATGGGCAAGTTGTCACACTTGATTTTATCATCTCAATTTCCATTTGAAGTTGGTTTTGCCAGCCTAATGGTCTAAACTTGGGAGCTGAGTCCCATCCTTTCGATTGTTACTTGAGTGTCATAATTTTTTATCAATTAACTGAGTGTAATGACTTTTAAAAAAAATGTTTACTTGAGTGGCTTAACTTCTAAACTTTTTTCACTTAAGCGCCATGATTTTCAATTAATTATTTAAATACTACAATTTCCACCATAGGCGTCATGATGCGTAGCACTTTTGGGAAACCTCTTCTACAGCGCTCAAATGAATATATTTTAGAAGTTTTATAGTAAAGTGAGAGAATAAAAAAACTTGCGATACCCTTGCTGTGACATTTATTTCAAAATTAGCCTTATGTAACTAGGGCATTACAGACTTTTACATGCCATGACAATACAGTCACGTAAGCACTTCAAGATGCGTTTGCATAAAAATGATACAAACTTTTATGGAAGAAGAGGGGACAAGAAAAACATTTTGGTCAAAACTGGTGGTCTTCACATAGTACAACAGTAGAAAGCATTAGTGCACTTAGCGGACTCTGTTATTGTCCGACTTTATTAAAGCTACATGAAGTGACTGAAATTGGAGTGCATCATCTGAATTGAATTATGGACTTAGAGAGATTGGGGCCTTGACGCTGCTGATAGCTAGAGGCGAGCACGTATGAAATGATTAATAGACGGCGATGGTGGGAGACAGCCGATAATTCTCACATTCCACAAGCGGCGGGGTCCGAAGGCAATTTTAGCTCAAAAAGAAATGGCGGAGTGGGTTATTTTAGAACCGTCAAATTGAGGTTCTAAAAAAATGATAATTATGCTTATTAATTTTTATAAAATTAAATGAAAAGGCATCTTCCATAATCGGTATTCCAATGGAGTTGTCTGTATAGCTCAATGCATATTCACAAGATTAGTAGATAGGTGTCTCTTCGATATTAATTGAGTGTCTGAAATTCTTTGAATATTCGAGTAATCCTCATCAAGTACGGTGGTATTTTTTATCCCACACACATTAATAATCACCAGTGACATACGCCTAGGCTCCCAATGGTGGCCCTAAGTAAATGCACAAATATGGTGATTCAATCACAATTACCATTTGAGCAACCTCTTAGATTTAAAAGATAGGCGCCGCTTAGTTTTCTTGGAAGAAAGCTGACTTAATGTAAAGTGAAAACTCTTGATTTTTCCTTATAATTTTTTTTGATTTTGTAAATGATATCTATCATTGTGATCACAGTTTTATATCATATTCTTTTGAAAAAAAATTTAGTTGCTGCCCTTAATCTTTTAATATCAATTTATATTCGAAGTTGATTTTGGCTGCTTAATGTTTTAAACTTGGGAGCTAAGCCCCACTTCTTTTCTTTTCTTTTAACTCGTGGGAAGGTTTGGAGGATATTTCTTCTACACTAGAAATATTTTATTAAAATTTAGATTCAAATGATGATGCATGACCAATTAAAATCTAATTGCAAAAGTTATGGGTCACAAGCTTTGAAAAATCTGGAGTTGATGGTCACGGCATAATTAGCTTAAATATTAAGATTTATACGGAAATTGAGTGCAACTGTCGTGGATCTTATCTTTCCCATAGAGGTGCAAGTTGGAGGAACATTTCTCACCCTGGCAGCACCATTCTAGTTTGTTGACATTGAAATTTCATGTTGTCGCAATAGTGCCACATATCTCAAACAAACTTGAAAACTTGTCACTCTTATTATCGATGGATGCTTGGCACTTTCCTATTTTGAAACGCTTGGTGAAGTTGAGGACACTGCGAATTACTAGGTGCAAATGCCTCATAAGGACACCTGATCTGTCGTGCTACAATCCTTGGAGCCCTCTCAATTAGAAAGACTTGTTGGGATTCAAGGTTTGCGAGCATTGAGATCTTTGTTGCACCTAACAGTTTTCTATTACGATTCAATTGAAACATTACCTAAGCTATGCAAGCTGAAGAAGCTTAGGTGTGTTGAACTGAGGGGTTGTGCTAAGCTAGGAGCCATGGAAAGCCACAATAGCCTAGAGTCTTTATGGTACTTGCAGACCAAAGGTTGTAGATCTCTCGAAATGTGCCACCCAAGGTGTCGAGATCGACCAAAAAAGAGACGAATTAGATGTCACTTTATGAAAATTGATTCCCGATGAGGTACCTCATCATAATTTGGACATTTCTATTCACTTTGATGGTTGATCTTAATTTGGACATTTCTAATCAAGCAAGTTTGAATTGTATTCGTGGTATGAACAAAAAGTATCAAAAGCATAAGTACAATATGGTTAATGTGTATACAACTCAGTGGAAGAGATTCATCTATGGATTGATATTTGACAGCATGCTTGTCCTCAAATTTAAATTAGTGATTGATGGTAAGAAAGTTAGGTAATGTTTCTTTGGTGGTGGTGGTTGTTGTTGCCGTTGTTATCATCATTGTTAATAATGGGAATAATTATTCAAAAAGTCCTAAATTTATTGTACAACGATCACTTCAGTCATAAACCTCTCATTTATGTCGGTTTAGTCTAAAATCTTTTAACAATTTCTTAATGTAGTCACTTCAGTCAATTTTGATCAGAAATTGATGATGTGAATATCAACCATCTGAGGTGATTAATTTTCTAATGAACTGATGTCAAAATTAGGTGGGAAGAAAGATATTCTGTTATGATCTAGGACATTGAGCCTAATGATTTTAAGCTTCAAATTGAACTCTATAGAAATGATAGAGAGGATGAGATATAATTTGGTTCTGATGAACCGAAGCAGTGGAAAGTGGCCCCAATCGAGGTGGCGCGTATAGTGTTAATTGCTATTGACTGCTGAGCCACAAGGTTTAAGCTTACTGCAATATGGCCTCTTAGTTGCCATATGTCGTTCCTTGAGTTCCCTAGTTTCCAGAAATTTACGAATATTTAGTTGAGTGGATGTCACCCGATTTTGCAAAACAACTATCACATATTATAGACCACTCTAGTTATGATAATAAGTCAATAGCTGAAACTTATTGCGTGTTTTATCTAGCCTTCTAAGGTCACCCGACGAGTCGATCCCCCATTGTATCTTATCAAGCCCAAATTCATTGTCATAATTTATGCACAATTGCCATACCACACAAACAATTACAAATTTTCAATAATGGTTGTTTGTATGGTATGACAATTTATGTAGGAATTACGAGAAATATGGGTTCAGTAATGGAGAAAGCTTATAAACAAAATAATCAGATTGTCCTCAGGACGGGTAGAGCTTAATATGCCCAACCACAATACTCGAAGCATTGTGCAGAATTGCATTGCATTGCGTGTATAGGAGATATTATTGCACATTGACTTTGCACAACTTAAGTTCTAGTACTATATTTCCTTGGAAGTTGTATTAAAATGTTATTTTTAGTTCTTCATTTCACTTGTCTTGGCAATTCTTCTCAACTGATAGATGCATGTCAAATTGACCGTCCGTGAGCTTTGGATTAAGCTGAAGGTTCAACATAAGTTCATTATTGATCATCTGATCGTATTGAATGATCAAGAAGAAGGCATAATGAAAACTATTAGATGCCGAAACTGAGAGGGTACAGGGTACGCTTTGTTCTAATATACAACATGGATGGCAATGGCAAGATGATTTTAATGGTGCTATTTTTAGCCAATTATCTGCTAGCTCCAACTCTTACGCCATTGAATAGAGCATATCTTGATTCAAACACTTTTCAATTCTTATAATCGAGATGAGAATACAATAAGTGATGTAATTTTTGTACATCAATTATTTGAGTATCTTTATTTTGATTAATTGAGTATCGTGACTCTAAAAGAAAATATTCACTTGACTGATTTAATTTTAAATTTTTTTCACTCTAATGTCATAACTTTTCATTGATTATTTAAATTCTATGACTCCCACACCACGAGTGGCATCTGTGGGCAATAGTTGGACAGAACTCGAATTTTGCATTTCTATTGAAAACAAGGAATTCATTTTGCAGAAGAGAAATGCTATGATTTTCCGAGGGGAATCTCTTGATATTCCTGCTTTGAAGAACCATTTGATAAAGATGGTTAAAGATAAAGCAATTACCTACAAGGATGTCCCTGACACTCCAAGGAATCGGCATCTTCAGAGAGGTTGGGATCTTGACCCAATCATCTTCACTTAACCTGCTTGGTCGTCTCCAGCTCGGATGTCTCTGGGCTTCGTTCTCAGCGTTGTGCCTTCCCCTCACGGTTTCCCAGGCATCCATGGAGGTCTGGTGGCTGAATCTGGTGGCTGGGCTATGTCTGTTGTATGCGCTCTTTCTGTCCTTGCCTCTTGAGGCTTTTGCGCGGCTCCCTTCCACTCTTTTGTTCGGATTTAGAGTGTGAGTTTTTGTGCCGTTTGTGTACATTTATCTAAAGCTTATCAATATATTCTTACCTTTACCAAAAAAAAAAGAATTCATTTTGCATTTCCCTCCATTCCTCCCACTTTTTGGAGGAAAATATCTTTTGCAACGTGACCCACGATGCGCAGAAGTCGTACTGCCCATCTGCACCATGAATGAGATTGACATAACATGAAGCTATAATAATTGTCAAGTGACCGACGATGGCCAAAAAACAAACTTTTTTTTTAAATTTTTTAATTTTTTATTTTTGAGCAAGGCCAAAAAGCAAACTTAACTCTACCCTGATTAACTCTTATTCTCGCTTTGTTCTATCTTCATCCTCCACCCCGCGCTTTAGTGTGAGAGAGAGAGAGAGAGGACAGCATCAGAGCAACGATGACAGACGTGTCAGGGTGGGGAAGACACGTAAGGGCCTCGAGTTTGGCAATAAGAAGCGTCGGCTTTGTGAATTGTTACGTCACTTATTTTTTTGCAGAGAATTTGAAAGTGTCGTCACGTGCCAGGGTATTAGCAACGAGAGATCAGACAGAGAGAAATCCATATAATCCATGAAATTGGCTGATCTTATCGAGTGCATGCAACACTGATATGTAGTTAATGATCCCTTAACATAAACACATAATTTGTTACAAATACAGTTCATATACACTGGATCCATTGATGAGGTGTAATCAATCAAATAAAATTGGGTTTTTTTAGAACTATTGAAGTGTGGTTTTAAGAAATAGCTGATGACTATGATTTGTAACTTCTACACAAAAAATTAAAAAGTCATCTTCCATGAACCTTCAATTTCTCTCGATGGAGTGATGGAATTGTGCATGTAGGTCAGAACTTATGCATATTCCATTAATTAAATTAGATTAAGAAATAAAAAAAGGAACTTGTGATGACATTTTTCCGAAGTTAGCCTTAGGCCATTGCAGACTTATTGCATGCAAGATGCTTTTTACAAGGAAATAATACAATCTCTTGATAAGAAAAGCATCTTGGCCAACGCTGGTGGTGGCCATATAGTACAACAGGAGAAAGCATTATTGCACTGAGTGGACTCTATTGTTGTCCAACTTTATTAAAGCTGATGCTTAAAGGGCTCGAGAAGTGACTGGGATTGGAGTGCATTGAAATATGTCCAGAACCTCTCGAGTTTCACAGAAGGAGGTGGCCAGACTCGACCATTCATTAGCGTGAGATCCGTATAATCCCTAAAACAAGCTCGCGTTATCAAGTCCATGCTAAGCTAACATGGAGTCAATGATCCCCTTAACATGCATATTTATATACAAATACACTTTACATTAACCGATACAGTTAATGAGGTGTAATTAATCAATGAAATTGAGGTTTTTTAGAATTGTCAAAGTGAGGTTCTCAGCAATAATTGATGATTATGCTTATTAATATTTATGAAATTAAGACTCCATTCATTTTTCGAAAAATAAATTGATTGAGGAAAACATTTTCTTTGAAGGGAAAAAAAATCTCCTAAAATAAAGAAGGAAAAATATTTCACTCACTCACTATTTTTTATCTCATACTCTTATTGGTCCCCACTTCTTTATTTCTTTTTCTTTTTTTTTAATTAGATAGTTTTTTATTCTTTTTTTTTTTTTTTTGCTTTTCCTCCTTCTCGACTGGTGCTGGCTACGGTGGCGACCGACGACCGACCGAGGGCTAGCCTCTAGCCATGGGGCCTCAGAGCTGCTGTCGATTGATGGACGGAGATGGTGGTAGATAGCTTGGACAATTCTCGCATTCCGCAAGATGTGGGGTCTGAAGGTAATTTTAGTCCAAATAGAAATGGTGGAGGGGGGCCCACTTGATTTAACTCAGCATCCTTAAGGTCAAGCAACGGAGGACGCGAGGGGCATCTTGGGGAACATCAATCTAGTAACGCCACATGTATAAATTAAGGCTTCGTGCCGCTTTCTCCCACCACCATTGCATCGTCTAATTGATTTCTTCCTCGCTCTAGAAAGCCTCTCTTTCACCTGATCTTCTGCGGCTGTTCTTTTTGTTGGAACCGCCGCGTGTGCATCGTATTGAATCCTTCCCCTTCTTCAGTCATTGTCGTTTCTGGGTTCCATCAGTTTCGCCTTCCTCCGAATATATAAATTTTTAACTCTCGTTTCTCCGCAAAGAAAAAGGAAAGAAAGCCAGAAAGGTAGAAGAAGTCGAAACGGGGGGAAAATGGCGGATATTGGTGTGCCTGTAGCTTTCGAAGTGGCAAAGTGCCTGAAGGCTCCGGTCGGTCGGCACTGCAGCTACGTAATATTCTGCGACCGCTACGTTCGCCAACTTAACGGTGAAGTTGAGAAGCTGGGTGACACGAGGGATCAGGTGCAGCATTCCATCGATGAAGCTCGAAACAACATGAAGCCCATCAAACCCATGGTGGCGAGATGGGTGAACGAAGTGGAGGCCGTCGCTAACGAGGTGCGTGACGTGCTGGATTATGACGAAAAAGCTAAGAAAACTTGCTTCTATGGGTGGCTTCCCAACCCAAAGGCGCGATATCATCTCGGCAAAAAGGCGAGCAGGACGGTCAAGGACATCCAGGCACTCATTGCAGGGGGTCAATTCGAGAAGGTTGACTTCGAGAATCCTCCGCCAGGGCTTGTTGGCGGTGCTTCCGACGTGAATTTGTCGGCCGGTGATGGGGGCGACTTTATCACCGATTCGCGAGCTTCCATCTTTCAGGGCATAATGAAAGCTCTGAATGATGAGAAGGTGAAAGTGGTTGGGGTCTACGGGCCTGGCGGCGTGGGGAAGACTACGCTGTTGGAGATAGTCGAGAAGAAACTCAGGAAAGAGGGGAGACCGTTCCGCCTGATCGTCAAAGAGAAAGTCTCGCAGACTCCGGACCGGACGAAAATTCAAAACGATATCGCTCACTACTTAGGTCTAAACAGGCTGAAGGATGTGTCGAGTGAAGATGGAAGAAAAGATCTTCTGTCTCAGAGATTGCAGAGGGATCCAACTGAGAAGGTTCTCATAATATTGGACGATCTGTGGGAAGCACTTAAATTGGAGGCTGTCGGAATTCCTTCGAAAGACCAGAGCATGAACTGCAAATTGTTGCTCACTTCGAGAGATAAAAGTGTGCTAGAGCAGATGCATGCCGATCAAACATTTCGTCTTGAAGCTTTAGAGGAAGTCGAAGCTTTTAGGCTATTTGAAAAGATAGTGGGCGACAAGCTCAAAGACAATGAGGAATTGAAAGCAAAGGCGACTAGAGTGGTAAAGAAACTTGCAGGTTTGCCTCTTTTGATTACCTCTGTTGCAACGACCTTAAAATCTAGAAATGTGTCCGCGTGGGAAAGCATGTTAATAAAAATAAAAGACCCAAATATTGAGAGAATAGTGGAGTGGAGTTACAACCATTTGGAGAGTGAGGACGCCAAGTGCTTATTCTTGCTTTGTGGTCTTATTGGAGGGACCATTAAAGTCGAACTTCTGCTGGGTCTAGGCATGGGTTTGGGCTTGTTTGAGGGATATAACGAAAGAGTACAACATTCAAGGAATAGGTTGAATGAGATGCTCGAAAGCCTCCATTCCTTTTGTTTGTTACAGGATGGTGACGATGGCAAGAAAAATGTGACCATACATGATCTTTACAGCGAGGTGGTTGTTTCACATGCATTTAGAGGTGAGAATTCTTTAATGATGAACAACAATTATGGCCCACGGTCAAAGGAAAAGCTTGAGAAATGTTGGGCTATATGCCTAGCTGATGTAGATAGGTCTGATAAACTAATGACGCATCGGTTTCCTGGCTTGAAGATACTCATGTTGTCTGACCCAAAAGGCTGGCGTCGGAGGCACGATCACGAAGAGGGAGATTGCTCGGGACTACCAGATTTCACAAACATGAAGGAACTCTGTGCCCTATATCTTCGCTCCATAAATATCGTCAGGTTACCTCCCTCAATTAGAATCCTTGGGAACCTCCATTTTTTATGCTTAGACAATTGCAATCTGGAGGATGTGGCAATACTTGGTGAGCTTGAAGCATTGCAGATTCTCAGCATCACATGGTCTCCAATTTCTAGGCTGCCTGAAGAAATCGGGAAACTAATGAAACTGAGATTGTTGAATCTGAACAACTGCCGATGGCTTAAGATAATCGAGCCTGGAGCCCTAAAAGGCTTAATCAACTTGGAAGAGTTATATATGAAGAATAGCCTTGATCCGTGGATGGGCAAGCATGAAGAACTGTCAGAATCGTGTGTTGCTGGGCTTGCCGAGTTGAAGAACATGACAAAGCTAGCATTTCTAGAAATATCGATTCTTGATCCCATCATACTCTTGGAGGATGTTGACCTACCATTTGAGAACCTGGACAAATTTTGTATCAGCATAGGACATGCTATGCAGATGGAATATGAAGGTTTGACAACCATGAATCTCAATTTGCAAGGCTGCGGTAGTATTCTTTCAAAAAAAGGGGTTGAGAAAAATCTGCAGAAGACTCAACGCTTATATTTAAGCAACTTGAGTGAGTTCGAAGAGAGCCCTTGCAAATTGTGCACCCAAGGATTCCGAGAAGTGAAGTATCTCAACATTAAAGACAGCCCCTCAATCAAGTACATTGCCGATTCATCCAATGCCTATTCATCCAATGGCCTCCCTCTCATTGCTTTTGGGAAGTTAGAGTCTTTTTTCCTTCAAAATCTTATTAATTTGGAGAAGATATGCCATGGCCCCATCGCGCCAGAGTGCTTCAACAAATTGAAAGCCGTGAGGGTCGAACAGTGCGGCAAATTAAAATACTTGTGGTGTCTTTCAGATGTGCAAGGACTTAACCAGTTGGAAGAGATTAAAGTGTCGAATTGTGACTCAATGCAATCCATTGTCACACATGATGCAAGAGAAGATATAGTTTCTACCAACAACAGAGTTGAGTTGCCTAAAGTACGTGATCTGGTATTGTACGAGTTACCAAATATGACAAGCTTCTGTCATACTTCAATTCAGGTAAATTTTTTTTTTTTTTCATTTTTTCCCTGTGTCAATTTGTCCTGTTAGGATGAGATGATATTGGTGTTCGCTCTACGTCCGTACATATTGCATTTAACTTTGACTATTTGTACAATTTGATTCAGGTTTTGATTTACAAATAAAAAATCCTCTCAAATAGAACACAGACCATGTTATAGTTAAAGGGAAGCCTCTTTCCACGACTGATTTTTTTAAATTTTTTGTTAAATTTTCAACATTAGATAATTGTACTTTTGCTAACTTGGGTTTTTATTGTGACTAATTTATTACCGATTCAACATTCTTAATGAGATGAAAAAATAGTGTGATGAATGAATGAAAGCGAGAATGAATCTTGAATGAATAAATAAAATTCAATAATTTGAAAATGAAGAAGGGGACATTTGGAGTCATGTAACAAAGAAAGTCCCAATAATTCACGTCCCACCTAACTTGCAATTTGCAACTTGCAACTAATTCCGACATGTCATGCCAAGTTGCCAATGTCACTGTGTCAACATCACTGTGCAGTTGAGCTGCATTGACAGCTTAATAGCGTGAGGATTTCCTCACTTTTCACAGAAGAGAAATTCATCTTCTTCTTTTTTTTTTTAAATTTCAGCCCGAGAGTTCCACTTATTTTCTTGTGAAAATAGCTTTACTTGTAACAGACTCACCTTTAATGAGCTTCATTGTGGTGCCACGTCAGGTTTCATTGCCTCACTTGGAATCCCTGACAATGGTTGGACTCCTTGGCCTAGAAAAGATACTCTACAGTAAACGTTCATTAAAATACAGCAATCTAAAAAAGCTAACTATAAGGGAGTCTAAATCCACGTTGAAGAGTATTCTGAAATTAGATTGGATATTGAAGCTACCGAATTTGGAATCAATGATGATTGAAATCTCTCCATCAGTAGAAGTAGTTTTCGACTTGGAGGAGCTGGAGGAGCTAGAAGTCATCGAAGATGTCGAGATTCTCTCTCGTTTAACTGATTTGACATTACATGAGTTACCAAACCTGCATTGCGTGTGTAAACAGGATGTAAAATTACAAGGAATATCGATACTTCGAAACCTGAGGGACCTCTATATCTATAAAATAGGCCTATCATTTCTTTTTTTCAGTGTCTATGGCTAAATGTTTGAGAGGAATTAGAACCATTACAGTGTCGAATTGTCCAAATATGAAGGCGGTGATTGTGGATGAAGGAAGAAATGAAGGGACATATGATATTATAGAGTTCCCACTATTGGAGTATCTATCTATATATGATTGTCGCATGGAGAAATTCTTCTCATATCCTTGTGGAAAGAAAGAGCCAGTAACCACTACTTCAGATTCACAAGATGCTAACTCCGATTCCTTCTTTGATCAAAAGGTACAAATCCCTTCTCTTGAGATTATACCCTACTAGCCATAGGCACACGCTTTGTTGGAGAGTGTAATAAAATCTCTTTGAAGAATGTTATTTGGTTTTATTAGTTAGAATGTGTTCATTATTTATAATTACATCTGTCATAGTAAGGCCATTAGTGAAAAATTCATTCTTCCTTCGCATCAAATAGAATGTTAAGATTAGGCTAAATTGTCAAATGTTTCATACCAATGATCTAAAGTATAACTCTCATGAGCAGGTTAGTTTACCACGCTTGGAATTTTTTTGGCTTTATTCAGTAGGATCCTTCAAAAGGATATGGCAAGATGAACTTTCCAGAAGTTCTTTATGCAAATTAGCCACCCTCATCCTTGAAAATTGCTCTGAGCTACTCAACATCTTCTCTTTGACAATCACAGGGAGATTGCACAATCTGAAAGAAGTCATAATTTCAAACTCTACCCCCTTGGAATCGTTGTTTGACTATAGGTCCTTTCATATTATCATGTATTAGAATGAACAATGTAATAAATTGGTTCTACTTTTCCACCTTTCTCACATTATCCTCATGCAGGTTACGTTTCCTCATATAACAGTTCTGGAAATTGATGGCCTTCAGTGCAAAGAGCTATGGAACGATCAAATCCCCACCGATTCCTTTCGAAGTTGGAATCTCTTAAATTGAAGAACTGTGAAAACCTCCAATGTATTGCCCCACCCCAAATGTGGAAGGTGCTCCAACGTTGTCTCAAGAATCTTGAAGTGATTTCATGCCATTCGATCGAGATCATATATGAAGGACATGGGATGGATACAGAGGGTGGTGAATTGAGGGTGCTGCTTTTGCGTGATCTCAAAAAAATGAAGCACATTTGGCAGTCCAAAGGTCTCCCAAACATCCCGTTCCCAAATTTGAGAGATGTAAAAGTCGCGAGGTGCCCCCGTTTGGAAATGCTTTTCCCTACCTTCACGGCGAAATTTCTTGGGCAAATCAAAGAGCTGATGGTGGAGTCATGTGAAGATATGGAACAAATTGCTGGCCATGAAAAATGGGAAGAAGCGACTGGCACCACAATCACCTTCTCCGAGTTAACTGCTCTTAGACTTTTCATGTTGCCGAAATTCAAAAGCTTCTTACCTGAGAAATACTCTCTGAAATTCCCATGCTCCGAGGACTTCCCATCCTTGCGAGTCTTGAGTATAGTAAGCTGTGGAGCAGAGCTAGACCAAGTCCTCGATAACAGGTATCGCCACCAACAGGATCGAGAATTTCACGAGTATTCATAAGACGTGAGGTATTCCTTCAATATTTCATTGCTTTGGTTTGGCTCTCTGTTCCTTTGAATCGAAAATCAGTTTGTATTAGCTAAGACACAATTCTCAGTGAGACCCACATGTGCTCTACATCACGTTGCCCTCTCTCTTCCTCTCTCTCTCTCTCTCTCTCTCTAGCTCTCTTTCTTACTCTCTTCAACTAACGATCTATCGATTCCCTTTTATCCATCCACCAACAGCCGCCGCCAAGGGTCCATCGCTGGCCACCACACGACATGGCACACTGAGAAGGGACAAAGAACAGAGAGCATTGATCGAAGGCTCTCAATGATTTCGATTGAATCCTTTCCTCTCACTTTGCTACTGGTCGTCACCGCTTCCCGATCATCACTTGTTCCGCGGGCAGCAAAGAAGTTCTGTAATGCTGGAGTGCTCGAACTTCGGTCACGACTGCCTGCTTCAACGATTCCATTCCTTGATGTTGCTTCTGTTATTTCTTTACTCATATCCGATCTCAATTGCTATAGCTAATCGTTCTCTATTCAACCAAACCATATATGCTCTGTTTTCCGTTCCTATTGCTACTGTATGTGTGCAAATCGACTTTGATTGAAGGGTTGTATTGATGATTTGAAGCAGTGCTCCTCGGCCTAAATTAATGTATGCAACTTGTTTGATAAAATTCCTGAACTAAGTCGGTGTGTATCTTTTATTTAGTTTTTGACAGAGAATTCCCTTGATTAGTAGATTGTCGATCTATTCTGGTCATATAAGCATATTTGAGTTCTGTTTCTTCATAAAAAAAAACCATAGGTGTTCAATTTCAAACTTGTTTGGAATCTGCTGGAACCTTGTCGATACTTGCTGATTCGCCATTGTTGCGGCCCTGAGCTGATGTCGATTGGTCCTTGATTTTATGCTATTCCACTCAAGTAAGCATGTGCAGTGATATAAGATTGTCTTATGGTGAATTTCATGTTTGCTTGGAAAAGAAATTATGTCATGAATGAATGAAATTCTACTGGAAATTGATCCATGTATGCTGGCCCTGTCTTGATATCCCTGATTGGGTGTGCTTTTGATTCCAGCTTGAGGCTAGTTTGGTTATGGGATCATATATGTTCATGCTAGGAAAGTAATAGGGTGAATCTCATACCATTTAGCGAGAATTGGGTTCATCTTCGAACTTGAATATGCTAGAATGAAGTATTGCATGCTGACCATGATTGTTTTGTTTAAATTTGGCACTAATTTGGTCTTTGATTGATGTCATTTTGATCAAGTAGACTCATATGCACTTATAGGAAGATATGGCTTCTATTCATGTCAATTAGTCATCAAAAGATCACAATTTCTGGTCTTTATGCCCTTTTACAATTTTGAACGTGTGCTGGAATTTTTGTCTCAGTTTGGTTGCCTTCTTTATTGCCCATGGATAAGTGATATGCATGTGCATGATTAAATTGATGAGATGTGTGCTTGATATCGCCATGAGAGTCTTGGCCTGATAAATAATTTAGAGGACTCTGATGTTAATTGAAGTTTAATTCCATAATTCTCGTGATTCCAAAGGAAACCCTCTACTGGTACACATATTTTGAAGGTGATCTGGTAGACTAAGCCAGATCTGAGGAAATCTCTCAACAAAGTTGGTCAATGAGGCCCCTCGAAATATCGCATGTATTACACTTGCCACCAAAGTACATGTATTCTCTTCCTCTCCTTCGACGCTCAGCATTCAAGGCTTATTTACAAGAGCTATGGCTTAAATCTAATTGATCCTTCAAGTGTGTGTTTGTGCCAACATACCGTACACAACACCAATTGCACCCTACTCATTCATGATGTCGTTTTTCTCGGAGTGTTCACTGGTCACTACTATTCAGAATGATGTTTCAAATATACGATTTTTGTTTTCCTCCCTCCCCCGTAGAATTCGCAAAAGCATGTCACCAGCACTACCATCTGCCCATATGTTCCATCGGGAGTAGGTCCCTAGTTCCGATTGTCTCTCCTACAAACTATTCTGCAATGGAGGTGCAGAGCCCATCCATCTCCTTGTAGTAGGTCACTCTGTTGATGATAGTAATTATTTTTTTTGACCCTGCTTATTGGAGGTCCCCTGATATGGAAAAAGTTGAATCTTTTCCCTCTAAGAAGTTTATGCTATAAATCTCAAATGGAAAACACTTAGCCAAGAAGAACTTGATGAACCATATGAATGTATCTTAATGTCCACACGATAACATCTACTCATTCAAAGCATTTTATACAACAATGGCATCGTGTGTCCTTTCCACAAGTTGCTTTAATTAGTAGAGTATCCATCTGAATCACAACTTTGTCCTGCTCATGAATGCTCATTCTACTCATATTTCTCAATTTCAGCTACTTAAAACACTGTGATTAACCCAAAATCACTTGAAAATTTTGTTATATATCATTGCATTTGCACACTCTTATAATCGAATGCCACTAATTTTACATAGTCAATCATGTCGTGAGAGCATCGGGAAGAGTGGTGGGTGATCCAAGGATTTTGCCACCCACATCGGAAACGTTTCAAAATCGGCCAAAGGACCAACTTTACCGTCTCTCGCTCACAAGGATGGGATACTGCATCAGGTGGCCTCTCATTTCCTTGGGATTATGTTGGTCCTCATCCACATACGCTTTCCAATTCTGTTCGGCTATTTTGCTCACCCTCTTCACGCGTTCAGTGCTTTGAGGTTCCCTAAAGCTGTCCTCTAAATCTCCCAAGTGCTCCGCCCAAAGCAACATCCTATAACCATAAACTTGCGCAGCATAAGTTACCATTATTAGTCACAAGCTTAAGGTTTTGATATATGTCGCTACCCTCACAAGGGTGTCTACCTAGTACCTCTATTTAGATAAGAGGCTAATACGATGTACTAACCTAGCCATGTGGATGCCTCTTTTTCCCAGCCCAAGTGTGATGCGGCTGATAGGCCCCCATCGCGATTTCGGTGTCTCTTGAGCCATCTAGAGATCTTTGGTTGATATTTGCCGATCCCATGATCACATACTCATCATCTACTATCATCCCTTTGGCATGCACATATATCATGGACCTGCGAAACTTTTGAACCGAAGCCTGCATGGATAAAAACGACAACATGTTTCAAAGCAGAAGTCTTTCTACCACTCGTTCATAAACCATAGCTCTTAATGACTATTTTTGTTTTGCTTTTTTAACAGATAAGTCAAAGGAAGAATTCATGAAAAGAGTATAGACATATACCAAGGCATTATTTTTGGATTGTTGATTCATTGCTTGGGATGAAGACTGTGTAGAAGACAAGGGCTCCCGCTTGCCAAGGCAATAGAAGTTCAAGTAATCTGATGGATGGTACTTGTGTGACAACCCGGCTTTTTCGAGAGCTTGGGCTATAATTTTGTACATCATCGTCATGGTTTGTCCCTGTCCACATTATCAATACACAAATTTGAGAGTAGTGAATGTTTATCTCTCCTAGAAAAATACTAAAATGACCTAAACAATGTCGGGTCTCAAATTTTCCCCTTTGAGTAGCTAGGTTTGTTCTGCTTGGATCACTTCCTTTTTTGCTTAACTCTGTTCAATGTGTTATTCAGTTTCAATTTGCTAGGATGTTATATTTATTGATATACCGTCATCGAAATGCAAGTATCATCGCTATTTGTTTGCAAGATGAAAGAGTTTATCCTTGATCTGACCTGCCAAAAGAGAATTTCCTGCATTGCAGCACTAGTAGGGACACCCTCCGGCCACATTGGTATCACTATGTACACACAGAAGCGCTCGTTTTCACTGATCTTACTTGCGATCTTCAATGCCAGCTCCATCGGCACTAGATTGTTTGCACCTGCTTGTCAAAACCAAATCAAGCGTTGTTTCCCATGAAAACTTGAACTCAAGAAATTAGGGCTGAAACAAAACTAGAAAATGGGGGAAAAAATCTAAATTTGAAAAGGTTTGACCTCAGAAATATAACATATTGAATCAGAAGTCAATTTTAATGTCTTATACAGTGAGGTCTAGCTCTTATTAGCTGATACACAATCCCCAAAGGAAGCAAAGTCCGAATACTCTTTACTAGAGGTGCTATTGCTCACTAAACTCAAGTCAGTCAGAATGAATAGAAATGTGCATCTTATACCTGCATTTTTGTATGATGGCCAATGGTAGGAAGAGCCAAGAAAACATTGGTTTTCAATATAGATGAAGTGTTGCGCCGATCTAATCGCTTTCACGTATGCCGTGTGAATACTCTTGTCTACTTTCAAGTTCTTTCCGCATATAAGATTCTGCAACCACGAAGAGATTGAAAGAAGCAACATTATCATTGTGGGCTTCAATCTATACTAAAAAACACTCAGGATTGTGCATAAGAAAGAAAAGTGACTTTCTAATGTGAGGAAAACTTTTCGAGTTACGTATAGAACGGCCACTTGCCTATCTACTAGCATGGTATTAGCAGCTAAAACTTACTTGTTTTGCAGCCTCTTCAACGCTTTTTGGGAATCCCTTTACAGATCCCGAATCAATTGATCTGAAGATCTATACCAACGTAAAATAGAAATGAAAGATGATCATTACACTTCGTTTTGTTTACGAATGAAGTCCTTGAAAATGGTCATTAATTTGACAGAAAGTTTCCCGACCTGCAGGTGCCAATTTTCTAGGTCATCTTCGTCCCTGATGAGAGTGCTAGTATGAACAAAATAAAGGAGTTAGGGAAGAGAATAAGAACACGAGATTTATAGTGGTTCGGCTTAATCCAAGCCTACGTCCACTCTCCCACGATAACAGCCTTCTTGGCTGGATTCCAATATGCAATCAATAAGAGATTACAACTCCGAGTGCAAACACTTAGTAGATCACACTATCTCACTAAGTCACTCTCTTGGTATTTCTCTCACGATTACAAACGTTTAAGCTTTCAAGAGACAAGTATATGATCTAAAGTCGCTTAGACTTTGGAATTATAAATTCTACGCTCCGTCTCTTACTTGCTCATCGGTCCTTCATCTTCTTAAATACTCCTCCACTTCCAAACTACCCGTTGGACAGCATCCCGGAGAATCGTCTTCCAATATACCCATTGGACAGCTCGTATCTAGAAGATTTGGTAGCCGTTGAGTGACAAAGGTAAAATCCCAAATTGATTCCGATCGCCCATACAAACGAAATCTTGGTTTCCATAAGTAAAGCTTCTTCGTATAGAAAGTTCTTGTCTTCAATCAAATCAAACTTGATGTGGAATCCAAACCAGATCACTAGCCGTTGTATGATTGGGCTTGAGTTACGATTCATCGTAATCTGGATGTAAAGTCGAGTCTTGAGACTTTACGATATGAGTCTTGAGACTTTACAATCTGGGTCCGGGACTTTACAATCTGAGTCCGTAGACTTTACAATGCTGGCCCAGACTTTACAATCTGGGTCTGTAGACTTTACAATCCGAGTCGTACCCGCCTCGGCTTCAGCATAGAGTCTGTCTTCGGTTCGAGCTTCAAAGATAGAGTCCGTTTTGAGTCTTGAGTCTAACAGTCTTCGACTTTGAGTCTTGAGTCTAGCGGTCTTCACTTTGAGTCTTGAGTCCGCGCCTTCGGACTTTGACAATATCCTTTACATGTTTTATCATCTGCATGGTCTATTACTCAACCATCAAACATGTTAGTAGCCTTTGATTTATTTTGTCATCTTCAAAACATCATAAGGGATTTCCTAACAATCTCCCCCTTTTTGATGATGACAAAACAATCTCTGAATATGCAGATTTAAAAATTTAAATCAAAGGATATCATAAGATAGAAAATAATTGCAGCTCAATATTATGCAATAAATAATATCAACTAATTAGCACATATGCATATTCATATCTTCTCCCCCTTTTTGTCTTAATCAAAAAGCGATAATGGATTCACGTAGAGAATGATAACAAATATCTTGCATGAATCACAATTTCCACAAATCAGCTTTTATCGAATATTAAAGATATGCAATATAGCTCACTTCGATTATATCAGCAAATATCCAATAAAAATCACGGATGCATCATAAAATTCACGTACCATTTTTTGTCATAATAAATTGATAATATCAATATGAGATTTGTTAATGACAAAAGGTAATAAGAGATGCACTAACCGGATTTTTTTTTGAATAAATTCTGACACAATTACCTTTCCTTCCATCCATAATAAGATCACGATCAAAAAGATTTTTCCATAATTGATCAAAGCTCCCCCTCAATTTGTTGCCTTTTGAGGTGATCACGATTCTTTTCCTTTTCTTTTGGATTCGATTTCTCCCCTTGATTTCCTCATCGGATTCTGAGTCTGTTCTGAATGAGACTCTAATTCGAGTCTCCGTCGAGTTAGACTCAGATTCTGAATGTGCCATCAAGCATATATTTTCTTGATCATCATCTTCTTTCATGATTCTTTTATGACCATTATGCTTGTATTGACTTCTTCCATCGAATTTCCTTCCTTTTCTACTCAACTTTTTGAATTTCTTGACCATAAAGGCAAGTTCTTCGCCGTCCAAGTCATTTTCTGAGTCTGTTTCATCAAAAACAGCATTAGATATTAAAGCAATGGACTTTTTACCTTCAGGATCTTCATCGTTGAGTTGTTCCACTTCATAGGATTGAAGAGTGCCGATCAATTCATCAACGGAGAGTGGCATAATCCTCTCGAGTCTCCCGGATTGAGGTCTTGACATGATTCCAATCTTTTGAGAGACCTCGCAAGAGTTTGTTGACCTTCATCGGGGTAGAAATTTGCTGACCTTGATATGCTAAACCATTTACAATTTCTGTAAAACGGCTAAACATATCTCCAATTGATTCTCCTTGCTTCATCTTGAAGGATTCATATTGGCCAAGCAAGAAGTTTACTTTTGTCTCTTTTACACGATCGGTCCCTTCATATGTAACATGAAGTTTATCCCAAACTTCTTTTGCTGTTTCACATGAAGAGATTCTGTTATATTCAGCAAGAGATAAAGCGCAATATAAAGAATAAATGGCTTTTGCATCAAGCGCTTCTCTTTGGACAACTCCGTCCGAGACATAAAAAATTTGTCGAGGGGTTTTGTTTCTTTGTTTTTGCCATTCTTGTTTGATGTAGACGCAGCGATGGGGTTGATTCCTCTTTCCACAACATCCCATTGTAAGAGATCTCTGGATCTTAGGAATGCTTTCATTTTGTTCTTCCATACGTCGTATTCCTTTCCATCAAAATATGGTGGCCTTGTGTTGCTTTGCCCTTCCATAAGTCTCGGAGCAAACATACTAGCCATAAAGAATCTTTAGCTCAAAAGTAAAAACACTTTTATAAACCGAGCACTTGGCTCGATACCAATTGAGAGTGCTAGTATGAACAAAATAAAGGAGTTAGGGAAGAGAATAAGAACACGAGATTTATAGTGGTTCGGCTTAATCCAAGCCTACGTCCACTCTCCACGATAACAGCCTTCTTGGCTGGATTCCAATATGCAATCAATAAGAGATTACAACTCCGAGTGCAAACACTTAGTAGATCACACTATCTCACTAAGTCACTCTCTTGGTATTTCTCTCACGATTACAAACGTTTAAGCTTTCAAGAGACAAGTATATGATCTAAAGTCGCTTAGACTTTGGAATTATAAATTCTACGCTCCGTCTCTTACTTGCTCATCGGTCCTTCATCTTCTTAAATACTCCTCCACTTCCAAACTACCCGTTGGACAGCATCCCGAGAATCGTCTTCCAATATACCCATTGGACAGCTCAGATCTAGAAGATTTGGTAGCCGTTGAGTGACAAAGGTAAAATCCCAAATTGATTCCGATCGCCCATACAAACGAAATCTTGGTTTCCATAAGTAAAGCTTCTTCGTATAGAAAGTTCTTGTCTTCAATCAAATCAAACTTGATGTGGAATCCAAACCAGATCACTAGCCGTTGTATGATTGGGCTTGAGTTACGATTCATCGTAATCTGGATGTAAAGTCTGAGTCTTGAGACTTTACGATATGAGTCTTGAGACTTTACAATCTGGGTCTGTAGACTTTACAATCTGAGTCTGTAGACTTTACAATCTGGGTCTGTAGACTTTACAATCTGGGTCTGTAGACTTTACAATCTGAGTCCACCCTGGTTCGCTTCAAGATAGAGTCCGTCTTCTTCGGTTCAGCTTCAATCAATTAGATAGAGTCTCCTTTTGAGTCTTGAGTCTAACAGTCTTGAGACTTTGAGTCTTGAGTCTAGCAGTCTTCAGACTTTGAGTCTTGAGTCTGGCAGTCTTCAGACTTTGACAATATCCTTTACATGTTTTATCATCTGCATGGTCTATTACTCAACCATCAAACATGTTAGTAGCCTTTGATTTATTTTGTCATCTTCAAAACATCATAAGGGATTTCCCTAACAATCTCCCCCTTTTTGATGATGACAAAACAATCTCTGAATATGCAGATTTAAAAATTTAAATCAAAGGATATCATAAGATAGAAAATAATTGCAGCTCAATATTATGCAATAAATAATATCAACTAATTAGCACATATGCATATTCATATCTTCTCCCCTTTTTGTCTTAATCAAAAAGCGATAATGGATTCACGTAGAGAATGATAACAAATATCTTGCATGAATCACAATTTCCACAAATCAGCTTTTATCGAATATTAAAGATATGCAATATAGCTCACTTCGATTATATCAGCAAATATCCAATAAAAATCACGGATGCATCATAAAATTCACGTACCATTTTTTGTCATAATAAATTGATAATATCAATATGAGATTTGTTAATGACAAAAGGTAATAAGAGATGCACTAACCGGATTTTTTTTTGAATAAATTCTGACACAATTACCTTTCCTTCCATCCATAATAAGATCACGATCAAAAAGATTTTTCCATAATTGATCAAAGCTCCCCCTCAATTTGTTGCCTTTTGAGGTGATCACGATTCTTTTCCTTTTCTTTTGGATTCGATTTCTCCCCTTGATTTCCTCATCGGATTCTGAGTCTGGTTCTGAATGAGACTCTAATTCTGAGTCTCTGTCTGAGTTAGACTCAGATTCTGAATGTGCCATCAAGCATATATTTTCTTGATCATCATCTTCTTTCATGATTCTTTTATGACCATTATGCTTGTATTGACTTCTTCCATCGAATTTCCTTCCTTTTCTACTCAACTTTTTGAATTTCTTGACCATAAAGGCAAGTTCTTCGCCGTCCAAGTCATTTTCTGAGTCTGTTTCATCAAAAACAGCATTAGATATTAAAGCAATGGACTTTTTACCTTCAGGATCTTCATCGTTGAGTTGTTCCACTTCATAGGATTGAAGAGTGCCGATCAATTCATCAACGGAGAGTGGCATAATCCTCTGAGTCTCCCGGATTGAGGTCTTGACATGATTCCAATCTTTTGAGAGACCTCGCAAGAGTTTGTTGACCTTCATCGGGGTAGAAATTTGCTGACCTTGATATGCTAAACCATTTACAATTTCTGTAAAACGGCTAAACATATCTCCAATTGATTCTCCTTGCTTCATCTTGAAGGATTCATATTGGCCAAGCAAGAAGTTTACTTTTGTCTCTTTTACACGATCGGTCCCTTCATATGTAACATGAAGTTTATCCCAAACTTCTTTTGCTGTTTCACATGAAGAGATTCTGTTATATTCAGCAAGAGATAAAGCGCAATATAAAGAATAAATGGCTTTTGCATCAAGCGCTTCTCTTTTGGACAACTCCGTCCGAGACATAAAAGCAGGGGGTTTTGTTTCTTTGTTTTTGCCATTCTTGTTTGATGTAGACGCAGCGATGGGGTTGATTCCTCTTTCCACAACATCCCATTGTAAGAGATCTCTGGATCTTAGGAATGCTTTCATTTTGTTCTTCCATACGTCGTATTCCTTTCCATCAAAATATGGTGGCCTTGTGTTGCTTTGCCCTTCCATAAGTCCTGGAGCAAACATACTAGCCATAAAGAATCTTTAGCTCAAAAGTAAAAACACTTTTATAAACCGAGCACTTGGCTCTGATACCAATTGAGAGTGCTAGTATGAACAAAATAAAGGAGTTAGGGAAGAGAATAAGAACACGAGATTTATAGTGGTTCGGCTTAATCCAAGCCTACGTCCACTCTCCCACGATAACAGCCTTCTTGGCTGGATTCCAATATGCAATCAATAAGAGATTACAACTCCGAGTGCAAACACTTAGTAGATCACACTATCTCACTAAGTCACTCTCTTGGTATTTCTCTCACGATTACAAACGTTTAAGCTTTCAAGAGACAAGTATATGATCTAAAGTCGCTTAGACTTTGGAATTATAAATTCTACGCTCCGTCTCTTACTTGCTCATCGGTCCTTCATCTTCTTAAATACTCCTCCACTTCCAAACTACCCGTTGGACAGCATCCCGAGAATCGTCTTCCAATATACCCATTGGACAGCTCGTATCTAGAAGATTTGGTAGCCGTTGAGTGACAAAGGTAAAATCCCAAATTGATTCCGATCGCCCATACAAACGAAATCTTGGTTTCCATAAGTAAAGCTTCTTCGTATAGAAAGTTCTTGTCTTCAATCAAATCAAACTTGATGTGGAATCCAAACCAGATCACTAGCCGTTGTATGATTGGGCTTGAGTTACGATTCATCGTAATCTGGATGTAAAGTCTGAGTCTTGAGACTTTACGATATGAGTCTTGAGACTTTACAATCTGGGTCTGTAGACTTTACAATCTGAGTCTGTAGACTTTACAATCTGGGTCTGTAGACTTTACAATCTGGGTCTGTAGACTTTACAATCTGAGTCTGTACCCAGTTCAGCTTCAGCATAGAGTCTGTCTTCTGGTTCAGCTTCAGCATAGAGTCTGTTTTGAGTCTTGAGTCTAACAGTCTTCAGACTTTGAGTCTTGAGTCTAGCAGTCTTCAGACTTTGAGTCTTGAGTCTGGCAGTCTTCAGACTTTGACAATATCCTTTACATGTTTTATCATCTGCATGGTCTATTACTCAACCATCAAACATGTTAGTAGCCTTTGATTTATTTTGTCATCTTCAAAACATCATAAGGGATTTCCCTAACACCTGACTTGTACTTTTTTGTCGCCATCGGGACTTGTCGAGGGACAAAGTATCCATGAAATCCTATCAAGCCTTAAGAGAGCATTATCATGCCAACGCTTGACGTTTTTCAGCTTGAACTCGCGCCACTTTGCCGCCTTTTTCCATCTCTGTTCAAAATTCTTCAATATGTCATACGCAACTTGTCCCTTAACTTGGCAATGTAGATCATGCCACGGTTGCCTTGGGACATTGACAAGGGACTACGCTGTCACAAAAAAAAAAAAAAAAAAAAAGCAATGATCAAATGATCAGAAAATAACATTTACATGTGTTTACAGTGCTGAAGGTAAACATTGGCTTAATTACCGTGAATGTTGGGTTGTGAATGTCATTCTTAAAGACAGTGTCAAGATCACTATAGAGTCTATGCTCGGGAGTGTCGTATCGGCCATCACATAGGTTCAACCCACCAATGAAAGCCATTATTTTGCGGTTGTTTCCCGAGGCTTGAGTGTCGAGAACCACGCACTTTTTGTGGTATGTGTACAAGGTCCCCACCACCAGGACTACAAAAGATCCATACACCAACAAATTAAACCGAACATTTTCGTAGATTTATGCTGGATTTCAATTGAATGGGCAGCCTCTGCAACACTGTAAAATTCCCTATTAGAACTGTCCTAAATGCATGTCATTAGGTTAGAGAACACATCATATGATCTAGGACAGCATGAGACAGATCAATAACATCTGTGGATTGTCTGATGAAAAGAAAACCTTTTCTATGAAATTATATCCAAATGGAATAATCAGGTAATATACAGCAAAAGCAATGCTTTTGATGCCATCAAACAATGAGATTTTGATTAAGAATCGACCTAAACCTGTTGCTTGAAAATGCTAAGTTTGGTGCTTACATAACGAGGAGCAAGCACACAACGGACACCGGAGTGTTGGAAAAACTTCTTCGTCTCTTCATCATGAGTTTGCATCACACCATCCTGCACAAATAACATGGCACATGCTGAGTCTCAATGATGAGAGATCTCAATAAAGAACTATCTTTTCCTAAGTTGAAAAACGTACAAATTTTCTGTCACAAAGAGCATGGATTTGAAATTTGGCCAAATGGTGGGTTGCACCATAAATAAGGATACTTATTCAAGAAAGAGCCATTATATAACATATTCTCCATTCGCATTTTGTAAAGGCTAACTAAAAGAAAGAACTATTAAAGGTCAAGATTTTGATTAGTCCAGCCTTTGTGTTAAAAAACAGAAAACTTCTTATTCTGTAAATGTTCATTAAGCCAATAGTAAAAGTAAGAAAATTCTTTACTAACTATGCACCATTGATAAAAGGGTGATCCTTAAATGCAATGCTGGTAGAATAAAACATGTGTTCGCATGTGGCTCTTATCACCATTGATGCATTAGTTGTAACTTTGAACCACTCTACTGCACCGGCCCAACAAATCAATAGTGTTGGAAGCCGTGGGCAGACAAATTTTTCTCGACCCAGCAGTATTCCGATCATTTCGAAAACCATAATGACATTTCCATTTTTCAGCAATGAATTACATGTAAGCATGGTTTAGTATTACTATCTTCAAGAGGAACTTGTCGTGTGAGGTCTTGTTGTCCCAAATGAGCACGACCACTTGGACACCTTCATTGGACTTGTACTTCAGGAGCTCCCCTAAAGAGAGCTCTCGTCCATTCGGCAATTCCCTCATGGGCTCTCTCACAAGCCTCACAGGATGATAAATGGACCAACTAATGATGTAGATCAAGTGGTGGACCTCCAAAATGGCATGGCATATATCCTCCCAGCACCTACCTTGCTCATAAATCTTCCCATCAGCAAACGCAGCTTGCCCTCTGAAACATGAGCATCTTGCTAAAATGTCACATCCCCACCTTTCCTTAAGTGAAAAATATGTGTTCGGTACACCCACATAGTTTGGCCCAACCCCAACACCATTTTTGCATAACAGATTGTCACCGATCAACATGAATTGGATCGAGATGTGAAGTTTTGAATAGGGCTTGAGGGGGCTTCTGAAGTTGTCAATTATTGGGAACTAGTCATTGATCTTGTTGCCGGACACAATCTTGGCCATCGGTATATCCACGACCCCGATAAGCTCGGCCCCAAACACACTTGTTCTTCACATAAGACTCCATCTTCATTATCGGCTGCGCAAAGGAGATATAGAACCACTTGTCCCACGGAGGTTCTCGCAATTCGGAATTCTTAACACCTAAAATTTTCCAACAATGCACGCACAAAATTACGAGCAACAATAATAGTAAAAAATTGTCACACGCCACTGCGGGAACGAGAGAATTTTTTGTTCCGTGGGGCCCACCGAGTTTCCCTTCTCTCTTGAATTCGGTTAGGATAGCAATAACCAGAAGGACGTTTTCGTCATTTTGAAGCAGGGCACTTTCGTCATTTGCCCAGAGAAGTATATAAAAGAATTTTTGGCCTTCGTCATTTGACGAGCAAGTTCTCGAAGCTGCTTCGCGTCCTTAGCCTATCCCGTCCTCTCTAGCTTCACCGACGGCCTCCAGCTCCACCGGAATCCACAGCTGGTCTTGCATCTCCGACCACGGCAGACGCACGAAGGAAGGCACACAACACACGCGCAGAAGAAACGAAGCTCGATCCTGGAATCCAAAGTCCATTGTGGTTGATTCGAGGTTTGCCGGAGGTGAATCAACGTCGATTCCAGCGTTCATGACTTCGATTGCGGGTTCCGGTGTCGTCTGGCTGCAGTTCCGATGGGCGTGCTGTTCTGACCGCGAGACGCTCCTTCGGCTCGTTCTTTCACTTCAGTGATCGGTGGAAGGTTGCCGTAAGTTCGAACCGCATGGAAAAGGACGCCCCGGCTCAGTTGACTCCCAACCATCACTTTCGAATCTTCTCTTCCACCGATTGAGCTCTTCCACTTCTTACTCTAAATCAAGCCCGAGCGTCGTCCTCGCGTCAAGCTCTGGGAATCAGAATCAAAGTTGCTCTCGCGTCAAATGAATGTTTGGATACTGCTCAGGATGTGTTCTATGAAATGATATTTGGTCCTACAGTGGTGGTGTGATTAATTGTCTTCACATTGCAAGCTGGATCGTAAAATTCCATGAATTGGACCTTTGATTGTATGCGACGACACGATATTCTCCCGCAGCTATGTTCGAGAAAGCTGCGAATTTAATTAATGCGAGACAAAGGGCGTAGCGTTCCGTCGATGAAGCTCAAAACAACACGAAGCTGATCAAAGCGAGCGTCCAGAAATGGGTAGACAGGCGCGGAGATCCTTGCCGATGAGGCGCGCGGCGTGCTGGAAAACGACAGAAGAGCCAAGAAAACTTGCTTCCGCAGGTGGTTTCCCAACCTGAAGAGGGCACTATCCTCTTGGCAGGGTGGCGAGGAGGACAGCCGAGGCCATCTGGGCACTTGTATCGCAGAGTGAATTCCGAAAGGTCTACTACTAGAATCCTCAGATATATATCAATATATAAGGACTTAAAAGATAGTTTTGATCATCGTAATGTAGTTAGGAATTTTTAATTGACCATATTAAAATAATAATCTGTTTCTTTTAAAGATAGTCTTCTAGCTCACCACCACCCATGAGTTGATATTTTTAAGCTCTCACCACCACCCATGAGTTGATATTTTTAAGCTTTGACTATCAAGCGCATTTGATTTGTTAGACCTCAATGATTTTCTCGACAAATCTGTTGCTATTGGTATTTTTTTTACATGTACTTAGTAAAAACTTAAATAGAACGTTAACTTCAAATAAATGAATCAAGTAATTTCTACTCAGCATCCATAAATTTCATTGTTCGCTTTTAGTTTTCTCTAAGTACGTTGTTGATTTCAATGCAACTCTGGATTCCTCATTCAATTTTTCACTAGTATTTTCAATTTGCTTGCGATTTTAATTTTCCGCATTTCGATTTGAGTCGTTAGTTATTTTGGAAAAGATTTCATGTATATTTAACAAAAGAGAGATCGAGTGCAGAAAATCTTAATGATCGAGCCTGACTTTCTCTTAGTAAAGATTAAACTCAAAAACTAACCTCAAAATTTTCAAGTCCGAATCCAAGGGAAGAAGGAACTCTGGAGCCAATTCTGCTTTGCATAGTTCTCCGCCTCAGAGGGATCGAGTCGAACAAAACCTTCCACTAAGAACAAGAAGACACAATCAAAATGATAATCATGAATGCACTGCAAGTAACAATAATTGTCGACACGTCGTTCTGATATTTGCAAGATCATCTACAAGCGGTTTTGCCTGGATAGCAAAACGACCGAACAAGAAGGAAGCAACGGCAGGACATCATCACTCGGAGCTTGAATTCAAGGAAACGGCTGGCGATGGCAATGATCTACATCCGGCATGCCTGAAAGTCTTTCTGGTGGGGAAATCGCTAGCCAGAGACAACGAACGTGACTTGGAATCTCTGTCTACTCCGAGATCAGCGTCGAGGCAGAGCGAGCGCTCCTTTCTTTGGTCGGATCAGCAGCAACATCCTCGCAGGGCGGAGGAGGAGGGGAGAGAAAAGGCTAGGCTAGGGGAAATGTTGTGGTGATGGGCTGATGGGTCTGGGCGGGGAAAAACCAATGGGTTGCTCTTGTGGGCCACGCCAGTTGGACCAAATTGTCCTTTTCTATTTGTTATTCATTTATATATTTATTATTCTTTTTCTTTTGTTCTTTTTACTACCATTCATCGTTTTGATGTTCTTTTGTTTTTAATTACAATAATGCATACTTAATTTATCAACTAAATTTCATGTGTCGACAGTTACAAATATATTTACTTTAATATATGAAAAAGAATATCACGCTATCCAAACAAATTATAAGACGTTGTATTTATTGTTGTGTCAAATCTTTGATTACCAAAGGCCATCTTTGTTTCTTGATCCATGGGAGAAGTGGGCCTAAAAATATGGCACAATCCAGTTGAGTAGAACATGCATGCGCTGATGAAATATCAACCCATTTAAAATAACTTGATTTATGACTCATATTTATATTAAGCCCAGATCCTATCTCGCCCATTTGTCAGGTCAAAGTCCCAAAAATAGCTGTGAAGGAGTAAACAAAAGCAAAAGTGAAGAGAGAGATTGAGAGAAAAAGAGAGATGGCAAAGATTCTTTAGTGAAAGATGATTCCTTCATATTTTTGCTTTCCCTCTTTAGAGGATTCTTTTTACTTTACTTAAAAGGTTCCAAATTAAAAAAAAAAAATGATGAAAAGGTTGAGAATTCAAATCCTGTTTAAAAAATTTATGACCTCTATTTTACTTATGAAGTTACCCTTAAGTAAGTTGTCATAATTATTAGGATTTTTTCAATGTCTAAACAAATTAGTAGATTATCACCTCTTCTGAAATTTTACAAGCGTCTTTTTTATATATCAATATAATAAAGTTATATATATTTCACTAATACGATGATTGACCAATTTCTTTGAAATTTTACAACTTTTTTTTTGGGTAAAATGCCAACTCAATAAGGAATCTACCAACCACTTAATAAATCAGTGAATTATCAAGTTTTTTTAAGTTGCTAATTATTAAACTAACAAGATGAGATAATAATAATAAAAAAAGGAACAAATAAAGATGAGATAAGATAGGATAAAGACACGAAAAAGAGTCCGGGAAAAAGGAGATATGTGGTGGGCCCACACACTGCTGTAAGGGAAGAAGGAACAATTTTACGAGGAATAATTTTTCTGGGCCCCACAGGAACAATTTTCTCTACCACTCTTTCCACTTCCCTCGCACTTATTGTAGCTGGGGGTGTGTATAATCCGGTGAATCGATTCCAAAAAAGTAAAATTGGAAATCACACGTTACTTGCATGGATCCATCCGAGAATTGGATCGTCGGTCCGATCTAGGTTTCAAGTTAATCCATAAAACCAATCTCACTAAAAGCTATTTAACAGTTATATAAAGTGTTTGCCGGAAACATGAATTTTTTTTATATAATAACCAACTAAAAGCCTAAAAACAATCGCTTGGACTCCACAAAATTGTCTCAATCCTTGAATAGTGATTATTCTACCAATAATTGCTACATGCCATTACCTATTCATGTTCTCGTTTCCTCCTCTCTCTCTTTTTTTGACTCTGCTTATGTCGATCGACATCAGCACATTTCGCATTTGCTAATTTGTCTCAGTCCTCTCTCTTAAGCAAGGCTTGTTTCTGCATGGTTTTTACCATCTCCTTCATTGTCCTCTCCTCACCCTCAAGTTGCATTTTCATGATTGCCTCAGCCTGCTTGTCAAGAATCAAGAACCGGACCGGTTCCCTTAAGAGCTACCGGTTCCGAGCGGTTTCGGTCCGGTTCCAGGTGGTCCAAACGGGTTCCAGTTCCTTTTTACACACTCCTAATTCTAGCCCTACAAGGCAAGCATTATTTCCTTGTTTCTTTATTTCCTCTCCTTTTAACCCGAGTCCTAAAACTCGCTTTACTTTATGAAATGACTCGATTCAATTCCATGGGTCATGCCATTAGAAAAAGGGGGGACAATCACCTATTGAATAGAACCGGATATGTGTTGATACAATATCAGCCCTTTAAAAATGATTTGATTTATGACCTGGATTCATATTAAACCCAGATTTAATCTTACCCATTTGGTGAGTCGAAGTTCCAAATATCACAATGGAAGATTAGACATAGAGCAGTACAAGGAGGGGAGAGAGAAATGGAAGGTGAAGGATGATTCTTTAGTATTTTTCTTTTCTAATTTGGGGATTCTTTTTCACTTTTTCAAAGTTTTCCAAAGTGAAGAAATGATGAGATGCTTGAGGATTACAATCCTATATGTAAAATGATTGGGAAAATTGTCCAAAAAGTCCTAAATTTATTGTACTTTTGCGAAGTTGATTCTAAGCCTTTTTAATTTTATCAATAAAGTCCTAGACTTTTGACAATTTGCCTATTCAGTCTATCTAGGCGGTCGGAAATTGCTAACGTAAACATTAGGCATCCTACTTGGCACGCTGTCGTTGAAGTGGACATTTTTAGTGACATCTTTGAACTTTTCTGGTTTTTTTTTTTTCCATATCTTTACTTTCTTTTAGCCTATCCCAGATCTAACAAGGGTGTCATGACCCTCACTAGATCTAGGCGATGGCTCATGCACTCTCGCTTAACGTTGCGGCCCTAGCCCAAGCCCTCAACAGCCACGAGATGGCCGTTGAGGATTGCAATGCCCTCACCCCAAAATAGCAAGGATCGTCGTCCGTCACTCTAAAGAGTAAAGACCAAAAAAAAAAGAGTAAAAGAAAAAAAAGTACAAAAAAATTTAGAAAAAAAAAAACTATTTGTCATCGTCAACAGCAACGTGCATCGACTTGACTATAGATGCTATGCTAAAGAACGAAGAAATAGAGATGAGCTGTAGATGGTATGCGTAAAGATACAAGGTGGATGCACGCAGTGACGTCTTCATCCTCTGCAGTGGTGCTGGAGATATTTTCTATAGGAGCAAGAGGTTCTTTTGATTTCTTTCGTTGATCAATATCTTGTAATTCTTTATCTTATATTACCTCCTTTTCAGTATAGAACTTGAATATCACAGCTACGTATGGAACATAAACCTTTTAAACTAGAATTTTTTTTATTATGTTCACGGTCAGTAGAAAAACATCTTCTAATGCAGCAATATTATAATTATATGTGCATGATGACTATCTGATTATATTCGGTGATGTAAATGTATGGATTATATGTTAGTATGTTTTCCCATCGATTGAAACTGTTTTTGTTTGGGCAATTGACCGAATAAATGGTTGCGTTTTTTTTTTTTTTTATAATTTGCTGCTAGTATTCGTAAAAAAATATGTACAAATTTGGGACTAATATGTCATTAGATATGGTTGTGCACACATTAATGTGATGCTTTCAAGCTTTTTTCAGCAATTCCTTTTGAATTTCTATTTTACTAGGTGTACAGGTAGATACATGTACTTTTTTTTTTAAAAAAATGTACTAGTATGAAAGATAATCTTTACTCTTATTTTCATTTTCTAATGACTGAGTTTTGACTTCTTCCGGTGCAATTCATTATACATTTCGAGATGTAGGGGCTAAATAATTTCATATACTTTTCATATGTCATTATCATAAATTTGCATCTAAGTAAAAGAAAGAACGATATTCACATATCAACCATTCAATTTAATTAAATAAAATGCACAAATTATACAAAGTCCTTAGTAATTGCCATCTACAGCGTGAGGTTTACATAAGACCAAGCTCCACCATGTGCGACCATTAACATCACTCCGTTCTTTTCTTCTGTTTGGTCTAGCGCCGCGTTTGTCTCCCTCCTCCTCCTCTGCGTTTGAGAGAGAGAGAGAGAGAGAGAGAGAGAGAGAGAGAGAGAGAGAGAGGGAGGGAGAGCAGCAGCAGCAGCAACAGAACAACGATGGTGAACCATATAATTAAATTGGGTTCTTTTTTGGAAGACGGGTGGTCCGGCTCAACCATTGAATAACGTGACATCCATAAATTCCATGGAGTTAATGAACCTGTTAACATACATATAATTCCATACAGATACACTTTATTTTCACTGGTCCCGTTAATGAAGTGTAGTTAATCAATTAGATTGGGTTCTTTTTGGAAAAGTGATGTTCTCAGAAATAATATATGATTTTGCTTAGTACTTAAAAAAAAAAAAATGTAAAAGCATCTCCCATGAACCTTCAGTTTCTTCCAATGGAATTACATATGTTGTTCAAAACGAATACATATTCACAAGATTATGTTATGTTATGATAATCAAGAACAATGGTATAATTTGTACGAGGATTGTCAAGACAATACACATCATCAAATGTTACGAGAAGATCTCAGATTTTCACACTCAAAGTATATAGAGCCCATTGGCTAGGAATTTGGCCTGGATTTCTTGCTATAAGTATTGATTGTCCAGGAGGGATGGACATTCACATAATATTTCCTTGATTGGATATTTGGTATCCATGCGACAATCATCTAGAGACGAGACACACTTTCCAAACAGAGTAATCAACTTATGGAAACCTTATCTATGTTGTATGAGCAGCACAATCAAGGGAGACTCTTATCCTGGCAATCCAAAAGGAATCAAATTTTCCTATCCAACGGTGGATTGGATGATTGATCCTCAAAGGTTTTATCCAACAATCGTTTTGGACAATAAGGAATATAAAAGGAGATCATGATGCTGAATGAATTAGGTATGTGGTAATGAAATATCCACCCATTTAAAATAATTTGATTTATGACCCAAATTCATATTAAGCCCAGATCCTATCTCGCTCATTTGGCGAGTCAAAGTCCTAGAAATCGTTGTGAAAGGTTAAACAAAGAGCATTATAAAGTGAAGAGAGAGATTGAAAGAAAAAGAGGGATGTTAGAGATTCTTTAGTGAAAGATGATTCTTTCATCTTTTTTCCTTCCCTCTTTTGACGATTCTTTTCATTTTATTTAAAAGGTTCCAAATTGAAAAAATAATGAAAAGGTTGAGAACTCGAATCTTGTTTGGAAAAATATATGACCGCTAACTTACTTATGAGATCACCTTTTAGTAAGTTGTCAATATTATCGGGATTTTGTCAAGTCTAAACAATTAGTAAATTATCACATCTTCTAAAGTTTCACAAGCTTTTATATATAAATATATATATATATATATATCAGTAATATAATAAAGTAACCTATATTTCACTAATACGATGATTGATCAATTTCTTTGAAATCCCGCAACTTTTTCTGTAAAATACCAACTCAATAAGGAATCTACCAACCTCTCAATAAATCAGTGAATTATCAAGTTTTTTCAAGTTATTAATTATTGAACTAAAAAGATGAGAGAAACGGGAAAAAAAAAAAAAAAAAAAAAGATGAGATAACGTAGGATAAAGGCATGAAAAAGAGTCCAGGGAAAAGCAAATATGCGGTGGGCCCACAGAGTCGTGTTAAGGGAAGAAGGAACTCATTTTGCATTTCCCGCTCTTTCTTCCCACTTTTACGAGGAATATATTTCGTGGGCCTCACAGGAACATTTTTGTCTTCCACTCCTTCCACTTTCTTCGCACTTACTCTAGCCCTACAAGGCAAGCACTATTTCCTTGTTTCTTTATTTCGTCTCCTTTTAACCCGGGTCCTAGAACCCGCTTTACTCTATGAAATGACCCGATTCGATTCTATATAGGTCATGCCATAAAAAAAAAAAGGGGACAATCACCTGTCGAATAGAATCGAATATGTGTCGACAATATATTGACCCTTTTAAAATGACTTGATTTATATCCTTGATTTATATTGAACTCAGATTTGATCTTATCTATTTTGTAGGTCGAAATCCCAGATATCACAATAAAAGATTAGACATAGAGCTATACAAGGAGGTGGGGATGGCAAGTGAAAGATGATTCTTTCGTATATTTCTTTTCCAATTTGAGGATTCTTTTCACTTTTTCAAAGTTTTCCAAAGTGAAGAAATGATGAGATGCTTGAGGATTACAATCTTGTTTGTAAAAGGATCAGGAAAACTATCCAAAAAATTCTAAACTTATTGTATTTTTGCCAACTCGGTTCTAAGCCTTTTTAATTTTGTTAATAAAGTTTTAAACCTTTTGATATTTTGCAAATTAAGTCTATCTGACGGCCGGAAATTACTAACATGAACACTAGGCATCCTACTTGGCACGTTGTCATTGGAGTGGACATTTTTAATAACATTTTTGAACATTTTTGGTTTTTTTTTTTTCCATTTCTTAACTTTCTTGATGGCCGGCCAAAGCAAGGGTGTGCAAGCCATTGCCTATGCAAGGGCTGCCAAATTCTCGTCTAGCCTAGATCTAACGAGGGTGTCACGGTCTTCACTAGATCTAGGTGAGGATCTATGCGCTCTCGCTTGGTGTCGAGGACCTAGCTTAGGCCCTCAACACCCACAATGAGGGCTGCTATGGCCGTTGAGGATTGCAATGCCCTCACCCAAAACTAGCGAAGATCGCTGGCCATCACTCCAAAACCTAAAAAAAAAAAAAAAAGTAAAGAAAAAAGAATGAAAAAGTTCAAAAAAAAAAAAACTATTTGTCATCGTCAATAGCAATGTGTGTTGACTATAGATGCTATGATAAGAACGAAGAAATAGAGATGAGCTGTAGCTGGTATGCGTAAAGAACAAGGTGGATGAATGCCATGACTTCTTCATCCTTTGCAATGGTGCTGGAGATATTTTATATAGGAGCGAGAGGTTCTTTTGATTTCTTTCGTTGATCAATATCTTGTAATTGTTTATCTTACATTACCTGTTTTTCACTATAGAGCTTGAATATCACGGCTACATATGGAACATATATTATATTGGGTGATGTAAATTTATGAATTATATGTAAGTATGTTTTCCCATCGATTAAAACTATTTTTGTTTTAGATAATTGACCGAATTAAGTGGTTCTGCAGGCATTAACATGACGCTTTCAAGCTTTTTCCAGCAATTCCTCTTGAATTTCTATTTTACTAGGTGTACAGGTAGATACATGTACCTCCTTTTTTTTTTTTTTTTTTAATTTATGTATTTGGATGAAAGATAATCTTTACTCTTATTTTCCAATAGCTGAATTTTGACTTCTTTCGTGTAATTGATTATATGCTTGGAGATGTAGGGCTAAATAATTTCATATACTTTTCATATGTCATTATCTTAAATCTCCATCTAAGTAAAAGAAAGAACGATATTTATATATCAGCCATTCAATTTAATAAAAGAAACAGAAAGAAGATGCGCAAATTATACAAAGTCTCTAGTAATTGCCATCTGTAGTGTGAGGTTGACATAAGACCAAGCTCCACCGTGCTCAACTATTAACATCACTCTGTTCTTTTCTTCTGTTTGGTTCGGCCCCGCGTTTGTCTTCCTTCTCCTCCTCTGCATTTTTGAGAGAGAGAGAGAGAGCAGCAGCAGGCAGCAACAGAACAACGACGGTGAACGTGGGATTGGTACGTGTTGGAGGGGGAGAGACACGTAAGGATATGGAGTTTGCAATGAGAAACGTCGGCTTTGTGATGAATTGTTCACGTTATATTCTGCGGAGAATAGGGTCGTTTACGTGGAGGTTAATACCAAAGAAAGGTCAGAGAGAAGTGGTCAAGCTCGACCATTGGATAATCCGTGAAATACACTCACATTAAGTTGAGGATCTCTGAGAAGAGAACATTCTTGGAGCACTGAATTCTCAAACTCACTCCATCCTCTTTTCTCAATTTAACCTCCACCGAACCTTTAGAGAATATCTTGACCTCAGCAAATCCCACTATCTCCTCCCAAAATGGCCGAGAATCATGTGCCAAATATGTGGCCAAATATCATTCCCTTTTGTGATGATTCCTCTTGTTGGCCGAATGAATCAATCGCCTACCATGATGGGCAATAGCTTAAGAGTTATTCACATTCTTTCCTTGTCGATCTTATTCTCTAATTGGAAGCATCACTCGACATGCATGCGAAAACTTCGGCTAAGCCAAATGGGGTTTGGCTGAGTTCATTCGCAGGGGTCCATGCTCATGTGGGCTTAGTCTTAAAAATTCAAATGAGTCCAAAGTCAAGCTTATTTTGCATGTCAGGTTAATTTGAATGCAATTCATGACCGGACCAACTTAGATGAAATTTATTCGATGTCGACATGTTACTAGTAAACAAAAGATGTAGGGGTGTGCTTGATCCCTAATTTTCTAATGAGTGAATGATGAATCTATGAGTCAAAAAATAGGTGTTAGTAAAGATCGACCAAGATAGGGACGTATTGGATGTCTCCTGGATCTACCAACCAAAAGCAACTTATGGAAATTGATTCCCCATATGTTATCTCATCGATTTGATGGTTGATCGTAATTTGGACATTTTATAACCAAGGAAGTCCGAATTATATTCATGGTATGAACAAAAGGCATCAAATGCAAAAGTATCATATCGTTAATGTGTATGCAACTTAGCGGAAGAGATTCATTTATTGACATATCTAGGTGTTCTTGAGATTAATATTTCGTAACATGATTGTCCTTGAATCAAAATTAGTGATTGATGATAAGTAAAATTAGGTAGTGGTTTTTCTTATTTGTTGTTAGTGCCAAATGTGATGTCCGACGCATATATTCAATTGAAAAAATTAAAAAAGATGTGAACACCTTAGAAATCAATGTCTTCTCCAGATTTGACAGAGATAGCATAATTTTGCTGTAGTGATCACGAATAGATCCTATGGGATGTCAAGGGCCAAACAATAGTAAAGCCTTTTCCTAAATTCCAAGAGAAATCTCATCCAAAAAGCTTCATTTCATCCCTCAATTGAAGTACTTTCTTCCAAAAGTTTTTTGGATCTTGTAATATTTATTACGGCTTTGTAACAACCGTAGTAGCTATCGCAGCAAGAAAACACCGTAATATGTGTTACACTTGTGGTAGACTTGCGATGTACTAATTATGTTGCTTTGAACAGACCATATAATTAACAACTAATTCTTCGATTCAGTAAATATGTTTTGTCAAGGAACGTAAATTTCAACCTATGGGATATTAGCAACTCTTTAGGTGGTTAGTGAATTTGATATGAAAAATTAAGTATCAATATATCATGGTTTTATACTAAGTAATTTTTTTTAGGGAAAAAGCCACCAAAAACTCCAAACTTTGCCCAAAGTAACAAATTTACTTCAAACTTTTTTTTGTGACATAAAAAACCCCAAACTTTGCTAATCGTGGCACATTTACCCCAAACTCTTTTTTTGTGACACAAAAAACCATAAATTTGTATTCGTGTGACACATTTATCCTAAATTATAGGGTATTTTCGTCTTTTACTTTTTAACATTTCTTTCTTTTTCTTTTTTTCTTCTCTCTTCCCTTCGCCGGCCATGGCGAAGGGAAGCCGAACTCGAGTGAGGGCTGTCCTCGCCGGCATCAGGCCAGGGTCACCCTCACCTGGGCTAGCGAGGGTTGCCCTTGCTCGATGCCAACAAGGGCTTGACGTAGGTGAGGTCGGTCCTCACCGGATCGAGCGAGGGGTGCCAGATCTTGCGAGGGCAACCCTCGCCTAACGTAGGCGAGGGCGGCCTTAGTCGGTGTCGGGCAAGGATGGACCTCGTCGACATCAAGAGAGAGGTGCCAGATTTGGTGAGGGCAACCCTTGCCCAACATAGGTGAGGGCAGCCCTCATCAGTGTCGGGTGAGGATGGCCCTCGCTAGATCTGGCGAGGGCGGCCCTCACCGGTGCCGGGCGAGGGCATTCCTCACTAGATCCGACCCAAGCGAGGGTCGCCCTTGCTCGAAGTCCGGCTTCCTCCGCCATGGCCGGTGGAGGGAAGATAGAAGAAAAAAATAGACAAAAAAAAAAAAAAGACAAAAATGCCATTGGCCATAGAGTTTGGGGTAAATGTGTTACGATTATCAAAGTTTAGGATTTTTCATGTAACAAAAAAAAAGTTTGGGATAATTTGTCACTTTGGGCAAAATTTAGGATTTTTGGTGACTTTTTCCATTTTTTTAAATGATATTCAAGTTTACACATTGAAAAAAGCGGATACGTATCCATTTGCAACTTGTACCATTCCAAAGCAATTGAAGAGTTTTTTAGATCATAAGTAACATTCAACTTACATGTGGTAAGTAACTTTTCAACTACAAAAGTAGTATCAATAAATGCAAGGTTTGTAATTATTGAACATCAATTAGTAAGTTTTCTTAATTATAAGGTGAGTTTGTACCCTTTTTCTTGTCCAAGAAGCCCATCCTGCTTAGTAAAACATGAACCCATAAAAATACGCTACTAATATCCTAAATCATGTAAAATGTGAGTTAAAGAACCACATAGATGGTCCATATATAATATTATTTGTATTTGGTAGTGTGGGAAGATGGATATTTGTACCCGTTTGTAAACTATACCATTGATGATGGTTAGTATGTTTAAACGAGGAAAAGAAACTTCTCCAAGTGATTAGTAATTTTTCCCATAGAAAAGTAAGTTTTAAATTACCAAGTAATTATGATAGACTTTTTTTAATTTGAAAATTAAGTTTATACCCCTTTTTCTATGACAAGGAAGCCTACCCTGACTAGTAATACAGGAACCCATAAAAATACCCTACTAATATCCTAAATCATGTAAAATGTGAGTTATGATCTAGGATGGAGGTCCAAACATGATATTATTCGTATTTGGTAGCGTAGGTAGATATTTGTACCCATATATACACTAACTACTATTTCATGATGGCTAGTATGTTTATATGAGGAAAATAAACTTCTCGAAGAGATGAATAATTTTTCTCATTGAGAAGCCAAGTAGGACAAATATTTTTTTTCCACAACGGTGAGTAGCTTAAAATATTGACAAAAGTAATGCATGATTGTAGTCTACCAGTGTTTTGTGAATTGATTAGTAAATTTTGTTAATCGAAAGTAACTTTCAATCTATTGGGAATCAGATACTGAATAGGGAGATGAACCCGGAGACCGGCTATTGTCGGTTAAAGAGCTGTCCTTTTTAGATTCCTCTGGGAGAACTGGTGGGTTGGCGTCAACCTGCCACGTGTTACCGGCTATTCGCTGTTGCTCCTTTTCTTATGCTTCACACATCAGCTTCACCTCGTCCCCCAGCCCTGTTCTCTTTGTTAGCGTCTGATTTCCGAAAGATGATATTCTCTGTTTGATTCTCTGTTCCCAATTCGATTTTCGCCCCCACCGAGCTGTCGCCTCCCAACTCCATTTCTTGAAGGTAATTCAATATTCTTCTTCTCTTTCTGTTCTCTTTCCTCTTCCTAAATCATTTGCTTTGCGGGTTCCTGCAGTCCCGCCTTCCTCAGCATATTACAATTTTTTAACTTTCTTCCTCCACAGAGGAAGGAAAGAAAACCAGAAAAGTAGAAGTCGAAAAGGGGGGAAAATGGCGGATATTATTATATCTGTAGCTTCCAAGGTGGCGGAGTACCTGGTGGCTCCAGTCGGTCGTCACTGCGGCTACGTGATATTCTCTAACAGCTATATTCACCAACTTAACGATGAAGTTGAGAAGCTGAATGATGCCAGGGTCGGGATCCAGCGTTCCATCGATGATGCTCAAAACAACATGAAGGAGATAAAACACGAAGTTGACAGATGGAAGAATAATGCAGAGACCATCGCCGACAAGGCGCGTCGCATGCTGGATGATGATAGAAGAGCCAACAGAACTCACTTCTGCGGGTGGCTTCCCAACCCAAAGGCGCGTTATTGTCACGGCAGGGACGCAAGGAAGACAGTCCAGGCCATCCAAGCACTCATTCCTCAGGGTAAATTCGAGAGGGTCTACTACGAGAGTGCTCCGCCAGGGCATGTCGCTAGCTCTCCCGAGGTGAATTCCTCTACCAGTGATCGGGGTGACAATATCACCGATTCACGAGCTTCCTTCTTTGAGGGCATAATGAATGCTCTGGATGATGAGAAGCTCAAAGTGATTGGGATCTACGGGCCCGGCGGCGTGGGGAAGACTACGCTCTTGGAGGAAGTCCAGAAGAAACTCAGGAAAAGAAGAGACTGTTCCACCTGATTGCCACAACGACTGTATCGCAGACTCAAGACTTGAAGAAAATCCAAGATGACGTTGCTTACGCCTTGAGTCTGGATCTGAAGAACGAGCCAAGCGAAGTTGGAAGAAGAGATCTTCTGTTTCGGAAATTACAGAGCGATCCGACAAAGAAGGTTCTCATAATATTGGACGAACTGTGGGGGCCACTTGATTTGAAGGCGGTCGGAATTCCTGCGGGAGACCAGAGCAGGGGATGCAAGTTGCTGCTAGCATCAAGATTTAAAGATGTGTTGGAGCAAAAGATGCATGCGGATAAAACATTTCGTCTCGAAGGTTTAAACAACGAGGAAGCTTTCAGGCTATTTGAAAAGATAGTCGGCGACAAGCTCAAAGACGAGGAATTGAAAGCAATAGCAGCTCAAGTGGTCGAGAAGCTCCTAGGTTTGCCTCTTTTGATTATCTCCGTCGCAAGCACTTTGAAATATGGCCCTGTGTCTCCATGGAAAGACGCATTGATAAGAATAGATGACTCAAATATAGAAACCATAGTAAAGCTGAGTTATGACTGTTGACGCCTAAAAATTAGGCTTTATTTTATTATTATTTTGTTTTATTTAATTTTCGAATAATAAACCAAAAAAACAAAAAAAGAAAAGCGAAAGCAAAAAAAAAGCAGCCCCCTCTCCCCGCGTGGGCCTTGGCCCATCGTCACCTCAAGCCCGGCTCCCTCCGCGTCGTCTTCTTCCTCGCGCCACTGAGGAGCACGCGCGGGCAGGCGCGACGCCGGAGAAGCGTGAGCGGACGGCGATCGCGTGCGGAGCAGAGGAGCAGTTGGCGTCGACGGGATGTGACTGGAGGAGGCGATGATGGCGGATGGGACGGCGGTCCAACCGGCGGGTCGAAGCCTCGCCGACCGGCCGCTCCCGCGCCTATAAATAGGCCCTCCATCCTCGACGAAGGGGGACGGCAGGGAGGACATGACCGACGGTAAAGCTTCGACAGCTTCCCCTGAGAGACTTTAGGGGAGGCCCGAAGACGAGCCGCCGGAGATCTTGAGTCTCGCCGGAGGGGGGAGTAGAGAGCGGGCACCGAGATCACGGAGGGAGAGAGGGAGCCAGATCGAGTCGCAGCCCTTGGACACCCCACTGAGAGACTTCAGGGGGGCCGAGGGCTCGCGGCCTCAGATCTGAGCCCCGCCGGAAGGAGTAGAGAGAGAGAGAGAGAGACGCCGGAGAAGAAGAAATCCGCCGGAGGAGGTCGCACTGTCATCCCCCACCCTCGTCGAGCCATCACCGCGAACAGGTAATGTGCTGCCTCCGTCGCCGTCGCCACCTCCGTCACCGTCTAGTCCTGGTCGCTGCCGTAGCCGTCGTCGCCGTAGCAGCCGTAACCGCCGCCGCTACCGTTGCCGCCGTAAGCCTCCCATTTTCCCCTTCGGCGCCGTGGATTCGCAAACCCTAGGGTTTGCGATTTCCGGGTCTGCGAGCCGGGTCATGCGCCGGATCCGGGTCGGGTAGGGTTCCGGAGGAACCGGGTTGTGGAGCAGGAAAGTGGGGCGGGTAGTCGGGCCGGGCCGGGCGTCCCCAAACGCCCGGCCACGGCGTCGTTTTTTAAAAAAAAAAAAGATAAAAGATAAAAAATCCGAGTCGGGCCCGCGTTGCGGGCCCGTCCTCATTCGGATCGCTGGCCCGGTCGGACCCAAACCCGCGGATCTGACCTGGGGTCCTTTTTTATATTATTTTAATATAAAATAATATTAAATACATAAATTAATATTTTATTTCAAAAATAAAAAATCAAAAATGTTTTATTTTCAAAAATTATTTAAGAAATGTTTTAATTTCCAGAAAAATCGAAAAATATTTTAAAATGTTGAAAAATGTTTTATTTTCTAAAAAAATCAAAAAAAATCAAAAATAACTTATTTTCCAAAAATATTAAAAATATTTAAAAATATTTTATTTTCCGAAAAATCAAAAAAAAAAATAAAAAGTTTCATATTTTCCAAAAATGCCAAAAATCCAAAAAAGCCAAAAATTCGTGAAATGGCCAAAAAATTCAGAAAAAGCCAAAAGACTTGTATTTTTCCAAAAAATACCAAAAGCCCCGAAAAATCCCTTTTGTGTCCCAAAAATTAGAAAATGACTCAAAAATATTTTTCCTCCCAAAATGCATGGAAAATCCCTCGAACATCCAAAAACCTTGGGGTTTAAACAAGATTAGGTACCGAAAGGGCATTAGTGATTAACTAGTGTAATCAAGTCCCCGATTCTAATTTCTTCATGAGGGGAGTGAGTATTTCTCCCGATACTTCACTGGGTTTCTAATCAACCCACCCCAAATCGATTAGTGGCGACTCCAATTTAAAAATTAATTTACAAGTTAAAAACTCGAGACCATTAAGTCGTGAATTGGTGGACTTGGGAGAGTCCTGGCTTAACCAAATTCACCGAGCCATTAGCCTCCTTTAGGCGCTCGTACCCGATTGCGGCGGAAAAAAAAGAGGTCGCGACAATGACCATCTGAAGAGTGAGGACGCCAAGTCCTTATTCTTGCTCTGTGGTCTTCTTGGTGGGACCATTCAAGTCGAACTTCTGCTGGGACTAGGCATGGGGTTGGGCTTGTTTGAGGGATTCAATAACACGGTAGAAGATTCAAGAAATAGATTGAATACTATGCTCGATAGCCTCCGTTCTGTTTGTTTGTTGCAAGATGATGGTGATGACATGGAGACTGTGATCATACATGATCTTTATAGTGAGGTGGTCGTCTCAGCTCCATTTAGAAGTCAGAATTCCTTAATGATGAACAACTATTGTGTTTCGTGGCCAAAAGAAAAGCTTGAGAAATGTTGGGCAATATGCCTTGTTAATGATTACGGTGATAGCCTTGCTGAAAAAATGCGGTGTCCGTTTCCCGACTTGAAGATATTCGTGTTGTCTCAGATAGGGTTGTTCGAGGCACCTATACACCGACATGATGTGAGAGATTGCTGTGGACTTGATTTCACAAGAATGAAGCAGCTCCAAGTCCTATATCTTCGCTTCATACATATCACCAATTTACGTTCCTCGATTGGCACCCTTAGGAACCTCCACTCATTATACTTAGACTATTGCATTGTGGACGATGTGGCAATTCTTGGCGAGCTCAAAACATTGCAAATTCTTAGCTTGGCAGGATCTCAAATTTCTAAGCTGCCTAAAGAAATCGGGGAACTTAGGAATCTGAGATCGTTGAATCTATATGATTGTGACTCGCTTATGATAATCGAGCCTGGTGCCTTGAAAGGCTTAGTCCACTTGGAAGAGTTATATATGAGGGGAAGCTTTAGTCAATGGATAGTCGATGATGAAATACCAACGGAATCGTATAATGGTAGGCTTGCTGAGTTGAAGAGCTTGAGAAAGCTAGCCTCTTTGGAAATATCGATTCATGATCCCATCGTACTCTTAAAGGATGATGACCTGCCATTTGGGACCCTGATTAGATTTTGGATCAACATAGGAAATACTTACGGAAGGGGATTTCGTGGTTTGAGAACCATGAAACTCCAATTGGAAGGATGCGATGGTATTCTCTCAAAAGAATGGGTTCAGAAAACTCTGCAGAAAACTCAACACTTGTATTTGGATGGATTGGGAGACTTCAAGGAGAATGCTCATGAGTTGTGCATTCAAGGATTTAAACAACTGAAGCATCTCGACATTCAGAACAGCCCCTCAATCAAGTACATCATCAGTTCATTAAATGACCTTCTCACTGCATTTACGGATTTAGAGTCTTTGTTCCTCAAAAATCTTATTAATCTAAAGAAGATATGCAATGGCCCTATCACACCAGATTGCTTCCACAAATTGAAAGTTGTGTGTATCGAAAAGTGCCACCAATTGAAAAATTTGCAGTTCCTCTTATAGATGCAAAGACGTGTACATTTGGAAGAGATCAAAATATGTGAATGTGACTCATTACAAGCCATTATCACAGGTGATGCAGGAAAAGTAGAAGTTGATGTTGATGACATGATTGAGTTACCTAATGTACGACGTCTAGATTTGCGTAAGTTACCAAAAATGACGAGCTTTTGCACTAGAGCTGAGGATGCTCCAATTCAGGTAACTTTTGCATTTTCTGGGTATAAATTTCTTTAATTCTTAATCTTGCAAACAATACCTAGATTATACTATTATAGGGGGATTTAGGATAAGATGATATTGGTGTTCACCGAGCCTCATTGAATATTGCATTATTTTGATTATTTGTACATCTTGAAACACATAAAAAATCCTTTCAAAGAAAACACAGACCATACATTTTTATTTACATTCAACTGTAGCTAGGGGAAGCCTTTTCCTATGATTTTTTTTTTTCAATTTGTTTCAGTGTTAGATAATTGCACTAATTATTTGGGCTTTAGCATGGGTTTATACTATGACTAATTGATTACTTATTTAACATTTTTAATGAGAAGAAAAAACATTATACATAATGAATCTTAAACGAATGCACGAAATTCAACAATTTCAAAATGAAGAAAGTGAGAGAATAAATAAATAGAAGGCGAACTAGTAGCCACATAACAAAGAAAGTCCACATAATTCATGTTTCACCTACACGCAAGTTAGCAATTGATTCTAACACGTCATGCCAATCTCACCATGTCAACGTCGTCCTGCTTCTGTCATCCCTTCGTCTCAATTAAGTTTTTGACATTCTTAAGAGACATCAAACTCATTCATATATTTAAGTTTCTTTTGTTTCGCTGAAAATTCATTGTTGCTGAAAAATGTCTTCCTGGCGATTCATTTTTCTTGTTTTCTTGTATTTGGTTCTGCTGAAAACACAATTTGAGAGAAACTAACCCAAATAGATCATATTTACCTGTTCATAATGAAAAGCAATAAGTTAACAAATAATTTATTAAAAATTTAACTCCGACATGAATTTGTCTTTAATTTTGAAGGTCAAAATAGAAAAACGAAAGAAAAGATAACAATTACGATGACAGTTGTTTTGAAGATCAGTAGATGATTTCAAAAGAAAAGAGAAAAGAAATTATGGCCATAGCTTTGAAGATCAGCCAAATCAAAGATAACAACTATGATGGCACGCGGGAGCAACATGATAGTGGTGAGGATATCCTCTTGAAAATGATTTTGCTTTTTACGGAAGAGAAATTCATTTTCTTGAATTTTAGCCTGAGAGTTTCAGTCATTTTCTAGTATCCAAATACAAGAAAATTCTAAAAGCATTTTTCTAAAAATAGATTTACTTGCAACTTACCTTTAATGAGTTTGATTGTGGTGCTTTGTTAGGTTTCATTGCCTCGCTTGGAATCCCTAGTGATGGTTGGACTCCTTGGCCTAGAAAAGATACTCCACAGTGAACCCTCAATAAAATTCAGTTGTTTGAAATCACTAAAGATAAAAGAATCTAAATCCACATTGAGTATTCCGAAAGATTGGATACTAAAGCTACCAAATTTGGAGTCAATGGAAATTGCGAGCTCTCTATTAGCAGAATTAGTTTTCGACCTGGAGGAGCTAAAAGTCACTGGAGAAGTCGAGATTCTCTCTCGACTAAGTACATTGGCATTATCTAAGTTGCCAAACTTGTGGCGCATGTTGAAACAAGATGTACAATTACAAGGAATATCGATATTTCGAAACTTGAAGGAGCTCTATGTCTGTGAAACGGGGCTGTCATTTCTCTTTTCAATGTCTGTGGCTAAATGTCTTAGAGAAATTGAAGACATTAAAGTGGAGGATTGTCCAAATATGAAGACGGTGATTGTGGATGAAGAAGGAACGGATGATATTATAAAGCTACCACTATTGAAGCGACTATCTATAATGCGCTGTCCCACAGAGAAATTCTTCTCATATCCTCATGGAAAGAAAGAGTCAGTAACCACTACTTCAGATTCGCTAGATGCTTATTTCGATTACTTCTTTGATCAAAAGGTACAAATCCCTTCTCTTTAGATTATACCCATAATAGCCATAGGCACATGCTTGCAAGTCAAGTAATCAAATCTCTTTGAAGATCTTTATTTGGTTTTATTAATTAAAATGCGTTCATAATTTATAACTATATTTGTTAGATAGATGCCACTAATGGAAAATTCATTCTTCCACCACATTAGATAGATTGTTGGGAATAGGCCAATTTCACAAATTTTTCATAGCTACAATTTGACGCATAGCTCTTGTGAGCAGGTTAGTTTGCCAAGCTTGGAGGAGTTAAAGCTTAAGTCAGAAGGATCCTTCAAAGGAATATGGCATAGTGAACTTATGGAAAATTCCTTCTGCAAGTTAGCCACCCTCTCTATTGGATATTGCTCTAAGCTACACAATGTCTTCCCTTCCACAATCATAGGGAGATTGCACAACCTAACAATTGTTGAGATTGAAAATTGTCCCTCTCTAGAATCATTGTTTGATTGTGGGTCCACAAAAGCAAATACTACGCAAACAACTATATTGCTCCCCAAATCAGAAGTAAAGATGGTGAGGGAAGCAGGAAAGTTGAAATGTACGGTGAAGAGTGACTCCCAAATGATTTTGGGTTTTCCTAGTCTAAAAAAAGTCCGTGTTTGCAGTTGCTGCAACCTAAGATATCTCTTCCCCACTTGTATGGCCACAACTCTAGTGAAACTTGAGAGCCTATGGATTATCAATTGCGCACAGATGAAGGAAGTGGTTCCTAAGGGGATAGCTAAAGGGGATGATGAATCATCACAACCATTGTTCAATGAGATGGTTTGCTCTATCCCTTACTATGTTCATCTATATTCTTGCATTTCATATTAGAATGAACAATCTAATAATTTGTGCTATTTATCCTCCTTTCTCACATTAAACTCGTGTAGGCTAGATTCCCCAGTATAAGAAAACTACAAATTGAAGGTGCTCGGTGCAAAGAGCTATGGAACAATCAAATTCCTTATGATTCCTTTTGCAAACTAGAATTTCTTCGATTGGAGCACTGTGACAATCTCCTATGTGTTGCCCCATCTCACATGTGGAAGAGATTGCAGCTTTGTCTCGACTTCCTAGAAGTGAGATCATGCCGTTTGGTTGAGATCATATACAAAAGTGATGGGACAAATACAAAGAGTGGCAAATTGAGGAGGTTGATTTTGCATGATCTCGAAAACTTGAGGCATATTTGGCAGTCCGATGGTCTCCCAAATATCCCGTTCCCAAACTTGAGACAAATTAAGGCCATGAGGTGCTCCCGTTTGGAAATTCTTTTCACAACCTTCACGGCGAAATTTCTCGGGCAAATCGAAGAGCTAGTAGTAGAGTCATGTGAAGATATAAAACTAATTGCTGGCCATGAAGAATGTGAAGAAGCAACCGGTACGACAATCACCTTCTCTGAGTTAACTGCTCTTAGACTTTTCGAGTTGCCGAAAATCAGGGGCATCTTAGCTGAGAAATACTCTGTGGAATTCCCATCCTTGCAAGTCTTGTGTATAGTAAGCTGTGGAATGGCGCCGGACCAAGGCCTTGACGACTGGAAACGCTACCAAAGGTTCAATAGTTATAAACTCGAAGAAGTATTGAAATATAGGTTTGATGACTTCTCGTTTGGGACTTCTGCAGTTCAATAGTTATAAACTCGAAGAAGTATTGAAATATAGGTTTGATGACTTCTCGTTTGGGACTTCTGCAGTAGAAAATGGTGTTTGGCAATATAGAATAACGCGTCCGGTAATATGATATCATGTTTCTGGGTTATCTTGTACAGTTCCCGCAAAGTCTCTTGACTATTTCCTCCAATAATCATTGCTCTGGTTTATCTCCTGTCCCTTGGATCTAAGGCCGTGCTGAGCGAGGTCACTTGTTTATTCTGACTGAGAATGTAGAGTTGCTATCAACGCACGATTCTAATGAAATGACTGTCCATCTAGACATTGTCTCTTAATTGACAAGCATGTAAGAGTTACTAATGAGTCCTAGTCACTTCCTCTAAATTTCTGAAGAGTCTTTCATGGACACTAACGAATGCATTGCATCCATTTTGTATCGAAATGGTGGTTCTGCATTAATAGGCAAACGAAATATTCAAATAATTTTTCATCAAAAATAACTACCAAGAACGAAATAATTCTGTTTTTATTCGAATTTAAAAATGTAAATATTTTCTCATTCTCACTAACTATTTACTACTTGATAGTTGGATATTTTGAGATGTGATGTTCATGATTAGTATTTTAGAAAGTTACTCTTGAAATTTTCTCGTTCATAAGGTCAATTTTACTTGTTATTAACAAGAAATTTTGCTCCTAAACTCATCAATAGCAAAGGCATTTAGTAAGCAAAAAGCATTCCTAATGTAATAAATTACCAAGAGATTCTCTACCTATACTTTTACTCTTCTCTGCTCTTCAAATTTTATCTGGAAAAGACAAAAGCCGTTTTATTAAATATGAATGCCGTTTCAATGTGCAAAAATCAATTTTACTGTTTTATATATACCGGATTTCAGGCTCAATCAAGAATTTCACAAAATAGATCAACTCCATACACACGAGTTTACCAACTTAAGTACACTTTTAATAATTTTGTCTGATGAGAAAGATCAAAACAGGTTTCTTCTCTCTCGATCGAATTCACTGGCTAACAAGGCCTCATCACGTGGCCCTCGACAGAATTCACTCGCTCTCTTCCTTTCTCTCTCTACATCTAACGATCTGAGTCGATTCCCTTTCGAGATCAGGCTCGGCGCGCTCTGCAGAGTGGGGCCAGAGCATAAACAGAGCCACCTTCGCACACGCAAAAGGAGCTCCACAAATTCTCTCTAGCCCTGGTTGAAGGGACTCGGGTGATTCCTGAGCATTCATAGTCACTCTCTCTTGGAGATTTCTTTCGAATCCTTGCCTCTCGCTTCGTTGCTGATCGTCGCCGCTTCCCGATCGCCAACAGCTCGGTCTGTAATGCCGAAGCTCTCAAACTTTGTTCACGACTGCCTGCTTCGACGATTCCAATCCTGGATGTTGCTTCTGTTATCTCCTTACTCGTATCCGATGTCAATCGCTATAGCTAATCATTCTTCTTTCAACTAAACCACATTTGCTCTATTTTCCGTTGCTTTTTATACGAAGCAGAGGCTGAGTGCTATTGTTACCGTCTGTGCGAAAACGGCTTCGATTGAGGCTGTATTGATGATTGAACTTGCCGACTGCCTTTGTGATGATTTGGATGCGAATCACCTGTTTGATGAAATTCCCGAACTTAATCAGTTTGTATTTTGATTCAAGTCTTAACTGAGAATTTCCTTCATTACTAGATTATTGATCGATTCTGGTCATATAAGCGCGTTTGAGGTCTGTTTCTCCATTAAAAATCATAGGTATTCAACTTTGAACTTGCTTTGGATGTGCTACAACCTGTTGATGCATGCTGATTTGTAATTATTGCAGCCCTGAGCTGATGTCATTTGGTCCTTGATATTGATGTTATTCCACTCAAGTAAGCATGGGTAGTGAATTTCATGTTCCATTGAAAGGAATTTATGTCATGAATGAATTAAATTCTACAGGAAATCGATCCTTGTATGCTGACTGTGTCTTAAAATCCCTGATTTAGTGTGCATTTGATTCCAATTTGAGGCTAGTTTGGTTGTTGGATCGTATAAGCTCATGCTAGGAAAGCATTATGGTGAATCTCATGCCAATTTGCGAGAATTGGGGTCATCACCAAATTTGAATATGTTGGAATCAAAGTATTGCATGCTGACCGTGATTGCTTTGTGTAAATTCGGTATTAATTTGCCCCTGGATTGATGCCATTTTGATCAAGTAGACTTATATGTACTTGTAGGAAGATATGTCTTCATTTTCATGTTGATTAATCATCAAAGGATCACAATTTGCTGCATCATATGCTCTGTTACAATTATGAATGTCTGCTGGAAGTAGTGGAATAAGCATAATTAGATGGATAAGAGATATGGTGTGTGCAAGTTCCATGTCAATTTCACATGTTTGGAGGGCAATTGCATGATTAAATTGATGTCTGTATGCTTGATATTGCCATGAGAGTCTTGGTCTGATTATTGAATTAGAGAATTTTGATGTTAATTGAACTTTAATTCCATGATTCTTGCGATTTCAAAGCTCAGGGCATCTATTTTTTGTAATATTAAATAATTTGAAGAATACTGACTTCGTTTAAAGGTGATATGGTAGACTAGCCAGATTTGAGGAAATCTCTCAACAAAACTGGTCACCGAGGCCCCATCAAATATTGCGTGGAGGACACTTGCCAACAGAATTTCAATATTCTCTCTCTCTCTCTCTCTCTCTCTCTCTCTCTCTCTCTCTCTCTCTCTCCCCTTCGACACTCACCATTTAAGGCTTATTTATAAGAGCTATTGCTTAAACCTGATTGATCCTTCAAGTGTGTGCGCTTGTGCCAATGTACTGTGCACAACACCAATTGCAACCTATTGGCGCTACCGGAAATATCTTTCGGGGAAGCTAGAACTCACATTTGGTTGTGAATTCCAATGTGGCAGATGAAGGCATATACTCTCTGTCCTTTCCTTCCTTGAAGTTCGCCACCGCTTTCTGTAATGATGTTTCAAAGATATGTTTCTCATTTCATTGGAATGCTCATGATAGACTGATGGTCATCTGCGTCAACAGCACTAAAGGAGCACAACAGAAGATTATCGGACAGAAGATTATCGTTGGTGGGGGGAGGGAAGCTTGGCCACCAGCAATAATTTAATCACCTATCCGATTGCCAACAGTTCCGAGGACTGAAATGCCACAGTACTCAAACTTTGGTCATAATTGCCTGCTTTGTCGATTCCATTCCTTGACGTTGCTTTCATTATCTCCTTACTCATATCCAAGGTCAATCGCTATAGCTAATCATTCTTCGTTCAACCAAACTGCATATGCTCTGTTTTCCATTGCTTTATGTATGAGGCAGAGGTTGGGCCTTGTTGCTACCGTCTATGTGAAAATGGACTGTGATTGAGGCTGTATTAATGATTTGAATGTGCTGCATTTCCTTTGCAATGATTTGGATGTGAATCGTTGCTTTACTTTTGCATCTAAGCTCCCTAGCCAAAATGTATACCACATGTTTGATGAAATTCCTGAACTAAATAAATGTGTAATTCCAGGTCTTGATTGAGAATTTCATTCATTACTAGGGATTTCATCAATTTTGGTCTTATCAGCCTAGTTGTGTTCTGTTTCTTCATTGAAAATTATAGGCATTCCATTTTGAACTTGCTTTGGATTTGCTGGAACCTTGTCAATACATGCAGATTCGCAGCTATTGCGGCCCTGGGCTAAAGTCCATTGATCCTTCATTTGATGCTATTCCACTCAAGTAAGCATGTGCAGTGACATAAGATTGTGTTATGGTAAATTTCACGTTCGCTTGGAAAAGATATTATGTCATGAATGAATTAAATTATACTTGAAATCAATCCTTGGATGTTGACCATGTCTTGATATCCCATGATTGGGTGTGAGTTTGATTCCAACTTGAGGCTAGTTTGGTTATGGGATCGTATATATTCATGCTAGGAAAGTAATATGGTGAATCTCATGCCAACTTGAGGCTAGTTTGGTCATGGATTGATGCCATTTTGATCAAGTCAATTTGTCATCAAACAATCATGATTTGCAGTCTTGTATGCTCTGTTACAATTCTGATTGCTGCTACAAGTCGTGGATTAAGCACAGATTAGATGGATTTTGTCTCAACTTGCTTGTCTTTTTTATTGCCCGTGGGCAAGTGATATCATGTGTTCAAGTTCCTTGTCAATTTCACGTGTTCAGATGGCACTAGTTGGCTGTTAGTCCCACGAGAATGAAATCAAGGACTGCATATCAAAACAGATGTATTAACAAAGGGTTTCAATTCCCCAAAAAAGCACAAACTTTAGGTTGACTCTCTGTTCTGAGTAAAACTTTTTTTTGTCTAGAAAGAATCAACTTCCACTTAAGTCCCAAATTTGATCCCCATTCAATTGCCGTCCAAAATCACTGTTGAAGGTCTAACATGGCGCCGCCTTGTAAATCCATGTCAACTAACTACTCACCAAAAAGATGCTTTGTTGTTCTTAAAATTTTGGAAAAATCAAAACAATTAGAGGTGGATTCTTCAATTCTGCAGACAAAAGTCTTCAAATTTTGCATTTGGGAATCTTCAATTCGTTGGATAGACTCACGCCCGAGATAGTTGGTTTGTTGAGCTTTTAGTAAACCAATTCTGAACTCTGCTTGTCTCGTGATCCAAGGACAAGTGCTCGACCGAAGATAGCATCTTCTGCAGGATCATTCTCAGTGAATCGCCTGCATTCAAGGTATTTGATTGATTTTGATTCTGGTTCTTCTGAATTGAGGATGGATAGCTATCTTCTTCAATGTCAAAGCTCATTTCAATTCATGGTTTTGCATCTCGTGTTATTCTTACTGAAAGATGCGAGCTTGATGTCCTGCTGGGGTTGGCGATCATGTGCAGAAGAATTACATCCACATATTGTTCTCATGTTTTGCCTATCCGAAAACTCAATGGAATGGTGACTCTTCCACATTGCACTGTTTGTCATGCATCATTAAGCATTGCTGATGCGGCTATGTGTTTGACAAGCATTTTCGGAATGTATGACAGATGATGTGACATCCCGATTTTCCAATTCTGGTTTCAATTAAATAAGTCGGGCATTTCATCTTCACGCCTATAGCTCTCTTCTCTGAGTTGGCCGCTCACGAGATAACTAGTCTATCAGGTGAAGCCGTTAAGGAATCGAACGCAATAGACTTGAGAATTCGACCAGAAACGACCGCTCGACCGTACTAATCTGCAAGGGTCATTACGGCACGGACCGATTAGAGACCGGAGATAGGTCGATTCAACGAACCATATAATTTAGTGTGGGTGATTCCACCTAATTGCACAATTCTTGTTGATCGGCACTAGACCGATTTCTCTATCGTTTTGGTACCCTCGTGTCCGTATTTGAAACTTTGAGATTTCTACGACACTGAGAGTCGCCAATGTGTCGAAGATGCACTTTGTGGCTTGAAAATAATCAACCACGGGTCAATTGCACAGAAAATTCCTAAAAGCTACCTGGTAGATTATGACGCGCTACGCCGTGCCGCATTGAATTTAACCGTGAAATTGAACCCGATTACAGAAATTGGAAGTTCTGTCAAGTCACAATTCATTTTAGGAATGTCGACTCATCTCCAGAAGATTTTTCTACAAACCAAGATTTTTGGTGGAAAAGCAAAGTAATGTCGTTTTTGTTCGGGATTGTCAGAGGGCCGTTTTAATCGAATCTTCGGGATGCAAGTTGGATCATTTGACGGGAAATGTCATGAGAAGGCCGAGGACACATGGGTTGATTTATTTGAGCTTCAATTGAGCTTCAATTGATTGGAATTAAGAGAGAATTGAATGGATTGAATGGGGGAATGTCCAAAATTCGTAGCTCCCATGGCACACCACATTTTGCACCTATTGCCAAGCTTGTAGAGGAAGATTGGAGGAGAGAGAGTGGCTGAGGTCATGTGGTGTCATGGTGGGGGCAAAGCCAATGAGAAGATGGCAAGTGTTGAGCTCTAGAGAGCCCAAGGAGACCCCCACTCTTAAGCAGCTTCTTCTCTAAGGCTTTCTCTATTGTTGTTGAAGGAGAGAAGCTCAGCAAAAACCAGAGGAACCGAGCAGCACCAGCCCCTCCATCGTCGCACGCTCGGAAGGCCATCGTCGGCCGTTTTCCTCCTCTGTTTTCTCCTCGTTCCAGTTTCTGCTCCAGCCGACCTTTCGCCAATGATCCGAGTAAAAAGTTGACTTCCCGGATGAATCAGCGAACGCTCCACCCACGTCCGTGACGAGGACATCCAGACCGTTCCGGATCACCTCGACGCTCGCCGGAACAATTCTCCGATCGTCCCGAAATCCTGAGAGAAGCTGCCGCTCGCCGGACCGTCTGGTTCCGCCCTGCTCCGCCTGTTCCGTGTTTTCTTGTTATTTCGCCCCATTCCGACCATTCCTTTGCCCGTCCCAACCTCCAGCAAGATCCCCAAGACCCCCGGGAGCCGCTGGTTGCCAACCACCCGCTTGCTGGAGCTCCGATCGGTCCGTTTTCGCCGTTGAAGTTGCTGGTTTTTTCTCTGCAGTTCAGTCCAGATCAGAAGCAGAAGACAGCAAGGTTTTGGAGACTTCGTGGCCCATTTTCAAGCCCTTCCCGGCCTCCGTTGGTGTCGCCGCTTTGGGGTTTATCGACCGCCTTGGCGTCGTGGTCGCCGTGAACTCACCGGCGCGCAAAACCGGTGAGTTTATCCTCTAATTCTTGCTTAGTGAGTTAATGACTCTTAAGGGGTGTTTAGATTAGTCTAATTAGGTTTAGGTGATTAGATTAGATTATTTTAATGTAAATTAGATTAGTTGTATGATTAGCTTAATGGATGTTTAATTAGGGCTAATTGTATGATTAAATTAGTGTAATCTTGTTTAAGCCCTAATTAATTATTTTTAATTAATTAATTATTTCGAATTTATAAATATTATTTTATTAAATTATATTATTATAATATAATATTTAATTATTTAATTTTCGGAATTAAATTTAATTATTTAATAATTTCGAAAATTATGCCGGGATGGCCGGTTGTTAGAATTTCGCGTTGATCGCAGCAGTGCGGTCGGTTTGTGCTAATTGTATGTTTAAATTGAGAAATTGAGTGATTGATGATTGTGGTTAATAATTCCAATAATGTGGAATTAAGTGAAATTGGAGAAGTTTTGGTATTTAACTTGAAAATACCCGGTGTCAGCTATTGGCATCATAATTGGTTGGTAGGACCAGTTTGAATCTATTGATTGATTTGATTGAGGATTGGTTTGGGTTATTGTTGAATTGATAGCTTTGGCGAGTAGTTGTTTATATATGTATCAGCTTGGTCGAGTAAATATTATATACAAATATGCTACAGCTTCATTGAGCTATCTATACGCTACAGCTTCAGTGAGCTATCTATATGCTACAGCTTCAGCGAGCTACCGTCTATATAATATAGCTTTGAAGAGCATTTGTCGTATTAACGACTGGTTTGATAGATGGTATCGAAAGATAGATAATATGATTGAATTGAATCATTGTGATCAATCGGATTTGGTTGAATTATGAAATGTATTGACGTGCAGGAAAGGGACTGAGGTGAGGTAAGTCCTCTATCCTATTTGTGTGGCTAGAGCGCCCTGAAGCGTATTTTCTCCCTAATTGAGTTTTAGAGGGTAGGACTCGCTGAGACGTAGTCTCATCCCGGTTGTGGGATAATATTTCAGGTCCCTAGATGACGGTCGTGAAGGACCGAAAGTCCTGGAGTTCGGAAGGCGGAGGCTGAAGAATTGGTGAACGTGTCTGACAAGTCGGTCATAGGATAGTTCCCTTTTTGTTGAGCCGGTCTATTTTATAGTCAATCCAGTGTTGTATATAAACCTATGTGTTTATAAGAAAGCTTGTTTGGTTGTGATTGATTGCCTGCTTTTCTATCCCAAGTTAAATGTTGTCAGGGGATTTGTTTCACTTCCGCATGCATAATAAAATTTAATGGGTCGGCGACGTGTCCTGGGAAGTCGCATTTGTATCGACCAGAGTGGGATGTGCGCGCGCTCGGAGGATCGGGGCGTGACAGATGATGGCTAGAATGATCAGATCCTTCTTCATTCATTTGATCTTATTCATTTTGTACTTTCAGTTCTATGAGGATGAAAAGTGTCTATGCATATTGATTCGAGTCTTCTAAGCCATGGGTAGGGTGTTACTCATCCATCATTCTGCAGTAGATGACCCCTTGAAATTATTGTCCTTAAACAAGGATAAACTGACGAGGCAAAAATGTCATATTTGCTCTTGTGATTAACTTCTCCGTTGTTTAGCCAGGACTTCTTATAGTCTCATCTAATCACTCTCTCCAGATTGTGTAACCTTGCTTCATAAACAATAAATTGAGATGAATTGATGTGTCTATACGTGAAGTTAAGATTTGCACATGAAACTATGTTGTAGTTAGAAGCAGATGCTGCCATCTGGTTCTAACTTTTATGACCTACGTGCTTGGTTATAGCATCCTAGATGATTGAGTCATGGTTTGTAACTTAACACCAATCTTCCTTACTGATGACAGCTTTTTTGTTGTCATCTTGGATCCTAACAATTGTTCTCATGGCCTAAAGAACCAACATCTTAATTAAAAAAAATTCTACCTGCTCCTGGCGGTTGAATGTAAAGACTAAAAGAGAGCATTGAAGAGAAAGAGGGCTTTTGATTGTTATTAATGGAGAATGTCTTCTCGAGGAATTTGGCACAAGTGTTTTTTCACAAACCAACTTCTATTCTTGAAAAATCTTTTGCAACGTAAGACTATGTATGAACTCACTCACCTCAATTGTACTTGGGACGCAGTGCTTCGTCCACGATCTCCTGCAAATCTGTGGTTTTCATATCCAGCGGGCCTTATTGTTCAACGGCCAAGTCGAGTACATTAATGCCACACGGGACATGCTGTGGTCCCTCGCCCGGAAGCTGGGTCGTTGGCATAGGCAGTTACTTTTTGTCCAGCGTGGATGCGCTTTCATGGAGAAAATGATTGCTAGATAGCAGAATAGTTCTAGCATTTTGGAGGCGGCAGAGCTCAAAAGGCAATGTTAGTATAAAGAAATGGTGGAGGCGGTCCACTTATCTTGCGTCCAACGGCACTTTGACCACCTCTTCAACGGCTACTTTGAAAATTGCAATTCTATAAAAAAGATTCAAAGCTTGCTGAAGGATTCGGTTTCCGACTTCTTGATATTTTACAAGCGTGGTCATAAACTACCAATACTCTGAAGAATTTTGCCAACATACGAATGGATTAATATATTACCAACTTCTTATCAACATTGTAAGGGATTTAGTAATATCCAAATAAATTAGATTTATCAATGTCAAAATAAATTAGAAAATTATGTATTTTTTTTAAAAAAAATTTAGACACGGTTCATAAGTTTTTAACGATGTTATTAATTTACTTATGTCAGATTAATTTGTAAGTAACCTCTTAACCTAGTTGGTTAGGATCTCACCCCGAGATCCGAGATCCGGAGGTAAGGGGCTCAAAGCCCCTAATATTTATCTTGTCATTTATCTTGTCCCTCGAATTGAGGCGTGTGTTCACTGCTGCTTTGATTCTACCCTTAAATGCATGTACTCAATTCGGGCTTACTCGACATCAAGGGTGGCTTTCCTCCTAGCGCACCATGCGAATCTGTTAATTTCTTTCGTTGATCGATATACTTCAATTTTTGTCCTACATAATCTATTTTTCAGTATAGAATTTACATATCATGGATATACATGTAATTTATACCTTTTTAAATATAATTTTTATTATATCCACAATCAATACAAAACAGCCTCTATTTTGACACTACAATATTTATACATATATGCTAACTATCCGTTTATGTCAGGTTATTTAAATTTCGGAGTACATGTGTAAGTATATTTTATATACCATTGTTTAAATTATTTCTGTTTTGTGTGACTAACCGAATTAGGAGGGTTGCTTTTTTAAAAATTTTGGCTGCTGTTAGTCGTAAAACAATTTGTATGAATTTGGGACTAAATATATAATTGTGTATGGTCATGCACACATTAACATGACACTTTCAAGCTTTTTCAGCAGTTCCTTTTTAATTTCTATTTTACTAGGTATCATATACTTGAATAAAAAGATATTCTTTACTTGAATAATATTAGCATTCACGTATATGAAGTCGCCCTACCAATTCAATTATATATGTAATTCAAAACCTATGCATTGTCACAAGATTAATAGATAGATGTCTTTTTTATATCAATAAGGTGTCTAGAACTCTCTGAGCATCCAACTAATCTCCATTTGGTGTGATGGTCCCTCCATCTCACACATGTCAGGTAATCACCGGAGACTCACAAAAGTGTGCTCATGGGAGTGGCCACAAGAGAATGTTCAAGTATAGTGATTTGATCACAAGCTTTGACAAGAAAGATAAACACACTTGCCACCTATGAAGCACGGACACGTTGCCCGTGCTTCCGTGTCATGTCCGACATTTGTCTAAGCATGTCGGGCACGTCAACACGCTAGGACACGGTCGGACACGTGGTCAACGCATGTCGGATTTTCCGATATGCAGTCAACGTTTCTTGACACGTTTTGACACACATGTCTGGAAGACGATGGATGGTGGAGGCAAGGGAGGGCGAGGGAGCAGAGATGAGGCCGCGAGCGACGGTGAGAGACAACAAGAGAAAGAGCCAAATAGAGAGAAAGAAGAGAGAGAAAACAAACTCCCTTAGAGTCATAATCAAAACATCACAGCGTCATGGCCTAGTGCGCTTGCAAAGAAAACTGATCTCGGGACTATTTGGCTCGCGGTTTACTGACCAAATCTACGAGAACCTTCATAGATATTTTGATGCGTATTCATAGATCATATTCATTCTCAGGTGTAATTCCACTCCGAGGGCAGGTATTTCTTTTAGGGAATGAGCTTGACTAAAGTAGGGGCAAATCTTTTTCATTAGGGCAAATCTATTTCATCAGGGGCCTTATTAGTGATTCCCTCTTTTTGGTCCCCGGCCGACTATTCTCTCCATCGGTGATAACATAATTCGACGTTGAGTTTTGTCATCTGCTGTCACGGTTGCACCTCATGGAGAAATTTACTAGTTTCTTCTTGCTATTCATAATGACTATTTGATATATCGATACAAGAGCATATTTATTTTTCTATATGTCATTTGTAGGTTAGGCTAGACGTTTGTCAATATGTACGTGTGAATTGTATTAAAAAAGTCTCACACCGGATAATTGATGTGGTGTGATTAGTTAATTTATCCGAGTTAATCTATAACTTATTGGCTTAAATTTTTAGCTCCAAGTAGATATGTTGATAGGTTCAAATTTGGACTCTCTTGGCGACCACCCTGAACTCCCAATGTGTAGTGTTTGGTAAATATCTCAAGGAACTCAATATGCATCAATATTTGGTAAGTATCTTAAGAAAGAAGTCTCGTGATCAGTGGTTTCCGAGCAGCCTAGTGTTGTGGTGCAACATTGCATTCTCAATGGCAGTTCGAGATGAAGGTTGGCATTGTTGTAGTTGTTGTGACCTCACACGCAACAAAGTGGAGATTCACATGTGAATTAATGTAGAACATCCCTAATATTGAACTCACACCTAAGTGAGTGGGAGATTGTTGAGTTGCACATTTGCATTATATTAAAAAAGTCCTACATCAGAGAATTGATATAGTAGCTAATATATCATAGTTAACCTAAAACTATATATATTGAATGGCTCAAACTTAGACTCTCTTTGGCAATGTCCTCAAGTGAAGCTATCAAGCGTCCAACAGTTTTCGAGGTCAGTAGCTTTTTGCAATGGCATGCTTGAAAGGCAATCGGAAGGTTTGAAGGCAATGGCGCGGCTACATTGTGCCTCTTAATAGACTTTGTGAAGGTATCGAAGTGCAATAGACAATCAAGGACAGTTGCCTCGTAGAAGGAAGGAAAAATAATACAAATAATTCATGAACTTTGGTCCAATATACAATGTCGTCTTTAATTTGTTTAACTTGGTTCATGAACTATTGGTAAATGTTCAATGTTATCTTTGAACTTCTAATTTATTCAATGTGACCCTTAAACTATTGGTAAATATTTAATATAGTCATTCTATTTGTTCAAACAACAATATGATGACATGGATTATTATATTATATGCTGAGTTGGATTTTTAAAATTAATGAGTCAATATATCCATCTTTTATCCGTCTACTTTAAAAAGGAAAAAAAAACAAATTAGGGACTTCAAATATCCCAAGTGCAAATTTCTTTTCCTAATTTGAGATAAATATTTTACGTGGATAATCCATATATATATTGTCTACCATTCATATTTAATGGAATGGAAGTCACGTATTCCATTAACTTGAATTAACGAAAAGATGACATTAAATAATTTGATATAGTTAGGGAATTAGATTGAACATTTATTAGTAACTCAGAGTTCAGGACTACATTGAACATTTACAAAAGTTTAGACACTATATTTAACAAATTAAAAGTTCATAAGTAACATTGCATATTGAATCAAATTTTAAGGACCATTTTTGCTTCATTTTTCCTTATAAGGAAAGTGAAAGTAGGAACGTCCTCTTCGGTTTCTTTGCATCTTGCAAGGTGCTTCTCCTCCATGAACCACCACTTGCATGCACGACTGACGTACCACGCGTTTTCCAGTTGTCTTGTAGATGTTTCAAACATATTTACCTTATTATTTGAAGAAGAATATTATGTCATCATGAACCTAGTACAAGACACTATATATTTCTTTTCATTAAATCTTTACTTATCAAAGGCCGGCGAGTTATTTCTCGATCGATGGGAGAAATGGGCCAAAAAATTGGGAAAATCCAGTTGAATAGAACCCGGTATGTGTTGATCAAATATTGATCCATTTGAAATGACATGGGGTCGAAGTCCCATAGAATGTGGTGGAAGACTAAACAAGGAGCCGTAAAGGGAAGGTGGTGGGGGAAAGAGAGAGAGAGAGAGAGAGATTTCTTTAGTGCAAGATGATTCTTTCATATTTTTATTTTCCTTTATTTAAAGGTTCCAAAGTGAAGAAAGGATACGATGGTTGAAGGATTTTTTTTTCTTGTCTTTCAGTTCAGATACTTGGCTTCCATGATAGAGGATACTTTTTCCCTTCGTTTAAAGGTTCCAAAGCGAAGAAATGATGAGATGGTTGAGGAATTTTTTTCTTATCTTTCAGTTCAGATACTTGGCTTCCACAATAGAGGATTCTTTTCTTCGAGCCTAGGGATTCTTCCTCAAATTATTCGAATTATTATTTTCTTCTTCAAAGTCATCATCTCCTTCCAACGCTAAATCCAAACCCCATGTCTCCCACCACGCTGACATCTTAATGAGCCACAGATTAAACTAATTCCTGCCGACGAAGATCTCTAACTCAAATTTTCTAGAAGCCATAGCGATAATTGCATACAGACAAAATAACCCTAGGCTTTGATACTAGTTTTACGACTAATGCGCAAACAAGAACAAATGAAAATGACTTACGTAAAAAATAAATTGCATAAATAAAACCTGAACGCAGCAGATTTACTTTGTCCAATGGTAAAACCTACTTTATGGGGAAAGTTAACAAGATGGTTTCATGATAATCGGCGAAAAATGGATTACAACCGCTCAATTACACTCACTCATAAAGTGTTTCTCAATCATAGAGTATCACAAGAAATGAGTTTTCTCACACCCTCAGCTCTCTCGGATGATGATTCTCAATAGTCTCTATGTCTCTCACAAGCTTTTATACATATTAAGCACACTCAACATGCTCAAAAGACCAAACTCACCATTAAAATAGTTATATGCAAAGAAATTATCAGCCCGTATTTGATGACAACATTGATTTCATCATCAATAATGAAAAGAGTTCTTGTGAGAAATTAATGTCCCTTGTTGCATCACCCACACTCCGATTGGCAAGAGTCCAATTTGGACTTCCTAATATGGCCTGAATTGCTTTGCAATTAAATTATGGGCCGAATTTCAAATCAATCGGGATTAACTTTGATTCATAATCAACACGTCACAACGTCATGGCCGAGTGCACTTGAAGAGGCAGTTGATCTCAAGCATACTCGGCTTGAGGTTTACCAACCCAATCTACAAGAATATTCGTACATATTTTGATGCTTATTCATGAATCATATGTATTCTTAGGGGTAGTTCCTCTCTGAAGCAGGTATTTCTTTCAGTTAACGAGTTTGACTAAGATATAAGTAGGTGCGAATATTTTTCATTAGTGGCCTAGTTAGTAATTCCGGTTTTTTTGGTCCCTGGTCAACTATTTTGTCATCCGGTGACAACATGAGTCAATCTTGAGTTATGTTGTCTACCGTCGCGGTTCCACCTCTTGTAGAAATCTACTTGCAAGGTGCTTTCATTGGTCCTTCTCTGAGAACCATCACTTGTGTGCTCGGCCAGGGTACTCTATGTTTTCCGTTAGTTCTTGTAGATGTTTTAAATACATTTATCCTAATTTTAGGAGAAGAATATCGTGTCATCGGGAACAAAGTACAAGACACTGTATGTTTCGTCACGTCAAATTTTTACTTACCAAAGGCCAGAGTTATTTCTCGAAGGGAAAAATGGCATAAAAAAAAAACAAAACAAAAACAAAAACAAAAACAAAAGCGACAATCCAGTAGGATAGAACCTGCTTCATATTGACCCGAAATCCGATCTCGCCCATTTGGCGCGTCGAAGTCGTAGAAATCACGATGGAAGATTAAAAGAGCAGTACAAGTGAAGAGAGAGATTGAAAGAAAAAGAGAGGCGGCAGAGATTTCTTTCGTGAAAGATGATTCTTTCATATCGATATTTTCCTGTTTCGAGGATACTTTTTCGCTTTTTTTTAAAGGTTCCAGGGTGAAGAAATCATGAGACGGGAGGATTCTTTCATTTATTCCCTTCATGTTGAGGATTCTTCCTCACCTTTCAAATCAGATACTTGTCTTCTATGACAGAGAATTCTTTTCCTCCAGCATGGGGGATCCTTCTTCAAATTATTCTTTTCTTGGCCGAGGAAAAATGAGATGGTCTTCACGACTTTTCTTGGCCAATACCTTCGTATATATTTTGGGAGTTTCACCCCGTCTCATTCAGACATCTGTCGCATTTCCTATCTCGAATTTTCACCGTCCTTCACTGTCTTCTTCCAGCCACTAGCTCTCTCTCTCTCTCTCTCTCTCTCTCTCGTGTTCATTGTATTCATCCTATTGAACCTTTCCTCTTCTTCAGCCGCTTCGTTTTTGGGTTCCATCACTTCAGCCTTCCTCAGCATATATAAATTCTCAACTTTCATTTCTCTCCAAAGAGGAAGGAAAAAAATCAGAAAGATAGAAATAAAAAAGCGGGAAAATGGCGGATATTGTTCTGTCTATAGCTTCCAAAGTGGCGGAATACCTGGCGGCTCCAATTGGTCGTCGATGCGGCTACCTGATATTCTCCAACAGCTACGTTGGCCAACTGAAGGAAGAACTTGGATGACGCGAGGGTTGGGCTGCAGCGCTCGGTCGTTGATGCTGAAAACAACATGAGGGAGATAAAACGCGAAGTTAACAGATGGAAGAATGATGCAGAGACTGTTGCCAACAAGGCGTGCGGCATGCTGGATAACGAGGGAAGAGCCGAGAAAACTTGCTTCTGCGGGTGGCTTCCCAACCCAAAGGAGCGTTATTGTCTCGGCAGGGACGCGAGGAAGACAGCCCAGGCCATCCAGGCACTCATCCCACAAGGTAAATTCGAGAGCGTCTACTATGAGAGTGCTCCGCCGGGGCGTGTCACTGGCACTCCCGATGTGAATTCCTCAGCCGGTGATGGGGGCGACACTATCGCAGACTCGCGAGCTTCCGTCTTTCAGGGCATAATGAAAGCTCTGGATGATGAGAAGCTAAGAGTGATTGGGGTCTACGGGCCTGGCGGCGTGGGGAAGACTACGCTATTGGAGGAAGTCGAGAAGAAACTCAGGAAAGTGAAGGGACCGTTCCACATGATCGTCAAAGCAAAAGTGTCGCAGATTCCTGTCTCGAAGAATATCCAAGATGAGATCGCTGACGCCTTGAAACTGGATCTGAAGGACGTGCAAAGCGAAAGCGGCAGAGCAAATCGTCTGTTGGAGAGATTACAGTGGGATCCAAGTGAGAAGGTTCTCATAATATTGGATGACCTATGGGGGGAACTTGATTTGAAAGCGGTTGGAATTCCTTCAAAAGACATGAGCGGGAAATGCAAATTGTTGCTCGCATCTAGATTCAAGGATGTGCTGGAGCAGAAGATGCTTGCTGATCGAACATTTTTTCTTGGAGGCCTAAACGATGACGAAGCTTTCAGGCTATTTGAAAAGACGGTCGGCGACAGGCTCCAAGGCGAGGAGGAATTGAAAGTAATAGCGGCTCAAGTGGTGAAGAAGCTTGCAGGTTTGCCTCTTTTGATTATCTCCGTTGCAAGCACCTTGAAAAATAGGGGTGTGTCTGCATGGAAAAACGCTTTGACAAAAATAGATGTGAAAAAAATGGAAACCATAGTGAAGTTGAGTTACGACCATTTGGAGAGCGAGGACGAGAGGTCTTTATTCTTGCTCTGTGGTTTTATCGGCGGGACCATTTCAGTTGAAATTCTACTTGGACTAGGCATGGGGTTGGGCTTCTTTGAGGGATACAATAAGACGATACAAAGTTCAAGGGATAGATTGAATGCTATGCTCGAAAGCCTCCATTCCATTTGTTTGTTGCAGGATTGGGGCAATGACGAGGACAATGTGACCATACATGATCTTTACAGTGAGGTGGTTGTCTCAATTCCATTTAGAGGTCAGAATTCTCTTATGATGAATAGCAATTATGGCTCGTGGTCAAAGGAAAAGCTCGAGAACTGTTGGGCAATATGCCAAGTTAATGCTGTGAGTGATGGGCTCACTAAACTAATGACATGTCAATTTCCCTACTTGAAGATACTCATTTTGTCTTACTTTAGAGACTGGTGGATGAACCTATGTGATGAAGGAGATAGTTGTAGACTAGATTTCGTACGCATGAAGGAGCTCCAAGTCCTGTATCTTGACTCCATTGGTTTCACCACTTTACCTTCCTCGATCAGAATCCTCGAGAACCTCCGATCATTATATTTTACCAATTGCCTTTTGAGGGATGTGGCAATTATTGGCAAGCTCAAAGCATTGCAGATCCTTAGCTTCGAATGTGGTTTAATTCCTGGGTTCCCTAAAGAAATCGGGGAACTGACGAATCTGAGATCATTGAGTCTAAAAAAATGCATCATGCATTACGCATTCGAGCCCAATGTCTTGAAAGGCTTAATCAACTTGGAAGAGTTATATATGAGGGAAAACTCTTATCAATGGATGGATGAGGATGAAATACTGTCGGAAGGTAGGCTTACCGAGTTGAAGAGCTTGACAAAGCTAACTTCCCTGGAAATATCAATCTATGGTCCCACCGTACTCTCCATGGATGGTGACCTACCATTTAAGAACCTGAACAGATTTTGGATTCACATAGGAATTGCATCGATAAGTAGGGAACTTAAAGGTTTGAGAACCATGATGCTCAATTTGGAAGGGTGCAATAGTATTCTTTCAAAAGAATGGGTCCAGAAAACTCTACAAAAGACTCAATATTTATGTTTGGAAGGATTGAGAGAGTTCAAGAAGAACGCTTGCGAGTTGTGCATCCAAGGATTTCCGCAACTGAAGCATCTCGACATTCAAAACAGCCCATCAATAAAGTATATTGCTAGTTCATCCAATAGTGCTTTTACAATTTTAGAGTCTTTGTTCCTCAATTATCTTATCAATCTGGAGAAGATATGCCATGGCCACATCGCCTCCAAGTGCTTCAGCCAACTAAAAGTTGTGACAGTCAAAGATTGCAACCGATTGAAATATTTGTGGTGTTCTTCACAAATGCAAAACCTTGTACACTTAGAAGAGATTAAAGTATGGACATGTGACTCAATTCTAGCCATTGCAAGAAAAGATATGGTCCCTGATGATTACAGAGTTGAGTTGCGTTACCTACGTTGCCTGGATTTGGTTAAGTTACCAAATATGACAAGCTTTTGCATAGGAGATGAAATTACATCAAAAGGTGTTCCAATTCAGGTAACTTCTTCATTTACTCCCTATGTCAGTTTGTCACATTGAGAGGGTATAAGTTTCATTCACATACTACACATATCTATTCACATTCAACTATAGGTCGAGGGAAGCTTTCTTTCTACGACTGCTTTTTTATTTCTATTATTTTTTTCAATTTTAAATAATTGCACTAATTAATTGGGCTCAAGCGTTTCTAATATGACTAATTTATTGCTCATAACATTTCTAATGAGTAGAAGAAACAGTGTATTTAACGAATGAACCTTCAAAGAATGAACGAAATAAAATAATTTCAAACGGAGGCGAACGAAGAGCCACGTAACAAAGAAGTCCACATAATTCACGTCCCAACTTCATGCAAGTTGGAACTGATTCCAACACATCATGCCAACATAATCGTGTCAACGTCACCTATTTTGCAGATATTTTGGGGACATTTCCTTCTCCATTTTTTCAGGCTCGACGAAAGATCTTAAGCTTTCGCTCTCCATTCAATTAAGTTTTAAATTTTATATTGATTGATTAAGTTTTTGAGGTTTTTAAAAGCAATAATCCCATTCGTACACTTTGGGTCCATTCATATTCTTTCAGGCAAAGGTTGTGGATGGAAGAGGAGGAGATGAAGGGACAGAGTCAGTAACCACTACTTCAGATTTACAGAATACTTATTCAGATTCCTTCTTCGATGGAAAGGTAAACATCCCTTCTCTTGAGATTTTACCCATAATAGCCATAGATACTCAGTATGCTAGGGCAGGTAACAATATCCCTTTGAAGATTCTTATTTGGTTTATTTGTTAAAATGTGTTCACAATTTATAACTACCTTTGTCAATGAATATTATTTCTTCCACTGCATTGGATTGGTGATGAGGATTAGGCCAAATTATCAAATTTTTCACTTTCATAATCTAACGCATAACTCTTATGAGCAGATTAGTTTACCAAACTTGAAGGAATTAAAGCTTAATTCGGTGGGATTCTTCAAAAGGATATGGCACGATGAACTTTCCAGAAGTTCCTTTTGCAAATTGGCCACAATCACCATTGAAAGTTGCTCCGACCTACTCCACATCTTCCCCTCAACAATCATAGGGAGATTGCACAACTTGCAAAGTGTCAAGGTCAAAAACTGTCAATCCTTGAAATCATTGTTTGATTTTGAGTCCCTATATTCAAATACGGAACAAACCGTGGTATTGGCCCCAGAATTGATAAGCATCAACGTTGAAGCCTGTCCCTCCTTGGAATCGTTGTTTAATTGTGGGTCCTATGATTCAAATGACAAAATTGTATTACTCCCCAAATTGGAGGAAGTGAGCGTGAGTAGAGCAAATAGGTTGAGATACATGGTAATGAGCCACTCTCAAATAGTTTTGGGCCTTCCTTGTCTTGAAGTGGTCAGTTTTAAAAATTGCTCTAACCTGAGATATCTCTTCTCCAAATATACGGCCACAACTCTGGTGAAACTGCAGGAGCTAGAAATTACTAAATGTGAACAGATGAAGGAAGTGATTCTTGAGAAAGAAGCTAGTCGATTAGAGGCTGAAGCGATGACTTTCTCTTGCTTGAGTACATTAACACTTGAGGATCTCGATAACCTGATTAGTTTTGGTTCAGGAAGTTGTTCATACTACTTTTCCTCCTTAGAAGATCTAAGAATTGTGGGGTGCCGAAACTTTGGAGGGTTCATCCCGAGTCCCATGAGTGTCAAGAGGCAGCTAGGCAAGACGATAAAAAAAAATCATGAATCGCCACAACCACTGTTCAATGAGATGGTTCGTTCTATTCTATATCGTGATCATTCATATTCTCGTATTATCATGTTTTATAATGAAAAATGTAATGAATTTTTTTATAATGAAAAACTTAATAAATTTGTCCAACTTATCCTCCTTTCTCACATTATCCTTATGCAGGTCACATTTCCCAATCTAAGAAATCTAGAAATTGAAGGCGTTCCATGCAAAGAGCTATGGAACGATAATGTTCCGGCGGATACCATTGTTTCTTCCCAGCGAATCCTTTTGGAAAATGTCAAGGTTAAAAACTGTCCATCCTTGAAATCGTTGTTTGATTTTGGGTCCCTAGATTTAGATACGGAACAAAACGCGATATTGCTCCTTGAATTGGTAAGGATCGACGTTGAAAGATGTCCCTCCCTGGAATTATTGTTTAATTGTGGGTCCCTTGATTCAAATGCGGAGCACAAAATTATATCGCTCTCCAAATTGGAGACAGTGAGGGTGAGTGGAGCAAAAAAACTGAGACACATAGTCATGAGCCATTCCCAAATAATTTTGGGTTTTCCTAGTCTTGAAACTGTCAGTGTTGAGGATTGCTCTGACCTGAGATATCTCTTCTCCAAATGTACGGCCACAACTCTGATGAAACTTCATAGGCTAACAATTATTAAATGCAAACAGATGAAGGAAGTGATTCTTGAGAAAGAAGCTAGCCGATCAGAGGCTGAAGTGATGACTTTCTCTTGCTTGAGCAAATTAACACTTGAGGATCTCGATAACCTTATTAGTTTCAGTTCAGGAAGTTGTCCGTATTACTTTTCCTCCTTAGAAGATCTAAGAATTGTGGGGTGCGGTAACTTTGGAGCGTTCATCCCGAGTCCCACGAGTGTCAAGAGGCGGCTAGGCGAGACAGTTGAAGAAGATGAATCACCACAACCGCTGTTCAATGAGATGGTTCGTTCTATTCTTTACCGTGATCATTCGTATTCTCGCATTATCATGTTTTATAATGAAGAATGTAATAAATTTGTCCAACTTATCCTCCTTTCTCACATTATCCTTATGCAGGTCACATTTCCCAATCTAAGAAATCTAGAAATTGAAGGCGTTCCATGTAACGAGCTATGGAACGATAATGTTCTTGCGGATTCCATTGTTTCTTCCCAGCAATTCCTTTGCAAAATGTCAAGGTTAAAAACTGTCCATTCTTGAAATCGTTGTTTGATTTTGGGTCCCTAAATTTAGATACGGAACAAAACACGGTATTGTTCCCTGAATTGGTAAGGATCGACGTTGAAAGCAAGATCCTCCCGGAATTATTGTTTAATTGTGGGTCCCTTGATTCAAATGCGGAGCACAAAATTATATCGCTCTCCAAATTGAAGACAGTGAGGGTGAGTGGAGCAAAAAAGCTGAGACACATAGTCATGTGCCACTCCCAAATAGTTTTGGATTTTCCTAGTCTTCAAACTATCAGTGTTGAGAATTGCCCTGACCTGAGATATCTCTTCTCCAAATGTACGGCCACAACTCTGATGAAACTTGATAGGCTAAAAATTATTAAATGCAAACAGATGAAGGAAGTGATTCTTGAGAAAGAAGCAAGTCAATCAGAGGCTGAAGTGATGACTTTCTCTTGCTTGAGTACATTAACACTTGAGGATCTCAATAACCTGATTAGTTTCGGTTCAGGAAGTTGTTCGTATTACTTTCCCTCCTTAAAAGATCTAAAAATTGTGGGGTGCCACAACTTTGGAGCGTTCATCTTGAGTCCCACGAGTGTCAAGAGGCAGCTAGGTGAGACGATAAAAAAAAATGATGAATCGCCACAACCGCTGTTCAATGAGATGGTTCGTTCTATTCATTACCGCGATCATTCTTATTCTCGCATTATCATGTTTTATAATGAAGAACGTAATAAATTTGTCCAACTTATCCTCCTTTCTCACATTATCCTTATGCAGGTCACATTTCCCAATCTAAGAAATCTAGAAATTGAAGGCGTTCCATGCAAAGAGCTATGGAAGGATAATGTTCCTGCAGATTCCATTGTTTCTTCCCAGCGATTCCTTTCGGAAAATGTCAAGGTTAAAAACTGTCCATCCTTGAAATCATTGTTTGATTTTAGGTCCCTAGTTTTAGATACGGAACAAAATGCGGTATTGTTCCCTGAATTGGTAAGGATCGACATTGAAAGCTGTCCCTCCCTGGAATTATTGTTTAATTGTGGGTCCCTTGATTCAAATGCGGAGCACAAAATTATATTTTTCCCCAAATTGAAGAAAGTGAGTGTGAGTGAAGCAAAAAAACTGAGACATGTGGTCATGAGCCAGTCCCAAATAGTTTTGGGTTTTCCTAGTCTTGAAACCGTCAGTGTTAAGAATTGCTCTGACCTGAGATATCTCTTCCCCAAATATACGGCCACAACTTTGGAGAAACTTAAGTGGCTAGAAATTACTAAATGCGAACAGATGAAGGAAGTGATTCTCGAGAAAGAAGCCAGTCGATCAGAGGCAAAAGTGATGAGTTTCCCTTGCTTAAGTGAATTAACACTTGAGGAGCTCGATAACCTGATTAGTTTCAGTTCAGGAGTTGTCCGTATTACTTTTCCTCCTTAGAAGATCTAAGAATTGTGGGGTGCGGTAACTTTGGAGCGTTCATCCCGAGTCCCACGAGTGTCAAGAGGCAGCTAGGCGAGACGATCGAAGAAATTGATGAATCGCCACAACCGCTGTTCAATGAGATGGTTCATTCTATTCTTTACCGTGATCATTCGTATTCTCGCATTATCATGTTTTATAATGAAGAATGTAATAAATTTGTCCAACTTATCCTCCTTTCTCACATTATCCTTATGCAGGTCACATTTCTCAATCTAAGAAATCTAGAAATTGAAGGCGTTCCATGCAAAGAGCTATGGAACTATAATGTTCCTGCGGATTCCATTGTTTCTTCCCAGCGATTCCTTTCGGAAAATGTCAAGGTTAAAAATTGTCCATCCTTGAAATTGTTGTTTGATTTTGGGTCCCTAGTTTCAGATACGGAACAAAATGCGGTATTGTTCCCTGAATTGGTAAGGATCAACGTTGAAAGCTGTCCCTCCCTAGAATTATTGTTTAATTGTGGGTCCCTTGATTCAAATGCGGAGCACAAATTTATATCGCTCCCCAAATTGGAGACAGTGAGGGTGAGTGGAGCAAAAAGGCTGAGGCCCATAGTCATGAGCCACTCCCAAATAGTTTTGGGTTTTCTTAGTCTTAAAACTGTCAGTGTTGAGAATTGCTCTGACCTGAGATATCTCTTCTCCAAATGTACGGCCACAACTCTGATGAAACTTGATAAGCTAACAATTATTAAATGCAAACAGATGAAGGAAGTGATTCTTGGGAAAGAAGCTAGCCGATCAGAGGCTGAAGTGATGACTTTCTCTTGCTTGAGCAAATTAACACTTAAGGATCTCGATAACCTGATTAGTTTCGGTTCAGGAAGTTGTTCGTATTACTTTTCCTCCTTAGAAGATCTAAGAATTGTGGGGTGCCGTAACTTTGGAGCATTCATCTCGAGTCCCACGAGTGTCAAGAGGCAGCTAGGCGAGACGATCAAAGAAAATGATGAATCGCCACAACCGCTATTCAATGAGATGGTTTGTTCTATTCTTTACCGTGATCATTCGTATTCTCGCATTATCATGTTTTATAATGAAGAATGTAATAAATTTGTCCAACTTATCCTCCTTTCTCACATTATCCTTGTGCAGGTCACATTTCCCAATATGAGAAATCTAGAAATTGAAGGCGTTCCATGCAAAGAGCTATGGAACAATCATGTTCTCGCTGATTCCATTGTTTGTTCCCACCGATTCCTTTCAAAAATGTCAAGGTTAAAAACTGTCCATCCTTGAAATCGTTGTTTGATTTTGGGTCCCTAGATTCAAATACGGAACAAAACGCGGTATTGCTCCCCGAATTGGTAAGGATCGACGTTGAAAGCTGTCCCTCCTTGGAATCATTGTTTAATTGTGGGTCCCTTGATTCAAATGCGGAGCACAAAATTATATTGCTCCCCAAATTGGAGAAAGTGAGGGTGAGTGGAGCAAAAAAGCTGAGACATATGGTCATGAGCCACTCCCAAATAGTTTTGGGTTTTCCTAGTCTTAAACCGTCGGTGTTGAGAATTGCTCTGACCTGAGATATCTCTTCTCCAAATGTACGGCCACAACTCTGATGAAACTTGATAGGCTAACAATTATTAAATGCAAACAGATGAAGGAAGTGATTCTTGAGAAAGAAGTTAGTCGATCGGAGGCAGAAGTGATGACTTTCCCTTGCTTGAGTACATTAACACTTCAGAAGCTCAATAACTTGATTAGTTTCGGTTCAGGAAGTTGTTCCTATTATTTTTCCTCCTTAAAAGATCTAAGAATTGTGGGGTGCTGTAACTTTGGAGCGTTCATCCCGAGTCCCACGAGTGTCAAGAGGCAGCTAGGCGAGACGATCGAAGAAAATGATGAATCGCCACAACCGCTGTTCAATGAGATGGTTCGTTCTATTCTTTATCGTGATCATTCGTATTCTTGCATTATCATGTTTTATAATGAAGAATGTAATAAATTTGTGCAACTTATCCTCCTTTCTCACATTATCCTTGTGCAGGTCACATTTCCTAATCTAAGGAATCTAGAAATTGAAGACGTTCGATGCAAAGAGCTATGGAATGATAATGTTCCTGCGGATTCCATTGTTTCTTCCCAGCGATTCCTTTCGGAAAATGTCAAGATTAAAAACTGTTCATTCTTGAAATCGTTGTTTGATTTTGGGTCCCTAAATTTAGATACGGAACAAAAACGCGGTATTGTTCCCCGAATTGGTAAGGATCGACGTTGAAAGCTGTCCCTCCCTGGAATTATTGTTTAATTGTGGGTCCCTTGATTCAAATGCGGAGCACAAAATGATATTGCTCTCCAAATTGGAGACAGTGAGGGTGAGTGGAGCAAAAAAACTAAGACACATAGTCATGAGCCACTCCCAAATAATTTTGGGTTTTCCTAGTCTTGAAACTGTCAGTGTTGAGGATTGCTCTGACCTAAGATATCTCTTCTCCAAATGTACGGCCACGACTCTGATGAAACTTGATAGGCTAACAATTATTAAATGCAAACAGATGAAGGAAGTGATTCTTGAGAAAGAAGCTAGTCGATGGAGGAAGTGACTTTCCCTTGCTTGAAGAACATTAACACTTAAGGAGCTCGATAACTTGATTAGTTTCGGTTCGGAAGTTGTTCGTATTATTTTTCCTGCTTAGAAGATCTAAGAATTGTGGGTTGCCGTAACTTTGGAGCGTTCATCCCGAGTCCCACAAGTGTCAAGAGGCAGTTAGGTGAGACGATTGAAGAAAATGATGAATCGCCACAACCGTTGTTCAATGAGATGGTTCGTTCTATTCTTTACCATGATCATTCGTATTCTCGCATTATCATGTTTTATAATGAAGAATGTAATAAATTTGTCCAACTTATCCTATTTCTCACATTATCCTCATGCAGGTGACATTTCCTAATATAACAAGTCTGGAAATTAATGATATTCGATGCAATGAGTTATGGAACAATCAAATTCCCACCAATTCCTTTCAGAAGTTGGAATCTCTTAAATTGAATAAATGTGACAATCTCCGACGTATTGCCACTTCTTATATGTGGAGGAAGCTACAGCGTCGTCTTTTGGAATTAAAAGTGATTTCATGCCGTTTGATCAAGATCATATATGAAGGTGATGGGACGGATACAGATAGTGGTAAATTGAGGTGGTTGGTTTTATGTGATCTCGAAAACTTGAGGTACATTTGGCAGAACGATAGTCTTCCAAACATCCCATTCCCAAATTTGATATACGTAGAGGTCGTGAGGTGCCCCCGTTTAGAATTGCTTTTCCCTACCTTCACTATGAAATTTCTTGGGCAAATTGAAGAGCTGGTGGTGGAGTCATGTGAAAATATGGAACTAATTGCCGGTCATGAAAAATGGGAAGAAGCAACCGACACCACAATCACCTTCTTCGAGTTAACTGCTCTTAAACTTTTCAAGTTGCCGAAATTCAAAAGCTTCTTACCTGAGAAATACTCTGTAAAATTCCCGTGCTCCGAGGACTTCCCATCCTTCCAAGTCTTGAGTATAGAAAGCTGTGGAGTAGAGCCGGACCAAGTCCTTGGTAACTGGCGTAGACACGAACGGGCACGAAGCTCTCGCATGCTACCCGAACGAAGATTTTGCATGCCAGCGAACGAAGATTCCACATGCCATATCTTATGACTTGAGGTATTCCTTCAATATTTCATTGCTTTGGTTTGGCTCTTTGTTCCTTTGAATCGAAAATCAAATTGTATTAGCTGAATACACAATTCTCAGTGGGACCCACACGCACTATACATCACGTGGCCATCTCTCTTCTTTTCTCTCTCTCTCTCTCTCTCTAGCTCTCTTCCTTACTCTCTTCAACTAACGATCTACCGATGCCCTTTTATCCCATCCACTAGCAGCCGCCGCCGAGAGTCCATCGCTGGCCACCACACGACATGGCACGCTGATAAGGGACAAAGAATAGAGAGCATTGATCGAAGGCTCTCAGTGATTTCAATTGAATCCTTTCCTCTCACTTCGCTGCTGGTCGTCACCGCTTCCCAATCACCACCCGTTCCGCTGCCGCGAAGAAGTTCTGTAATGCCGGAGTGCTCGAACTTCAATCATGGCTGCCTGCTTCGACGATTCCTTGATGTTGCTTCTGTTATCTCCTTACTTATGTCCGAAGTCAATTGCTATAGGTAATCGTTCTTCATTCAACTAAACCACATGTGCTCTGTTAGTTACTGTCTGTGTGCAAATCGTAAGTGATTGAGGTTGTATTAATAATTTGAACCGGTGCTTCTCAGCCGAAATGTGTACCACCTGTTTGATGAAATCCCTGAACTAAGTCGGTGTGTATTTTTTATTCAGTTCTTGACCAAGAATTCCTTTGATTACTAGATTGTTGATCTATTCTGATCTATTATGGTCATATAAGCGTATTTGAGTTCTATTTCTTCATAAAAAAATCACATGTATTTAATTTCGAACCTGTTTTGAATATGCTGAAACATTGTCAATATATGCTGATTCATGACTGTTGCAGGCCTGAACTGATGTCAATTGGTGCTTGATTTTATGCTATTCCACTCAAGTGAGCATTGTGTAGTGATAGAAGATTGTATAATGGTGAATTTCATGTTTGCTTGGAAAAGAAATTATGTCATGAATGAAAGAAATTCTACTGGAAATCAATTCGTGGATGTTGATCATGTCTTGATATCCCTGATTTGGTGTGCATTTCATTCCAACTCAAGGCTAGTTTGTTTATGGGGATCATATATGTTCATGCTAGGAAAGTGATATGGAGAATCTCATGCCAATTTTGTGAGAATTATAGTCATAACCGAACTATAATATGCTAGAATCGAAGCATTGCATGCTGGTGATGATTGCTTTGTTTGAATTTGGCATTACTTTGGTCTTGGATTGATGCCATTTTGATCAAGTAGACTCATATGCACTTGGAGGAAAATATAGCTTCAATTTCATATCAATTAGTCATCAAAACAATCGTGATTTGCGGACTTGTATGCCCTGTCATAATTCTAAACTTGTGCTGGAAGTTGTGGCTTAAGCATGAATTAGATGGATTTTGTCTTAGCTTGGTTGCCTTTTTTATTGCCTGTGGATAAGTGATATGTGTGTGCATGATTAAATTGATGAGATGTGTGCTTGATATTGCCATGAGAGTCTTGGCCTAGTTATTAACTTAGAGAAGTCTGATGTTAATTGAAGTTTAATTCCATGATTCTCGTGATTTCAAAGCTTGGAGCATCTATTTTTTGTAATATTGAATATTTTGAAGCTGGCTTCATCTAAAGGTAATCTGATAGACGAACTAGATTCTAGGAAATCTCTCGACAAAGTCAGTCATTGAGGTCCCTTGAAATATCACATGGACGACACTTGCCAATAAAATACCAATATTCTCTCCCTCTCCTTCTAGGATCACCATTCAAGGCTTATTTAGAAGAGCTTTTGCTTAGATCTAATTAATCTTTCAAGTGCGTGCATTTGTGCCGACATACTGTGCACAACATCAATTGCGACCTACTCATTCATGATGTCCTTTCCTTCCTTGGAGTGTTCACTGGCCACTGCTGTTCAGAATGGTATTTCAAAGATACGATTTTTGTTTCCTCCCTCCCCCATTGTGAATTCTACAGGGCAGGGAAGACTAGTCACCAGCGCTACCAGTACCCTGCCCTTGAAATCCATCAGGACCCTGCCCATATGTTCCACTAGGAGTAGGTGCATAGTTCCAATTGTCTTTTCTATGAACCATTCTGCACTAAAGGTGCAAAGCTCCATCTATCTCCTTGCAGCGGGTCCCTTTGTTTGCTGATAGTAATTGTTGTTATGACCCTGTCGACTGTAGTTTCCCTGATATGAAGGCATCGGATCTCCCCTCTGTCCTTGATATGGAGCCCTGCTGCCAGCAGCATAATCCATATTGCTCATTAGCAGGGGATTTCTTCTCTCATCTTGTCCTGGGGGACCATAACTTTGCTGACAAGAAGATAATTTTATTGAGGGCTCCCTTGTCTATTTGCCATTTGACCTCCTTGCCCATCATATCTAGGTTGGTCATAGTTTCTATTGCGATCTCACATTCTCCTGCCCAGCCTCCCATACTGGACTAGTGGTGGTCTCTAAGTAATTACTCCATTTTCATACTTGTCACCTAATGATTCAGTAAGTTAAACAAAGCCAGCGGTGCTGCAGGGCCACAAATCATAGACATATTGGAAAGTTGAACTGATGGAATTAGAGGATGAATGGACTAAATGACTGAAAAATTTGGCAAAGATGTATGGTAGATGATATTATGTGGAGCCAAGTCATACCTCTGTATCCCTTGCTTTGGGGATCAATGTAAGAAGCAGATAATATAAAGATGACTTCAGGTAGATCTGTTTATAGCTCAATAAGTCAGTGCACAACAATGATGCGATTATTAATCATTAATTGATTGCAATGGGAGACTTATCAAAGATACTTGCCTTTGAATTGCTTTGATTTTGCTTCAGTCATCACAGCCTGAAACCCCAGATTGGTGGTCGCGCTACTAGCACAAATTCTCTTTTTTGCTTCCTCCAAACTGAAGCACGAGTGTCAAATGTCATCTCAAATTTGCAATGTAGATCATGCCATGGTTGCCTCAGGACATAGATCTCATGATCAGGAAATAACATATCCATGTTATTACAGTGCTAGATGTAAACATTAGCTTAATTACCGCAAATGTGGGGTTGTGCATGTCAATTTTTAAAGATGGTGTCAAGATCGCTATAGAGCCGGTGCTCAAGAGAGTCGTATTGACCATCGCGTTGGTCCAACCCACCAATGAAAGCCGTTATTTTGTGGTTGTTTCCCAAGACAATCTATGTGTATCGAGAACAAGTACACAATAAGAAATTTTTTTTTGATGCAAAAAAGTTGAATCTTTTCCCTCTAAGAAGTTTATGCCATAAATCTCGAATGGAAAACAATTAACCAATAAGAACTTGATGAACCATATATATTTATCTTAACGTTCACACCATAACATCAACTCATCCGAAGCATTTTATACAACAATGACATCGCATGTCATGCCCACAACTTTAATTAGTAGGGAGTATCTATCTAAATCACAACTTTCTTTGTCATGCCCATGAATGATCATTCTACTCATATTTCTCAATTTTGATTGTTTAAAGTACTTCGATTTAACCCAAAATTACTTGAAAATTTTGGTATATATCATTGCATTTGCACACTCTCAAAATCGAATGCGACTAATTTACATATTTGATCAAGTTGTGAGAGCATTGGGAAGAATGGTAGGGGACCCAAGGATTTTGCCACCCACAACAGGAAACGTTTCGAAACCGGCTCGTTTGCACTGATCTTGCTTGTGATGTTCAATGCCAGCTCCATCGGCACTGAATTGTTTGCACGTGCTTGTCAGAGCCAAATCAAGCATTGGTTGCCATCAAAACTTGAACTCAAGAAATTAAATAGGCCGAAATGAAACTAGAAAATGGAGGAAAAAATCAAAATTTAGAAAGTCCAGAGAGTCAAAGTCTCGAAAATATAATATGCAGGAACTTTGTAAGGTGCTCATCATTCCATAATAGTACCATTTGAATCAGAATTCAGTTTTAACGTCCAATATGGTGAGTTCTAGCTATTATTAGGTGATACACAATTCCCAGAGGGAGCAAAGTCTGAATACTCCTTACCAGAGGGGTTGTTGCTCTTTCAACTCAGTCAATCAAAATGCATAGAAATGGTGCATCTCATACCTGCATTTTTGTATGATGGCCAATGATAGGAAGAGCCAAGACAATACTGGTTTTCAACGTAAATGAAACGTTGTGCCGATCTAATCACTTTCACTGACGCCATGGGAATGCTCTTGTCTACTTTCAAGTTTTTTCAGCATATAAGATTCTGCAACCATGAAGTAATTGAAAGAAGCAACATTATCAATCTGGGCTTCAATGTCTATTCAAAAACACTAGAGATTGTGCATAAGAAAGAAGAGTAACTTTCTAATGTAAGGAGAACTTTTCAAGTGATACATGTATAACAGCCAGTTGTAAATCTACTAGCATGGCATTAGCAGCTTAAACTTAATTGCTTTTTAGCTTCTTCAATGCTATTTGGCAATCCCTTTACAGATCCCGAATCAATTGATCTACAGACCTGTGCCAACATAAAATAGAAATTAAAGATGATTGTTACCCTTCATTTTGTTTCCAATTGAAGTCCCTCAAAAAAGCCAATTAATTTTACATAAATTCTCCGAACCTGTGCATGCCAATTTTCCAAGTTGTCTTCGTCCCTGACTTGTACTTTTTTGTCGCCATCGGGGCTTGTCGAGGGACAAAGTATCCACAAAATCCTGTCGAGCCTTAACAGAGCATTCTCATGCCAACACTTGACATAACTTGTGCCACTTCGCCGCCTCTTTCCATCTCTATTCGAAATCCTTCAATATGTCATACGCAGCTTGTCCCTCAACTTTGCAATGTAGATCATGCCACGGTTGCCTTGGGACATTGACAGCTGTAATCACAAAAAAAAAAAAAAGCAATAAACACAACATTAGAAAATAACACAAACATGTGTTTACGGTGCTAAAGGGAAACATTGGCTTTATTACCGTGAATGTGGGGTTGTGAATGTCATTCTTAAAGACGGTGTTAAGATCGCTACAAAGTCTATGCTTGGGAGTGTCATATCGGCCATCACTTATGTCCAACCCACCAATGAAAGTCATTATTTTGCGGTTGTCTCCCGAGGCTTGAGTGTCAAGAACCGTGCACTTCTGGTGGTGCGTGTATAAGATCCCCACCACCTGGACTACAAAAGACCCATACACCAACAAATTAAACCAAACATTTTCGTAGATTTATGCCTGAATTCAAACGAATGGGCAGCCTCTCCAATATTATAAAATTCCCTACTAGAACTATCGTAAATGCATGATGATCTAGGATAGAATGAGACAAATCAATAAACTTCTGTAGATTGTCTGCTAAAAGGAAAAAATTTCCTATGAAATTATACCTGATTGAAATAATCAGGTAATATATAGCAAAAGCAATGCTTTTGATGCAATCAAACGAAGAGATTTTGATTAAGAATCAACCTAAACGTCTAAAGATACATACCCGTTGCTTGAATAACAAGGACCAAGCACACAGCGGATGCCAGAGTGTTGAAAAAACTTCTTTGTCTCTACATCGTGATCTAGGCCACCGGTATCTCCACGACCCCAATGAGCTTGGTCCCAAACACATCGTTGTCCTCCACATGGAACTCCACCTTCAAGATTGGTGCACCACGGAATGTAGAACCGCTAGTCCCACTTCAAGATTGGCGCACCACAGGAATGTAGAACTGCTAGTCCCATAGGGTTCTCACAGTTTGGGGTTGTTAACACTTGAATTTTGCTAAGAAAGTATGAATAATAATAAGGGTAATTTTGTCATACGCCTATTGATACTTGAATTTTCCTAACCATTCAAGTGTCCTTTTTTTTCAAAATATATATAAAGAAGAAGAAAGGAGAGAGAGATTAAAAAAATGGAAAAAAAAAAAATTTTAGAAAGAAGAGAAAAAAAAAAGAAGGATATAAAAATAAAATCGAGTGGGCTGGTGTTGTCCAGCCCACTTGGCAATTTTCGGCCTTTTCATTCCCAACCCCTCTCTTTCAGCCCATTTCTTTTAGTTCGGTTATTTTCTTTTGGCCCATGAGTCCAATTCACTCTCCTTGGCCCATCTCTTTTATCTTTTCCTTGGCGAAGCCATCCTTGCCGACCAAATTCGCGTGGCCTGAAATTCGGGACACCAGGTCAAGATATCTTAATTTTGACTTCTTGTAGAGGTTAATTTGTCTAGTTAAATGATAGATCACCTCTCGAGAGAAGCAACGGAGAGCGAGATCGGAAAAGGAGGAACTGGTTGAGTTGGCCGCCCAAGCTGAAGGGCTGGTCGCGAGGGATGGTGGCCGCGCGGGACACGGCAAAATTTGCGCCATTGCTGATATTTGGGCCCAATGATTCCAAGTATGGACTCAAGAATCTTGTGTTCAGGCTCTCACCTATTTTGGATTTTATGCAAATCTCAACAAAATCTCATAGTGTGTACTTAAGACAATCCTATTTTAATAGATATACCAAAAAAATTTCGGCATTTACATGATTTGGTCCTCTAACTTTTATTCAATGAAGTCGCCTAACTTTGTGGATTTATGCAATTTGATTCTTAAAGTTTTATCTTGCCTAATCGAGTAATGATTCCTATTTCTAGCTCAAATACTTTTTGTAGACCTAAAATTAACATTACAAAAAAGGTATATATATATATATATATATATATATATATGTATATATATATTCATGTGTTTTCTTCAAAGAACATCAAAAGAAAGGGTTTGAATTAGTGCTCATCATGCATTGAAGCCCCTCCTCCCTAGGGAGGACGCCTCGGGAAATCACAGGATAAAGAGAGTGAGAACTCACATAGAAAATCAATGGTCAACCGCCCGTCACACAGCCGGCCGGTGGCCTCATGAAAGAAGGCGCGCCCGTTGGGCAACGCGACGTCGATCCCAAGCCCCGCCGACCAGCCGCCGGTGTCCGAGTTGGAGTCGCCGAAGTTGAAGATGACGGGCTTCCTCTTGCACGGAGAAGCAGCCGAGCTTGGAAGGCCAAGACAGAGTCCAAACATCACGGCGTAGCACCTCAAAGCACGGAGGCTGGGAACGCAAGAGCCCCCTCCTCTCTTCTTCGCCATTTTCTTTCCGTCCTCCGCTTTCTTTCTTGTCGCTAGATTGACTGTAAAAGTGCAAGAGAGAAGTTGTTCATGTAAAAATTCAGAGGGGTCTAAGTTGTGGATCTCGAGACCGGGCAGAACGGGCTCTTGCAATTTGGTCCCATCCCTTCATGAAAATCTTGTGATCGTCTTCTACTGTGATTGATGACGATTTGAATTGTCCCACCGGAGACCATCTAGAAAAGAAAATATCTTGGGAGTTCGTTTTCTTTTCTGACGACTGAAATGGAGGAGCAAAAAATATCGACTAGTCAAAATCTAAACAAGTTGGTTCATGAATCGTATTCATTTTCATTAGATGAAACACATGACTGTTGACTAAGTAGTATTGACATCAATACGCAACACGACACGACATGACATACCAACACATCGTTTAAAAAATCGGAGAATTTATATATATATATATATATATATAAATTATCATTTTTATGACAAATTAATTTAATTCAAATTCATAAATAAATAATATAAAAAGTTTAGAATGAATTTACACTAAAAACATTAATATGCTATTTATTAATATCATTTTGACAAATTCAACTCCATTCCAATAATTTATATTATTTGAAAGGAAAAAAACAAGCAATTCACATTCTGACTCACATGTTAGATATGTCAAAAGAGAGAGAAAAACTTGGTGGTGAATTATGTATCACAAGAAGTGAAAGTCAGAAAATAAGATAAGACTAGGTTTTTTTTTTTTCTTTTCCAATTTATTATTTTTTATAGTTTTTTACATATATATTTTGACCCATAATTTATTGAAAATTTTTCAAATTAATTTCACATATTAGAATCACATGTCAAAAACTCGCATGTCAGAATTTCAACTTGAGTATTAGAGAGAGTTGGGAAAATTAACTAAGTGTCGGATTTTCCAACACATATTAACCTAGTGTCAAAAGTGTCCAAAAGTGGTGGAGAGCATTTGACACATGTTAAAGTGTCCGACACGATACAAAGGCTTTTAGAGAGTATTGATACTTCCTAGACTATTTACACGGTACACCTTATATTTGTTACTTAAAAAAATAAAAAAAAATAAAAAGGTAAAAAGGACAAAAAAAAAAAAAGCTATATGGTAATAAAAAAAAAAAAGCGAAAATACTGTGATTGCTAACAATTTGAATTGTCCCCATTGAGGATTATCTAGAAAAGAAAATGTCTTGGGAGTTCATTTTCTTTTTCAATGACCTCAATGGGGAACAAAAATCATTGACTAATTGAAAATTAAGCAAGTTGGTCTAGGAACTGTGTTTATTCCAATTAGACGAAACACGTGATTACATTTAAAAATGGTAAAAATGACAAAATAGAAAAAAAAGGAAGGCGAAAATACTGCGATTGTTGACAATTTAAATTGTCCCATCGAGGATCATCTAGAAAAGAAAATGTCTTGGGAGTTCATTTTCTTTTTTGATGACTTCAATGGGGAGCAAAAATCATTGACAAATCAAAATCTAAGCAAGTTGATCCATGAACCGTGTTCATTCCCCTTAGACGAAACATGTGATTGTTGACATCTTATTTTTGTTACATAAAAATATAAATAAAAAAGGTAAAAATGACAAAAAAAAAAAAAAAACTATGTAGTAAAAAAAATTTAAAAAATAAAAATGAAAATACCGTGACTACTGACAATTTGAATTATCCCCATTGAGGATCATCTAGAAAAGAAAATGTCCTCGGAGTTCTTTTTTTTTTTTTTTTTTTTTTGATGACTTCATTAGGGAGCAAAAATCATTGACTAATCAAAATCTAAGCAAGTTGGTCCATAAACCATGTTTATTCCCATTAGATGAAATATGTGACTGTTGAGACATTAATTTTTTTTTTTACATAATAATAAAAAATGTAAAAAAAAAAAAAAACCTATATAGTAATTAAAAAAAAAGGAACGCGAAAGTACCCAAAAAAGGGGGCTGTAGTACTAAGCATGGATAAATAGAAGAGAGTAGAGAATTTTTTTGATAAAAATTAATATATAAAAAAAAAAAAATAATAAAGGCACTAATAAACCTTGGGTGGGCCATTTATACCAGGCCCGTTTTCTTTAGTAAAATATTCAGTCCAACTTCCCGATTTTCCTTATTTTCTTTCAGCCCACAATTTGAGCCCAAAAAGGTGAGAAACAGAGATTGAAAAAAACTCGCGAAACTTGTCCGATCCAGAGTACTTCGCCCGAGTTTCTTTGAATTTGGCCGCAAATAGCTTCGAGTCTTTTGGTCGCCGGTCGCCGTGTCTCTCCACGGTCAAGCGACGTAGTTACTTTCTGAAGCTATTCACCCGATCGACGAACTTGTGGAGCTCAGTTGCCTTGATCCTTCGTTCTCAGTCTTGCCCAGGTAAGGTGAGCTTCCCCTTTCTCGAACATGCTCTGTCTTAGCCCTGTCTTTGAAGAGCCTGAACTCGATCGGCAAGTTAATAAGTAAATCATGATAAGCTGGGATTGACTGGCTGAAAGTGGCATTGATCAAAGTCTCTATAAATCCATACCCTTATCCGGAGAAGTCATAGTTAGAAGCTGCAGTAGTCGGTCCTTTCTTTTTGTCTTGTGGTAATGCTTCTGAAGTGGTTACACCGGGCCTTTTATTAGCTGAACAGTTGCTGTTGCCAGTTGTTGTTGCCACTTAACAACCTGGGCCTACTCTAATTGAAAATGAAAAAAAAAAAAAAATTGCGAAAAAATAATCCCAAAAAAAATTGAGATTTTCGTTAAGTAATCAAATAAGCAAAAAATACTGATCCTTGGGTTGATTAAGATCCCCTATTTTTCTTCTGGTCACCAGCTTTACCAAGACCAACCCAAATGAATACATAATAATTTTCTTAGTGAGCTTCTCATCAAAGGCATTTGCCAAACTCAAGTAGTTGCATTAAGTAGATTATATCAGCAAAAGATGACACAACGAATATATGCTCGGAGGCGAAACAAATGCACTCAATCATTAGTGATGTGATGATCGCTTTAACTAATTCAAAGGCATCCACATACGATCTCCCCCTCTCCTCCTCCTCTGTGAATAAGAATTCAATGTCTGAAGAGGGAACTTTTTAGTGAACATTGGCCTGGTTTCATCCAACAGAGGACCATTTGTGTGGTATTTCTACTCGTTGTCGATCCTTCCGCTATAACTTCCGACATCAGCCTGCTAATTGACATGGAATTTGCGTCTACATGCATGTCCCCTTCCGGGATTCAAAGCATTTTCTTCAACACATAAATGAAAAGAAAAAAATTACACATATAATATATCGATTCAATACTATTTGAAACTATCTACACAAATAGTCTCTAAAACAATTAACAATTTTAATATAATTTTAGTATTTAACTTTAACAATAGGCACTTTTGTTTAGTGTATACCTATAAATGTTTTTTAATTAACATGTGATAATCATTTGACATTAAATTACTTTATCAAAGTCTTTCCTTGTGATATGCGAGATCTTGACTTACGATCCTATCGAATACACAATAATGCAGCATGGCACATGCATGAAACCTCTTCCTCTAAAAATTGATCTCCCAAGCGAGGGTCGATCGGTTCATGAATTGTGGACTCAAATGATAAGCTTGTCTATAGAGAATATTAGTTAAATATAAGAAGAGTCATGGTCCTGAAAACCGAAATTTAGACAAGTTGAGAATAGATTGAAAATTCATTCATTTCATATTCACTTTGTCAAACACTACTAGCCATTGGATTGATTAAGATCCACGATATTTCTTCCGATGACATGCTCTACCAATCCACCCTAAAAAATAATAATAAGAAAAAGATAACAATTTTGTTGGTGAGCTTCTTGTTAAAGGCATACTTCGGACCTAGGTGGTTGCATTAAGTAGACTTGCATCAGCAAAAGATGTCATATTGAATATATGCTTCAGAGGAAACAAATGAACTCAATCATCAGTGATGAGATGACCAATTTTGCTAATTCACTAAGTATCCGCCTATGATCTCTTTCTCTCCCCACTCCTTCACAAATAAGAATGTAATATTCCATAGTTTCATCCAACAGAGGATCACTGTGGTATTTCTACTCGTCACATATCCCTTCCACTATGGCTTCCAACATCAACCTAGCGATCAACATGGAATTCGCATCTACGTGTATGTCCCTTCCAAAATTCAAAGCAACACGCAAAAGAAAAGCGAAAAAAAATATTTAATCAATACTAATTTGAAATTAACCAAAAAAAAAAAAAAAAAGAGTCTCCAAAACACCTAACAATTTCAATAAATTCAAGCATCTAACTTAAGAAGTAAACAATGTTGTTCAATGCATACCTACAAATTTTTCCTAACTAACACGTGATAATTATTTGGCATTAAATTGCTTTAGCAAAGTCTTTACTTGTGATATGCGAACATTATCTTGATCCAGGTTGTTATTATGGTAACTCTAGTGAATATGGCATATTTTATATAGACACCACTTATAAATAGTAAAATAATGCTAAGGGAAGTAACAAATGAAGTCATGTTACAAGAGATATAAAATTCATAAACCTGTTGATGATTAGACCCCATTAATGGCGTGCTAGTTAGGGTAGTTTTGTACCGAGTCCTACCAGACTCTGCTCGGGGGAGACATCGCTCTTTGAAATGTGATGGCAGCTAATGGATCAGCTATGAACGTTTTTACATCTACATGGACTTATCTCGATCTCCGTTTTCGAGTTCCCTTTCTTTGTGTGGAGCGGTGGCCATGTTGTCGAGAGATTTTTTTCTTTCATTTTTTTCCTTTTGAACGTTGTACTGGGAGTCTCTTGCTTTTCACATCCTTCTTTATTTTTTATTTTAATATATATTTTCTCAAGAGATTCTTCATCAATTCTTGGTTGCTTCCTTTATATACTATTTCATTCCTTTTTTTTTTTTTCATCATTTAATGTATAAGAATAAATTGTCATAAAATGCAAAAAGAAGTTCAAAAAAAATATCAGAACAGTCTCTCCACGGCGAAAGTTTCTGCATTGCGAAAAAATATTTCAAAAAGCTCTCTCTCTGCCAAGGGCATCATCCGTCTAGTTGGTTCCTCCTGCCATAGACAATCCATGTGAAGGCAAAGAGAGAGGCAAAAAATTTCTAAAATATTTTTTTGCAATGCGGAAACTTCCACCTTGGAGAGTCTATTCTAATAAAAAATTCTTTTTTGCATTTTATGACAATTCATTCTTATACATTAAATGATGAAAAAAGGGATGAAATAGTAAATAAAAGATGCAACCAAGAATTAATGAAGAAATCTCTTGAGAAAAACAAAGATTCATGTGAAAAGCCAAGATACTCCCAATACAACGTTCAAAAGGAAAAAAAAAAAAAAAAAACAAAAAGTCTCTCGACAACATGGCCATCGCTCCACGTGAAGAAAAGGAACTCAAAAAAGAAAACTGGGATAAATCATACAAAATGCAATCATGATCGTAGCTGTACCATTGGCTGCCATCACATTCCAAGAAGCGATGTCTCCCCCAAGCGGAGTCTAGCAGAACTCGGGTGCAAAATCACCCTACCTGGCATGCTAGGACATCTAATTATCAACGGGCTTATGAATTTTATATCACTTGTAACACGATTTCCTTCATTACTTCCCTTAACATTATTTTACTACTTATATGTGGTGTCTCTTTAAAATATATCATATTCACTAATGCTATAGATCACAATAATGTTCGCATATCATGAGTAAAGACTTTGATAAATCAATTTAATGCCAAATGATTATCACGTGTTAGCTAGGAAACTTTCGCTAGATTTGAATAGCTAAACTTAATACTCTCTATGCACATATTGTAGTGGCCTTTTCCTCATGTTAATTATTAGATTGTTGATCATGAATGGCTAGCCTAACTTAACAATCTCATCAAAATTTGGTACATGTGTAAGTGTGGAATAATATTTGGTGGAGAATATTGACATACCAAACAAGTTGACATTGGCAAACACAAAAAATTAAATATTAACATACCAAATAAGTTTAACTTGGCAGACAAAAAAATATATATATATAGATGCATGAAGTTTCTCCATTTTAATTACTAATTATGATTTGTGGAAAGTGAAAGTCAAAAAGAAAAGAAAAAACAGAATTAAACATTGGACTAGGAAAATAATGCGAATGCGAAATATTCTCCATGCCATTGGTAGGTACCTTTACCATTAAAACTCGATCATGGGCAAGATGTCATCATGGCAAACTAGAGATACAATAATGCCACCTAGCAAGATCTCATTGAATCCTAACATATATAACATCAATTCTAGGTTCCTTAATGTTGCGACCTACCCCTCCCAGAAGGGAAAATAGGAGGTATTGCTGAATCCGAGTCAACGGTTTTCGATTTGACATAGGTTCTCCCAAACCCAATCTCGCAGGACATAACTCATGTGAATTCCATATAAGAAATTGCCACTAGCCAATTGAGATTGATGAGAAATTAAGTGAAATATGAGGGAAATAACTAGAGATCTTGGAAACAGAGACTTGATTACATTAATTATAAAACTGATGCCCCATTCATAATGTAAACTTAACTATTTGCTAACCAAGGTGTAAGGACAGCCTATCGAAGATTTTAAAATTCATTCTAACCATTCTAAAAATAGAAATTACAATCAATATATAAAGAGGCACAATCAAATATAATTTAAATGAACAATGTAAGCAATAACCTAGCATCGTCTCTAAAAAGACATCCAAAAAATCTTGTGGTGAAGCGGCTTGTTCAATTAGGATTCAATTTTTTCAAGGATTTTCCACTTTTTAAGCAAAAACTATTTAAAAGCTAAATTTTAGGCTTATTTCCAAGGATTTCCGATTTTCTGAATTTTTAATTTTTTTTATGAATTTTATGGATTTTCTGGATTTTTATTTTTTAATGATTCTTAGGTTTTATTATTATTATTAATTTTTTTTTTTATATTTTAAATTCAGATAAGGACTTCGGGCTGGCTCCGGTCTCGTGGGTCTGGGCCATGGGCACAAATGGGCTTGTTCAAAGCAACCCCATTCGAATGGAAAACCACCAAGCCCATTTGTTGAAATTAAAAGGCACTAAGCCCACCTGCTAAAAAAAAAAAACAACGCAGCCCAAGCACCTCTAAGAGTAAAACCAGCCTGAATCTATTAGAACCACTTAGGCCCAAGATTCGTCAAGTCTAATTAATCCCGAAGTTCATTAAACTAAACTAAGCCCACTTACACCGATCCTCTTTTCTTATCTAATTTTCCCCTTTTTTTTCTCTCTTTTTTTTTTTTTTTCTATTTTCCATTATTCTTTATTTTCTCTTCCTTCCACTGTTCATCTTCTTCCGAGAACGACTTCTTCTCTGCGAATATCCCCTTCAACCGAATCCCACCATTTTCTCATTTGCCCTCGCCGGCGCTCAGGCCACTGCCGAGCCACCACCCCGTGTCGATCGCCTAACCCGACAACGCCAGTCACCACCGGCCATCACTCTGTCGCCGGTCGTCCCTCGCCGGCCATAACCGTCCCTCACCGGCGACGTCAATGTCACCGAAACACGTGATACAAAACGGCATCCATTCTAACAGAATGTGCACGCAAATGAGTGGATAGGAAACTAACCATAACGGCCTCTAACCGCGGGCTTCTCCGGCTGAAAGAATGGCATCTCCGGCGGCGAGGCGTTCACAGCCGACTCGAACGATGAGGAATATGCCACCAAAAAAATCGAAGAAAAAGCTGATTCAGTCTCAGTTTAAACGACTCAGCCGGACCCAACTGATCAGAACCAAAGCACCCACAACCGACGACGAATGATGAGAAACCGCAAAGGCCTCGCCTTTTTCTCCACGGCAATCCCACCCAGAATCCGAAAACTCAAACTTTTCAATTTTCACGCACGGACAAGACAAAGACAGAGACATCCATATTCAAGAAAAAGCGTCCGTGCAAACAGAAACGGTACCTTGTCCAGACGATGACGACCCAGCGGGGCCGCGAGGGTTGAGGGGTGATGATGGCGGCGGCGGCCAGAATCGATCTCGATCTCCGTCACGGCCGCCGCCGCCTCGGGCGGCCCGGCCGTTTCAATCGTGGGCATCACCGCAGCGAGGGACGAGAAAGCGAGAGCTTTTCTTGAGCGGCGACGGTTTTTTGCTTTTGATAGCGAGGAGCCGACGGACGGAACCGTTCCCTAGCCTAGTTAAAAGACACGTAGCGGGCCAAGAATTTTGCCAAAAGAACGGGCTAAATCAAACCGCCCCGCTTGATTTTTATCAATTTTTTTTTTGTCGTTTTAATACTATATTTTTTAATTGTTTTACCATTTTCATTTTTATATTTTTGCAAAATGGACGGACGTCCACAAAAAATCGGGTGTCGTTTTTCTCTATGGAATTGTCATAGGTTTAATTTCTATTACTTTAGTTAGATTATTTGTAACTCTATATTTACAATGTAGATGTGGTGATTAGTTGGACTTTGATTAAATTAATTAATATTATTTTAATTGAACTCTTCTCCTCTTTTCTATGATCCAAAAGAGGTCAAGTAAAGATTATTATTTGATTATTTAATTGTGATTTTCGGACTAACTGAACCAAGAATATAATCATGCTTTGTACAATTTGAATCTAGGACATCGGGATTTGGAGACTCACCTTCAACTAAACTGAACTAAGAGCGCTTTCTTGTCTTTTTTATCATAATTAACGTGTATCATTATCTAGCAACCATTCATTGAACTTTTATCAATATGTTGAGGCGTCAATTTCTTATTTTTCTTGAGAAAGTTTAAAAGAAGTATCTAGTTTATATATATATATTAACTTGTCAATCCATAGAGAAAATTAAAAAAGAGGAAGAAAAACTTGGGTGATCCGTTTAAAATGATAAGTAAAATGCATAATTAACACGTAACGTCTAACAATTCACATATATAATTAGCAACGTCAATAAGCACACTTACATGCGAACTATTCTCAAAATCGTATGTGCTCATCAATTCACCATCATTATGAAATCATCAACGCTTCTTATCGCCATCATGCATGTTCTCCTTCATTTTCTCTTTTATTCGAAGAAGCCGTGACTCTTTCATCAAGCATTCGCAGGTTCAGCTTCACTATAGTGTGAGCGAATGACTTGTTATCTTCACGAGTGTTTCCTTCGGGGATTTGCAAAACATAAATGACTCCCAAAGACAAAGTCACGACCATCCTTTCTTCTTCATTCTCGTCGTCGTCGAGGACCTCCAATCTGCGCATACTCACCAAGGCCAGCAATCCCAAAATCTCCGCAATGTCACGCACGCTCCCAACCCCGCCGTTGCCGTCCCTCATGTGGCGGCTCTCGATGAATAGATTGCACCTCGGAGGGTTTGCGAAGCCACGCACCAAGGGCAGCACGGCACAGGCCGATGCGTCGATGCATGATGCTATGAGGGACGTGCACAACGATGAGTCGGGGTTGTAATGACGACTAATGAGGGAGTACGTTATGTAAGGAGCAAGAGCCCCATCTATGAAGAGCTCCCCTGACCTCATAAACTAGATAAGAGACCGATCAAAATTTGGTAATTTGGCTGCAATACGTGATTGTTTTCATTTAGTAGTATGACTATCAAACCAATATCGTGTGTATAATCTACAGGCAAAGTGTTTGATTTATATAGCAATGATTGTATCTGTAGCTATGTCGCATTGTTATTATACTAAGTATTGTAATTTGTGTGTTTGGTAATACATGTTTTAAATTCGCTACACTTCAAAATTGGTTGAGACAACTTTCTAAAAGTTACTTGAGATGGATGCAATCGTGAAAACTCATCAAACATTTTATAAAGCCGCAAAATTCCTTTTTACAGTTGTAATTATTATAAGCTGAACCAAGCCAATTTTTCCAGTAGCCTTGCGATAATAGACTAATAGGGTACAAACCCACAGCTTCGGCTTGACGAAAGATTTTCAGTTCAACTCTTTCTTTCTTTCTCTTCGAAAAGCCCCATTGGTACAATAATGACTATCTCACTAGAATGAAAAAATTTACAAATTGAAGGATTGTTCCTATATAAGTTTGTTAACATGTTTCGTCATTCCAAATCTCTCTCTCTCTCTCTCTCTCTCTCTCTCAAAAATATGCATGTGCACATTTAAAATTGAGAAATGCAATAAAATTTTTAAAACTTATTAAATTGGTACAATGTAAACTCTCCATTTCATTTAATTTGATTAACGGAAAATACCGACATGATTTTTTTATTAAACATTTTGAAAATACATTGTCTCTACCAAGTGCAACATTAGAAAAAAATTGAAAATATTAAAATAGAAGAAGGAGAAATAAGGAAAAAAATAGATCATCGTAAGAAAGAAAGAGGAAAACTTCGGGGTTCAATGTAACTTCTCCAAATTTCATCTTCCCAACCCTTTTTTGTTTTGAAATCATGAAAGCAAATCCAGATTAATTTGGCAAGCAAAAATCTAAAATCAAAATTAGAGAAATAGGAAGAAGCAAAAAAAAAAAAAAAAAGCATACAGAGCACAACAAACAAAGAAATAGATAGAGAGATAAAGCGAGAGAGTATCAAACAACTAGATTCTAGATGCCATGGCCATGAGCTTGAAGAAATCTGTTGAAGTTTAAGCGATTGAAAGAACTCTAGAAACATTTGAATTTAGAACTTCCTACTCTAGTACCATGTGAAATTTTGTTTGACCATTGCCAACTCTTCTAAAAACTTAAGCAATTAGATAAATGTGTGATTTAATATTTAAATATTTTATTATTAGATAAAGGGAATGTTTAATAGTTAATTAGTCTTTCACTCCCGCTAGCATGTTAAATTAAACTTAGCATGAGGTGGAGTGATAGAATATTTGAATATTAGACCATATATTCATCTAATAACTTAAATTTTTAAAATAGTTGATAGTAGTCCTACAAATTCTCACATGATATTAGAGCATAAAGTCATAAGTTTAAATCTTTCTAGGTCTTATTTGCCTCCCTAATTAAATTTTTTCACGCTTAGTACTAGGCAAAAGACCAACTAAGCATGAGGAGAAGTGCTAAAATATTCAAATAATAAATCACGCATTCATCTAATAATTTAAATTTTTTAAATAGTTGGCAATGCTCCCATAAAATGTGATATTTAACATTGAAATATTCTATTATTAGATGAATGCATAGTTTAAAATTTACCTATTATCTCACTTCCCTTGTCATGTTAGTGGAATAGTTGCTAGTGGTACCACAAAATCTCACACTTTATCATAAAAGATTGAGAAGATGATCCGAAGAAGTGGTGGTGTGAGCACCGGTGTCTGTAGATGGCATCTAGTTGTGTGGGTTTAAAAATGGAGAAGAAGATGAAGGTTGGGAGGGAAAAAATGGCTTCGGGGAAGAAGAGGGGAAGAAGAAGAAGTGCAGTAGAAAAGGACTTAATAAGGAAAAAAGACAAAAGAGGAATTTTTTTTTAAAATCAATAAAAATTTCAAAATATATTTTTGTAATTCCTACCGGGTCGGATCCAGGTAGACGGGTTGGATCGGGTTTACCGGTCCAAACTCATTCCCCAAATATAATAATAATAATAATAATAATAATAATAATAATAATAAAAACATAAAAATTTAGAAAATCCTAGAAAATCCAAAAAATTCAAAAATTGGAAAATTTCTAAAAAAAAAAATAGTGAAACAAAAAATAGGATTCTTTGTTTTGCATTGTCTTTTATTTTGGGTTAATACTGAAAAACCCAAAATTGGTACACTTTGACAAATTTACCCCAAACTATTTTTTGACCACCAAAAACCCCAAACCCCAAACCAGTATACCTTTGACAAATTTACTCCAAACCGGTACACTTATGACAAATTTACCTTATGTTATTTTTCGTTAAATTTTATTATCAAATTATTAAGTTAAATGACACGTGACAGTTGATCGGTATACCGGTTTAGGATTTTACACTCCGTTTGTCACAGTTTACAATTTTTGTGATTTTTTTGTGGTATTAATCCAATTTAGCATATGGTATATTTGTCACAAATTTATCATTTTTGGGTTTTTTGCAGTCGAATAAATTATTTTTTGGTAAATTTGTCATAAATGTACGAGTTTATGGTTTTTTATAGTTAGTCGGGGTAAATTTATCACAAGTATACCAATTTGGGGTTTTTCAAGGTTAAAAAATATAGTTTGGGGTAAATTTGTCACAAATGTACCAGTTTTGGGTTTTTCAGGGTATTAACTTTTATTTAATACCCTTTTATTTTTTAGGGATAATATTAGGATACTTATATAGGTTCCTTTATAATTATAATTGATTACGCATTTCAATATTTTGAGTGTTACTTTCTTATTCTAGAATGGTTAGGACGAATCTTAAATTTCATTTGGATAAGTTGTTATGGCATTTGTCAGCACATAATCGAGTAGGTACTAGAAGGGAGTTAGTCTTAAGGCTAACATAATCAAATTCTCAAGTCTAGAATATCTGGTTATAAAAAATAAGATATCCTCCCGTATTTTACTTGGGTTCTAGTAGACCGAAAAAGGCTAATGACGACTCCTTTGTCAAAATTTGCATATGCTTAAATGATTTAAAATTTAGTCCGATGTCGTGCGAAATATGAGCTTGGTAGAATCTGAGTCAATAGAAAGTATGACAATACCCCAAAACATAACTCTCTTTCCCCCAAGGGGTTAGGTTGCGACACCACCTATTAAGAACAGAATAACACAATCTAGAACGATAATCATTGACGCATTGCACATAACAGTAATCATCGATGTGCCGTTTTGATATTAGCAAGATCATCTAAAAGTAGTTTCGCCTAGATATTAAAACGGCCAAATAAGAATGAAGCAATTGGAATGACATCAGCTAGAGCTTGAATTTTGGAAATGGGTAGTGATGGCGATGGTCTGCATATGGTGCGCCCGAAGGTCTTTCTAGCAGAGACATTGCTAGCCAGAGACAACGAACGTGACTAGGAATCTCTGTCTACTCCAAGCTCAGCATCAAGGCAGAGCAAGCACTCCTTTCTTTGGTCAAATCAACCGCGACGTCCTCACAGGGCGGAGGAGGAGGGGAAAAGAGAAGGCTAGGCCAGGGGAAAAAGCTGAAATGTTGCAGTGATGGGGCTGATGGGTTTGGGCCGTGGATCAAATCAATGGGTTTGCTCTTGTGGGCCGCGCCAATTGGCTTTTTTTATTTGTTATTTATTTTTATCTTTTTATTATTCTCTTTTTTTGTTCTTTTTACTACCATTCATTGTTTTTATGCTCTTTTTTTACGAAAATGTATTCTTAATTTGTCTACTGAAAATTAGGTATCGACTGTTTCAAAAATATTTACCTAATATTCATAGAAAAATATCATGCCATCACGAACAAACTACAAGACATTATATGTGTCGTTGCATCAAATCTTAACTTACTAAAGGTTATCGTAATTTCTTGATCAATGGAAGAAACGAGCCAAAAATATATGACAATCCCATCGAATAGAATCAGGTATGTGTTGATGAAATATTAACTCATCTCAAATGACTTCATTTATGACTCGGATTAATATGGACCCTAATTCCAATCTCACCCATTTGGTGAGTCGAAGTCCTACAAATTAGAATGGAAGATTAAACAAAGATTGGTATGAGGGAAGAGAAAGAGATGGCTTTTTATAGTGGAAGATGATTCTTTCGCGTTTTGTTTTTCCTGCTCTAGGATTCTTTTTCAATTTATCTGAAGTTTTCAAAGTGAGAAATGATTAAATGTGGCAAAGAGTCAAGGAAAAAGCAAAAGAAATGAATAAATATATTGAGAATAACATAGATTTTAATAAAAACTAATGTTTATAAAGTTTCAGTTGAAAAACCGATCATATGACTAGTCAAGTGGCCCAAGACTTGATTTGCAAGTCAAAAGTCGCAAGTTTAATTTCCCAATCTATTATCCATTTTGGGATAATTATGCGAATAAGTTGGCAGAATTAATTTGAACAATATCTTGTGGCGAACACATTCACCCGTTTGGGACCAAAGATTATTGTGGGTTGGAGAAAATCCAAATAGAATGTCCAGCAAAAACATTTGAGTCGCCATTGATGCCCCTCGATGAAGGGCTGTGACTCCACTTCGACGAATTTCCACTTCCACCATGATGTCGAGACAATTTCCTTCGCAATAGCATGATTAACAATAACCTTTTTCAACAATAACAATAATAATAGACAATTTTGTCTCCATACCAAAAAAGAGGTGAATATATGGTGGAGTAGTTGGCACTGAGCATTCGCCCCTTGAAATTTCATTTGCTTCCGATTATATTTTTCTTGTCTTGAATAAGTGTAAGCTTTATTTGGTATTTCAGTACATGAAGTTACAATTGATGTGAAATTGCAACAATCAAGTCATAACGATGAATTAAATGTTGATAATTAGCTTATGTAGAGGATGATGGTGTGAAATAACTGAATAAAACCTGTATTTTGTAGGTAGTGAGGCTCGAAGGTAATTTTAGTACAAAGAAATGGTGGAGTGCCTCACTTGTTTTTAATTAGCAGAGCATAGGATTCGGGAGATTTTTTTTTTAAAAAAAATAATTTTGGATTCTTTGAGGTCAAGCATAATCAAAGCAAGCATTTATTTTTTTTTCTTTTAGTGATTATTTGGATGTTGTAGATGATTAAATAATGCACTGTACAACCTGTGCGCATTGAGGACGGGCCAAGAGATGCAAACAAACCACAATCTAGTAACTCAACCTTTTGTCTACTATCTCTAATAATCCATCCGTTGGTAGTGAAGGTGGATTTTGATGATACAGTTCACGCCGATGGAGTGAGAATGTCATGTTCCACCATGGAAAGAATAGGAAAACACAATACTTTGGCCTTCCATCATCATAGAAGGTCGACATTGTCTTCCTCGAATTTTTCAAATGTAGTTCCCATCATCCTTGTAGAGATATTCATTCACCTCACCAGCAATCGGCCCTAGAGTGCTTGAGGCCCGCCGTTCTTTTTTGGGGCACATGTGGCCCAAGAGCACGGGTCCGAAGTGGCACGGCCCATTGGCCATCCTAACTAAAATTTATCTGGGCTCATATATAGATATTAGAACATTTTCTGATAGTCGAGGACCCTTCCCTGAAAATAAGTGTTGCTGACACCTTCATTCGAACATCAAATCACATTTCCCATCTTGCATTCACTTTATCCCTCCTTCACTATCTTCTGTCTTTCACCGAAAGTGTTATCGATAGCCTCACAGAATATTTCGGAACCTCAACCCATCGGACATCTGTAAAATTTCCCATCTCGCAATCACTCTCTGTCCTTTGTATCCTTCACCGAAAATTGATGGTGACAGCTTCGTTGAGGTTTTAGCAGCCTCGACCAATCTTATTTGAGACATCTATCCACAATTCGCATCTGCCCTTTCAATCCGTGTCCTCCCTGTCTTCTATCCTTCGCGGTAATTCAGACATCAGTCACGTGTCCCATCTCGAAACGAACAAGACTCTGGAAAATGCAATATGTTATGGGCCCACTGAACTTGTCTTTTAGGGAAAGAACTCATTTTGCATTTCCCCTCTCTTTCTCCCGACTTTTCGGAGGAAAATTTCTTGTGGGCCCCCACAGGAAAATCTTTCTCAACGGTTCTCTTCGTATTCCTTGAATCTTTATTTTCCTCGCTTCTTTTCCCCCAATTCTTGAAGCCCGCTTCATTCTACGGAATGGCTCCATTCGGAATTATATATACAGGTCTTGCTCTCAAAAGAAAAATCATGGTAGCAAACATTTGGAGTGGCTCTTCATCCGTAAACAACATCTTTCGTTTGATGAGAAACTCGAAATGTAAGAATTCTCCCACATATATTGATGTCCTTGTTAATAATAATATGTCAACTTGACTACTATAGTTGCATGAATAGACGTTCCTCAAAGAAACATCAATAACATTGGTAAGCTTCTAAATTCAAATTATGTTTTGCACTTGCCATTAGAGCCTGTCGTTTTTTTCTGGCCCATCAAGCTATACTAAAATTTAATAAAGATGAGATGTGGATGGTTTGCACAAAGAAAAATGGATGAACAAGACGACGTCTGCGTCCTCAGCAATGGTGCATGGAGATATTGTGCAGAGGAGGGAGAGATTCTTTTAAGTTCTTTCGTTGATCGATATGTTGCAATTATTTATCTTATATCACCTTTTTTTTTTTAAAATATTGAAATTGAATATCATGGCTACATACGGAATATGTACCCTTTTAACTAGAGATTCTTTTTTGGTCCATAGTTGATAGAATAACAACTCCAATTGTGACACTAAAACAATTATATGTGCATCATGATTATTTGATTATGTTGGGTTATTTAAATTTTTTGGTCATATTTTTAAGTATGTTTTCCCATCATTTAAAGCATTTTTTTTTTTTATTTTGGGTGATCAACTGAATATGTTTTTTTTTTTGGTAGGATAATCGATCGAATTAAGAAATTGCTTTTTCAGAATATTTATTGTTGTCATTCATAAAACAATTTATACAAAGTTGGGACCAAATTTGTAATAATATATGGCTATGCATATATTAAGTCGAAGCTAGACGGGACAACGTTGAGAGAGAGAGAGAGAGAGAGAGAGAGAGAGAGAGAGAGAGGGATAGTACAGTGGAGTCGGGTCCCCTGGCACGAGGTTGAAAAAGCAAGAAGCTTTAATAATTGTAACACGATCCACACTATATAAAGTCATACTGTCTATATGCATCACGAGGTTGACATAACACTAACCTTCAATAATTGCAATGTGATCCATGATGCCAAAAAAGCAACTTAACTCCATGCCGGTTAAACTCCTAACCTCGCTTTGCTCTATCTTTCTCCCTCCTCCTCTGCATTTGAGAGAGAGAGAGAGAGAGAGAGAGAGAGCAACAGTAGCATTAGAGAAACGATTGTGGACATGCGTGGTCAGTACTTATTAGGGAAGGAGAGAGACACGAAAGGATTTGAAATTTGTAGAGAATCGGAAAGAGGGTCATTGAATTGTTAAAAAAAAAAATGTTCATTTGAGTGGCTTAACTTTTATAAAATTTTCACTTAGGTGTCACGACTTTCAATTAATTATTTAAATACTACAACTCCCACCACAAGTGTCATGATGTGTAATACTTTGGGGGACCTCTTCGAGAAGGTTATAGTGCTCAAATGAATATTTTTTAAAAGTTTTATAGTAAAGTGATCAGAATAAAAAAAGTTGTGATACCCTTGCTGTGACATTTTTTCAAAGTTAGCCTTATGCAACTAGGGCATTACAGACTTTTACATGCCATGACAATACGACAGAGAAGCTAAGAAAACTTACTTCTATGGGTGGCTTCCCAACCCGAAGGAGCGATATCATCTCGGCAAAAAGGCGAGCAGGACGGTCAAGGACATCCAGGAGCTCATGGTCCAGAACATCCAGGAGCTCATTGCGCAGGGTCAAGTCGAGGAGGCTGACTCCGAGAATCCTCCGCCAGGGCTTGTTGGCGGTGCTCTCTACGTGAATTCGTTGGCCGGTGATGAGGGCGACTTTATCACCGATTCGCGAGCTTCCATCTTTCAGGGCATAATGAAAGCTCTGAATGATGAGAAGGTGAAAGTGGTTGGGGTCTACGGGCCTGGCGGCGTGGGGAAGAGTACGCTGTTGGAGATAGTCGAGAATAAACTTAGGCAAGAGAGGGGACCGTTCCGCATGATCGTTAAAGCGGAAGTCTCGCGGACTCCGGATTTAAATAATATCCAAGGCCAGATTGCTGACGCCTTGAGTCTGAATCTGAAGGACAAGGAAAGCCAACAGGGAAGAAGAGATCTTCTGTTTCAGAGATTGCAGAGGGATCCAAATGAGAAGGTTCTCATAATATTGGACGATCTGTGGGAAGCACTTGATTTGAAGGCAGTTGGAATTCCTCTGGGAGATGAGATCAGGAACTGCAAATTGTTGCTCACTTCGAGAGATAAAAGTGTGCTGGAGCAAAAGCTGCATGCCGAACAAACATTTCATCTGACAAGTTTAGAGGAAGACGAAGCTTTCAAGCTATTTGAAAAGATAGTCGGCGACAAGCTCAGAGAGGATGAGGAATTGAAAGTAAAGGCGGCTCAAGTGGTAACCAAGCTTGCAGGTTTGCCTCTTTTGATTAACTCCGTTGCAAGCACCTTAAAATGTAGTAAAGTGTCCACGTGGGAAGACATGTTAATAAAAATAGAAGACCCACATAATGAGAGAATAGTGAAGTGGAGTTACGATCATTTGGAGAGTGAGGAAGCCAAGTGCTTATTCTTGCTTTGTGGTCTTATTGGTGGGACCATTGAAGTCGAACTTTTGCTGGGACTAGGCATGGGTTTGGGCTTGTTTGAGGGATTCGATAACAAGATGCAAAGTTCAAGGAATAGATTGAATACGATGCTCAATAGCCTCCATTCCTTTTGTTTGTTACAGGATGGTGGTGATGGTAAGGAAAATGTGACCATACATGATCTTTATAGCGAGGTGGTTGTCTCGAATGTATTTAGTCGGAATTCCTTAATGATTAATAACAATTATGGCTCATGGCCAAAGGAAAAGCTTGAGAAATGCTGGGCATGCTTAGTTAATGTTGGCAGTGGTAGGCTTGCTGAACTAATGCTGCATCGGTTTCCCCATGTGAAGATACTTATGTTGTTGAAACAATACGATAGGGGAGATTGCAGTAAAATGGATTTCACATACATGGAGGAGCTCTGAGCCCTCTATCTTTGCTCCATGCGTATCACCAGTTTACCTTTCTCGATGGAAATCCTTGGTAATCTCCAGTCATTAAGCATAAATTGCTATGTGGGGGATGTGGCAAATCTTGGCAAGCTCAAAGCATTGCGGATTCTCAACTTTGCAAAGTCTCAAATTTCTAGGTTGCCTAAAGAAATTGGGGAACTAACGAATTTGAGATCGTTGAATCTAAACCATTGCTACTCGCTCAAGATAATTGAGCATGGAGCCCTAAAAGGCTTAATAAACTTGGAAGAGTTACATATGAGGGGAAGCTTTGATGGATGGATGGGCAAGCATGAAATGACGTCAAAATCGTGTGGTGTTGGGCTTGCTGAGTTGAAGAACTTGACAAAGCTAGCATCTCTAGAAATATCCATTCGTCAACCCATCATACTCTTGGAGGATGATGACCTGCCATTTGGGAACCTAGTCAGATTTTGGATCAACATAGGAAATCTTGAGGGGTGGGGATATGAATGTTTGGCAGTCATGAAGCTCAATTTGGAAGGGTGCAATAGTATTCTTTCGAGAAAGTGGGTTCAAGAATCTCTGCAAAAGACTCAATACTTATATTTATGTGAGTTGAGTGAGTCCAAAGAGAGCGCTCACAAGTTGTGCATCGAAGGATTTCGAGATCCGAAGGCTCTCAACATTAAAGACAGCTACTCAATCAAGTACATTGCCAATTCATCCTATGGCCTCCCTCCTTTTTTGAAGTTAGAGTCTTTGTTCCTTGAAAATCTTATTAATTTGGAGAAGATATGCCATGGCCCTATCGTACCAGGGTGCTTCAGCAATTTGAAACTGTGAGTGTTGGACAGTGCTGCCAATTGAAATACTTGTGGTGTATTTCAGAGATGCAAAGGCTTGTGCAATTGGAAGAGATTAAAGTGTGGGAATGTTACTCAATGCAATCCATTGTCACATATGATGCCGGAGAAGATATAGTTTCTGCTGATAATAGAGTTGAGTTGCCTAATGTATGCCATTTGGCATTGTGTGAGTCACCAAATATGACGAGCTTTTGCATTAGAGCAGAAATCACATCAGAGGATACTCCTTCTCCCATCCAGGTAATTTTTTTTTTTCAATTTTTCCCTCGGTCAATTTGTCCTATTAGGATGAGATGATATTGGTTTTCACTCAATGTTAGTACATATTGCATTTTTTGATTATTTGTACAATTTTATTCACCTTTTGATTTACAAATAAAAAATCCTCTCAAATAGAACACATACCATATTATAGTTAGAGGAAAGCCTCTTTCCATGACTTTTTTTTTTTTTAAATAAATTTTCAACGTTAGATAATTGCATTGATAACTTGGGTTTCTACTGTGGCTAATTTGTTACTTGTATAACATTCTTAATGAGATGAAAAAATATGCTGAATGAAAGGAAGCAAGAATGAATCTCGAATGATTAAAGAAAATTCAATAATTTCAAAATGGAGAAAGTGACATTCAAAGATTCAATAAATGGATGGCAAACAAGGAGCCACGTAACAAAGATAGTCCCCATAATTCATGTCTTGTCAAACATGCAATTTGTAACTGATTCCAACATGTCATGCCAAGTTGCCAACGTCAATGTCAACATCACTGTGCAATTGAGCTGCATTGACAGCATGATAGTGGTGAGGATAACCTCACGAAAACGATTTCGCTTTTCATGGAAGAGAAATTCATTCTTTTTTGTTCTTTAGCCCGAGAGTTTCACTTATTTTCTCATGAAAATAGCTTTACTTGTAACATAACTCACCTTTGATGAGTTTCATTGTGGCGCTTGGTCAGGTTTTATTGCCTCACTTGAAATCCCTAGTAATGGATGGACTCCTTGGTCTGGAAAAGATACTCTACAGTGAACCTTCATTAAAATATAGCGATTTGACATCGTTAAAGATCAGACAATCTAAATCCACGTCGAAGAGTATTATGAAATCAAATTGGATACTAAAGCTGCCGAATTTGGAGTCAATGGAAATTGAGAGCTCTCCAACAGAAGTAGTTTTTGACTTGGAGGAGCTAGAAGTCACAAGAGATGTCGAGATTCTCTCTCGGCTAACAGAATTGAGTTTATCTTGGTTGCCGAACCTGTGGTGCATGTGGAAACAAGATGTACAATTACAAGGAATATCAATATTTCGGAACTTGAAGAAGCTCTCTATCAACAATACGGGGCTGTCATTTCTCTTTCCGGTGTCTGTGGCTAAATGTCTTAGAGAAATTAGAGCCATTACAGTGAGGGATTGTCCAAATATGAAGGCGGTGATTGTGGATGAAGAAGGAAGAGATGAAGAGATAGATGATATTATAGAGTTCCCATTATTGGAGCAACTATCTATAAGTCGGTGTTCCATGGAGAAATTCTTCTCATATCCTTATGGAAAAAAAGAGCTAGTGACCACTACTTCAGATTCACAAGATGCTTACTCCAATTCTTTCTTTGATCAAAAGGTACAAATCCCTTCTCTTGAGATTGTACCCATACTAGCCATAGGCACGCGATTTGTGGGGCAAGTAATAAAATCTCTCTAAAGAATTTTATTTGTTTTATTAGTTAAAGCGTGTTCATAATTTATAAATACACTAGTAAAAATTCATTCTTCCATTTCATCAAATAGATTGGTTAGGATTAGGCCAAATTGTCAAATTATTCATAATTGCGATCTAACACATAAATTTTATGAGCAGGTGAGTTTACCAAGCTTGAAGGCGTTATACTTTCACGAAGTAGGATCCTTGAAAAGGATATGGCATGGTGAACTTCCGAGAAGTTCCTTATGCAAATTAGTCACTCTCTCCCTAGGTTATTGCTCCAACCTACTCAATATCTTCCCCTCCACAATCATAGGAAGATTGCTCAACTTAAAAAGTATCAATGTTGAAAATTGTCCCTCCCTCGAATCATTATTTGATTGTGGGTCCTTTGATGCAAATACTAAGCACACAACAATTTTGCTCCCCGAATTGGAACTTTTGACGGTGATGGAAGTAGGAAAGCTAAGATGCATGGTGAAAGGCAACTCCCAAATGATTTTGGGTTTTCCAAGTCTTAAAGTTGTCAATGTTGAAAATTGCTCCAACATGAGATATCTCTTCCCCAATTTCACAGCCACAACACTAGGGAAACTCGAGAAAATAGACATTCGGCAATGCGAACAGATGAAGGCAGTGATTCTTGAGGAAGAAGATTGTCCTGTGACAAGTTTCCCTTCCTTAACACAACTAAGGATTTTGCGGTGCCCTAACTTTGGAACGTTCATCTAGAGTCCTAGAAGTGTCAAGAGGCTGCCTGTGATGAGTTTCCCTTCCTTAACACAACTAAGTATTTTGCAGTGCCCTAATTTTGGAGCGTTCATCCAAAGTCCTATAAGCGTTAAGAGGCAGTTAGGCGAGAGGGTTGAAGAAAATGATGAATCGCTGCTGTCGCGACCTTCCCGAATTTTTTGAAGGGTGAATTACTTAAGAAGGCTAATGGATTACTAAGTCCGAAGACTTGGCACGGACTCTCCCAAGTCCTACCAATCGCGACTTGATAGAATTTATTTCATTTAAACATGCAATTTCAATTTGGAGCCGCCACTAATCAATTAGGGTTGATTAGAAACCCAAATAAAGTATGGGATAATACTTTATTTTTACGAACCAGAGATTCAATAAGTCCGGGGACATGATTACGCTAGATTAGTCTAACGCCCTTTCGGTACCTTTTATTTTAATTTAAAAAATATTTAGCAGACAATGTTAATTAATTTTAACCTAAACTACTAACATGCAAATGGTGGTCATGCGGGTGCACAATCAATAAAATAACATTCAATAAAAAATGCTAAAAAATGCATGCCCTAAACATGATTTCTAAATGACAAGACACCTAATTTTTTTTTTTAAATGTCAATTATATGCAATCTTAATCTAAATTTAATATGCATGGATTTTACTTTAATAATATGTGAGATGCAATTCATATGATATGACTTAAACTTATCACTATATGAATGCAATCTAATTTATATAATTCTAAATATGCATGTGCTACGTGATATGGGATGAATGACATGGTATTTCTACATGCATGCTCTTTTATGATTTTTTTATGATGATTCATTTTTTAATGCATATATGCAACCTATGCTAAATAATGATGATATGAAATGAGATTAATTATGAATTAACCTATTAACTAACCAAATAAATGACTTTTGTGTTTTCTTTCTTTTTATTTATTTTAAATGACTTGATAATTCTTATTAAGAAAAACAACATAGTGACGCAATTCTAATCTTTGGCATTTTTTACTAAAAATATATGACAAGAATATTAAAACATTAACTTATGACCCTCTAACTAAAGCGCAACATGTAATGTGGACATTATGAAATCTATATAACTTAAATAACACACTTTTTATTTTAATTTTATTCAAGGAAAATCATCCTAATTCTATATGAATCTTAAAAATGCAAAGCTTTAAATATGAAATGCATATGGACCTAAATACTTAAATTACATAATATGTGAAGCGCAAACAATGATAACGCACCAAAATATAATTCATCAATGTATATCAATGACATATATTTTAACGCGAGTCAATAATACAAAGCAAACCATAAATTTGTCATAAAAAGTTGAAATAATAAAAAAATCTAACCCGCTATCTCACGGTTCAATAAATTTGATTATCATGACTTAATTTGACAAATTTCCTAATCAGATAATAAATCAAAATAAATCAAATTAGAATAAAAACAAAACATGAAATCAAATATAAAAATTCACCTAGTCTAACTCACGGTTGACTTGAGGAATGGCCAGGAGCAGCTAGTGGTTCGATGATGGGTCGCCGTTCGGAACAGGGGGTGGTTGTCGGAGGTCCGGCAAGGTCTAGTAGTAACCACACCTGCAGCAAAACGAGAGGAGGCAAGAGATGGCTCGTTCGGGCGTGCAAAGGCAAACGCGGGAGCAGCAACGTCGGGTGCGGGGCGTCGGACGCTGCCACTGGGACTGATTCGGGTTGAGGCGAGCACCGAGTGGAGAGCTCTCGGAGGTGCGGTGATGGTCCCGCAGAGGTGGCGTCTCACGGGTGTGTGGCAGCTCGGTTCCGACGTCGCGGTCGGCAATGGAACTCGGAGCCGGGAGCGGCGGGCTTCGGAGCTCCGGCGTCGCGCTGCGTAGTAGGTCGCGATGGCCGGCGCGGGTTGGTGGTGCTCAACGACGGCAAGGGAGAATCGTCGGGCACCGGGTCAAGCAAAGGTGACACGGCGTCGGGCGGAGCGCGCGGAGGTCAGGCACTGCAGGGCGGGCGCGGTGGTGCGGATCTGGTTCGAGCTGCTGCGGTCACGAGCGGCACGGCTTCAGGCAAGCGTCGGCGAGGGGCCGGGTAGATCACGAACAGAGAGGTCGTCGGGAAGCTCGGAGCCGGCGCAGTGCGGCGTTGGGCAGATTTGGCTCGGGTCCGATCGTGGGCGTCACATGATGAGGTGAGGCAGCAAGGCGAAATCACGGACGATGCCGCGCAGCCGACCGGTGCAGCAAAAAACTTGAACGGCTGCGAAGTGGAGTGACTGCGGAGCCGAAAGGGAAGAAGATGAACATGATTTCTCCTTTTTTCTGCCCGCACGTCTTTGTCTTCTCTATTCCTTTTGTAAGAAGAATTAAACAGGTTTTGAAAGATCAGAAGTGCATAGAAGTCGGTGACGAGAAAAGCCAAACCTGAAGAAGCAACGAAACGAGAGGAAGCTGAAAACGAGCAAGGTCGTGAGTTGGCGATCCAATTGAACCAATGAGCCGGCGATCCGTGACAACAGGAGCTAGTTCATGAGCTGGCAATCCGTGACAACAGGAGCTGGCGATCCGTGAGAGCAGAACCTGAAACACAGAAGCAGGTCAAGGGAATCAAAGAAGCTACGCAGTCAGAAGAAATACACGTGTATTGTTCATTGTAACAATTCTATAACAGAAACAGTTGAGCTAGTGATTAAGTATAAAAGGAAAAGAGAGAACGAGAGTGAGAGAGGTGAATTCATTGATTTGTTAGTACTGTGTTGTTAAGCTTTTCCTGATTCATCCGGAGCTTCTTCTCCTTCTTCTGTATCTGGGAATGATAAAAGATTGTGTAAAGAATAAACTTGAAGTTTTGGAGAAGAAATATAACAGAAGACTGAGGTATTCTCATTGATTGTTCAAGATCTGAACTCCTTTTGTGTATAGATCCTGTTCTGTATTTGATTTCTTCTCATGGTATCAGAGCATATTACCTGGGTATGATAGATCTAATGAGTTCTTACTGCATGATATGATAAAGATCCTGGTATCTCTTAGATAGCTTACCTTCAAAGTTTACTGGATTATCTTCGAATCTTCAAAGTCTCTGAACATAGAAGAATGGCTACTAGAGTGCAGAAGTATCCTTTCCCTATTCATGTGAATATAGGTAACTTCGTTACCATCAAGTTGAATGAAGAAAACTTTCTGTTGTGGCAAGCTCAGTTTAATAGATTTCTAAAAAGCCAGGATCTAATTGGTTTTATTAATGGTGAAAAATTACCTCCAAGTCGAATGATACAAACTGAGATAGGAGAAATAATGAATCCTGATCACCTGGATTGGATAAAAACCGATCAGCTTATATCATCATGGATAAGTGGCGCGGTATCAGAAAATATTCTAAGTCTAATAATTGGCTTAGAAACCTCTCTTGAAGTATGGCAGGCTCTCATAAATAGATTTACACAGAAATCTGTTGCAAAGGAGTTTGAGTTAAGAGGAAAACTTCAAGCACGTAAGAAGAGAAACAGATCACTAAGCGAATATCTTCGAGAGTTCAAAACCATTTGTGATCAATTGAATGCAATTGGAAAGCCTGTTGATGATATAACAAGAATGTTTGGCATACTGGAAGGGCTAGGTCCTGAATATGAAACTTTCAGGACAACCATGTATTGTCTTAAGCCTCAGCCAGAGTATGATGAGGTTATCTCACAACTTGAAAGGTTTGAAACCCGATTACAAACATACTCTATGAATGAGTATAACTCTAACTTGGCCTATTATGGGCAAAGAAAAGCTAGAACAAGTCAAAGAAAAGAATCAATCCCGAGAAATCAAAGAGAAAATTTTCGAGGAGAAGTTAGCTATGGCGAGAGGTCAGCCTTTTATTAGAAGAGAATATGGAAATAATTCTGCGAAGGAAGCTGGAAGGAATCAACAAAATAGAATGAATAACTTGTATTCAACTCGGCAAGGTCGTTAATAAGGATAATTGGTCCAAATATGGACAAGGATTTCGACCCTATTCAAATCCTGCACAAAGGTATCAAAGTGTTAGGTCTTATCCACCACAAAGCTCAAATGGTGATCGACAAACACAGAATACAAAGCCTACTAATAATGGTCCTCTGCAATGCCAGATCTGTAAGAAATCAGGTCACACAGCACTCAGATGTTGGTATAGGTTCGACAACTCGTACCAGGTAGATGAAATACCAACTGCATTAGCAGCAGTTCACATTGAAGAACCCTATGGCTCAGAATGGTATCACGATACAGGGGCTACATCACACATTATCTCAGAACCTGGTATGATTCAAAACTTCAATACATATAGTGGTAATGACACTGTCATGATAGGAGATGGATCTCATTTGTCAATCTCATGCATTGGTAATGGAATACTAAATACAGGAAATAGCAAATTACCTCTGAATGATGTATTAATAGTCCCTGCAATCACCAAGAATCTTCTATCTGTATCAAAACTAACAGATGACTATCCCTGCTCGTTTATTTTTGACAAACATGGGGTATATATGAAGGACAATCACAATCATACAACAGTGAAGCTAGGAAGGAAAGTCAAGGGGCTTTACCAGTGGAACCTAAAGCTGCGAAGCTTTCTTCATACGACTCAACAGAAGTAGCGAAAGATATCTGGCATCAAAGGCTTGCTCACACCAATCTTAAAACAGTGAAGATTCTGCAGAAACAAAATCTCATTCGGCTTAGTTCTAAAACTCATAATATATGTGGCAGCTGTCAAGTTGCTAAAAGCTCAGCTTTATCTTTTCACCTCTCAGACCATATTTCTAATGTTCCATTAGAAAGAATACATTGTGATGTATGGGGACCTTCACCAATTCAATCTGTTCAGAAATTCTCCTACTATGTCATTTTTGTAGATGATTTCTCTCGGTATAGCCGGATATATCCCATGAGACAAAATCGAAGTATATGAGATATTCGTTATGTTTCAAAGACTTGTAGAAAATCAGCTTAATCACAAGATAAAAATCTTCCAGAGTGATGGAGGTGGTGAGTTCACTAGTGATAAACTCCAACTTCATCTACAGAAGTGTGGAATTAACCAATTTATCTCCTGTCCACACAAACCAGAGCAAAATGGTGTCTTGGAGAGAAAACATCGACATGTGATTGAATTAGGTTTAGCAATGATGTATCATGCTAAAGTACCACTGAAGTATTGGGTCGATGCATTCAAAACAACAATTTATGTTATCAATCTTCTTCCCACAGCAAAACTACATATGCATTCACCTCATTACAAGCTTTACAATACAACACCAGACTATTATTATCTTCGAGTTTTTGGATCAGCTTGTTATCCATGTCTCAGGCACTATACAAAGCATAAATTTGATCCAAGATCTCTCACGTGTATCTTTCTTGGCTACAGTGAGAAGCATAAAGGATACAGATGTCTCTTACCTACCAATGGAAGAATTTACATTAGCAGACATGTAAAATTTGATGAGAATGTCTTTCCCTTTATTCATATACTTAGTACTGAATATCAGCAGGGATCTGATCTATACCGACAATGGATGAAAGGAGTCCTATCTTCTAGTTCCAACTCTACTAAGAAGCCTCAGTCACAAGTCAATCTATCAAAGGGATATTTGTAGCATACCAGATTTAATCAAGTAGCTCCAGAAATACAGAACGACGAGCTCACTTCAAGTAGTTCTGAAGGTCGATCCCACATACAAATATTACCTGATACTGAGATACAGAGTGCTGTTAATAATATCTCTAGTAATATTGAATCACATCAGTCGTCTCCAACCATAGAGGAACAAATACCTACAAACCAAGAACCTGTTTCAACATCAACTGATACCACAGGACAATCTCAAATCAGTATTGACACTGGAAATATACAAGGTACATCTTCAACACATCCTATGCAAACTAGACTACGATATGGAATTATTAAAGCAAATCCTAAATATGCATGTCTGGTTGAGTACAAGATTCCTGTTGAACCAAAATCAATAAAGTCTGCCTTAGCAGACCAAGGATGGTATCAAGCAATGCAAGAAGAAATGGATGCCTTATATCAGAATCAAACCTGAATTAGTTCCTCGAGATAATCACATGAATGTAATCGGTGCAAATGGGTGTTCAAGACAAAACTTGCACTGATGGAAGCTTGGATAGACTCAAAGCTAGGCTACTAGCCAAAGGCTTTCATCAAGAAGAAGGTCTTGATTTCACGAAAACCTTCAGTCCCCGTAGTAAAACATGCAACAATTCGAATAATCCTATCGCAGCTATGATGAAACAATGGAAAATCCATCAATTAGATGTCAAAAATGCTTTCTTACATGGACACTTAAGTGAAACAAAGTATATATGGAGCAGCCTCCAGGGTTTAAAGATTCACAAAAGCCTCATCATGTTTGTCTCCTTCGAAGATCTCTTTATGGACTTCGACAAGCTCCTCGAGCCTGGTTTGATAGGTTCAGCAGCTTCCTGCTCGAATATGGCTTTTTCTGTAGCTCTACTGATCCTTCTCTATTCATCCTGCATACTGAAACAGCCACTATACTCCTATTACTGTATGTAGATGATATCATTCTCACTGGAAGCTCACCTCATTTGATTTCTAGTCTTATTACTTCACTGAGTATTCATTTTCATATGAAGGATCTAGGTTCCCTACACTATTTTCTTGGCATTGAAGCTACACGAACCTCAGATTATCTATTCCTTTGCCAAACCAAATATGCTCTGGATCTTCTCACCCGAGCTCATATGCTAAACTCTAAACCTCTTTCAACTCCTCTTTCACTAAAACCATCCATTTTAATCAATGATTCTCTACCTTTGCATAATCCTACTGAGTACAGAAGCCTAGTTGGAGGTCTGCAATACCTCACCTTAACCAGACCAGACATTGCTTATGCCACAAACATACTCTGTCAACAAATGAAGCAACCTACAATTGCTGACTTCAACAGATTGAAAAGAGTCTTACGGTATATAAAGGGTACTCTAAAGCTTGGCTTATTTCTTCACTCTCACAGTACAATGCATCTTTATGGTTACTCTGATTCAAATTGGGCTGGTTGTCTCCAAACCAGAAGATCAACAACTGGTTTCTGTACATATATTGGATCCAATCTTATCTCCCCGGGCAGCAAAGAAACAACCTACCGTGAGCGAGATCATCTATCAAGCTGAATACCGTGCTCTTGCATCAGCCCACCGCCGATCTTACATGGGTCAGTTTTGTATTACGTGATATAGGCTGTTTTCTTAAGCCTCCTATTTATTTGTACTGTGACAATAAGTCAGCAATATCTCTTACTCTGAATCCTATCTTACATGCTCGAACCAAACATATTGAAGTAGATTTTCACTTTGTTCGGGAAAAAGTCTCCTCAGGATCATTGCATGTTAGCTACATTCCAAGTTCTTATCAATTAGCAGATATTTTTACAAAACCATTGACAAGCAGAGCACATTCTTATATGCGAACCAAATTGGGAATTTGTACACTCTCCATTCCCAATTTGAGGGGGGATGTTAGAAGAATTAAACAGGTTTTGAAAGATCAGAAGTGCATAGAAGTCAGTGACAGTAGAAAAGCCAAACCTGAAGAAGCAACTGAAACAGAGGAAGGTCGTGAGTTGGCGATCCAATTGAACCAATGAGCTGGCGATCCGTGACAACAGGAGCTAGTTCATGAGCTGGCAATCCGTGACAACAGGAGCTGGCGATCCGTGAGAGCAGAACCTGAAACACAGAAGCAGGTCAAGGGAATCAAAGAAGCTACACAGTCAGAAGAAATACACGTGTATTGTTCTGTTGTAACAATTCTATAACAGAAAACAGTTGAGCTAGTGATTAAGTATAAAAGGAAAAGAGAGAACGAGAGTGAGAGAGGTGAATTCATTGATTTGTTAGTACTTTTGTGTTGTTAAGCTTTTCCCCGATTCATCCGGAGCTTCTTCTCCTTCTTCTCGTATCTCGGGAATGATAAAAGAGTGTGTAAAGAATAAACTTGAAGTTCGAGAAGAAATATAACAGAAGACTAAGGTATTCTCATTGATTGTTCAAGATCTGAACTCCTTTTGTGTATAGATCCTGTTCGTATTCGATTTCTTCTCACCTTTGCGGAAGCAAAAGCTTCTTTTTTGCTGTTTGACTTTTCTTTTTCAATCTTCTGCTTTTCTTGTTCTCCTCTCGAAGACCTACGGACGGCTTCTTCTCTTTCTTCCTTTTTCTTCTTTTTCTTACTTTTCTCTCTCACCCGACGCTCTCTCTCACCCTCTTCCGAAAACCTCCCCCGTTCACTTTCTCGCGACTGTACTTTTTCTCTCTTTCTCTTCGCCCGCTATTTTTCTTGGACGAACAATGAAGAGAAGCCCCACTCGGTACCGAAACCTCGCATTCCTTTTATAGAGGAAAGACTTGAAATTGTTGAAGATCCGGCGATATTCACTCAACTTCTTCAACAAAGAAATGGCTCCAAAATCAAACGGTTAATTTTTTTTAAATTTTGAAATGAGAATATATTTTCAACAACAAAGATTTTCAAAAACCGAATTTTATTTAATTTATTATTTTTTAAAATATTAGGTGTCAACAGCTGCAACTGTTCAATGAGATGGTCTGCTCTATCCCTTACTATGATCATTTTTATTCTTGTGTTATCATGTTTTAGAACGAACAATGTAATAAATTTGTCCTACTTATCCTCCTTTCTCACATCATCCTCGTGCAGGTCGCATTTCCCAATATAACGAGTCTAAAAATTGAAGGTCTTCAGTGCAAAGAGCTATGGAACAATAAAATTCCCACTGATTCCTTTCAGAAATTGGAATCTCTTAGATTGAAGGATTGTGACGACCTCCAACATGTTGCCCCATGTTATATGTGGAAGAGGCTGCAGCACTGTCTTATAAACCTAGAAGTGATTTCATGCTGTTCAATCGAGATCATATATAAAAGTGATGAGACAGATACAAAGGGTATTAAATTGAGGTCACTGGTTTTGCATGATCTTGAAAACTTGGGGTGCATTTGGCAATCTGATGATCTCCTAAATGTCTAGCTCCCAAACTTGAGCTATGTAGAGGCGGTGAGGTGCTCCCGTTTGAAAATGCTTTTCTCTACCTTTACGGCGAAATTTCTTGGGCAAATCGAAGAGCTGGTGGTGGAGTCATGTGAAAATATGGAGCTAATTGTTGGTAATGAACAAATGGAAGAAGCAACCGGCACGACAATCGCCTTCTCCAAGTTAACTACTCTTAGACTTTTCAAGTTACCGAAATTCAGGAGCTTCTTACCTGAGGAATACTCTCTGAAATTCCCGTGGTAAGAGGACTTCCATCCTTGCAATTCTTGAGTATAGTAAGCTGTGGAACAGTGGGGGACCGAGGCACTTTTGACTAGCTATATCGTGAGGACCGAGTAATCATGGATGCCATCCTAATCAGTTGTCGCAGTTAATGCACAATTCTTAGAGGGACCCACATGAACGCTACATCACGTGGCCCTCAATAGACTGCTCTCTTCCATACTCTCCACATCTGACGATTCCTTTGATCTTCATTGTCCTCTTTGTCGCCCTCCATCCACCAACAGCCGCTGCCGAACACTGACCACTTCCCGACCGCCAACATTTCCGCCAAGCTGCAAAGAGGTCTGTAATGCCGGAGTGCTCGAACTTCGGTCATGACTGTCTGCTTCAACAATTTCATTCCTTGACGTTGCTTTTGTTATCTCCTTACTCATGTGCGATGTCAATCGTTGTAGCTAATCATTCTCCATTCTAGTAAACCACATATGCTATATTTTCCATTTCTATTGCTACTGTTTGTGGGCAAATCGATTGTGATTGAGGCTGTATTTATGATTTAAACTAGTGCTTCTTGGCCAAGATGTATACCACCTATTTGATGAAATTCCTGAACTAAGTCGGTGTGTATTTTTTATTCAATTCTTGACCAAGAATTCCCTTCATTACTAGATTGTTGATTTATTCTGGTCATATAAGCGTGTTTGAGTTTCGTTTCTTCATAAATAAAAAAAATCGTAGGTATTCAATTCGAACTTGTTTTGAATATGCTGGAACCTTGGTATGCCGAGTCGCCACTGTTGTTGCGGCCCTGAGCTAATGTTGATTGGTCCTTGATTTTATGCTATCCCACTCAAGTAAGCATGTGTAGTGATATAAGATTGTGTTGTGGTGAATTTCATGCTTGCTTGGGAAAGAAATTATGTCATGGATGAATGAAATTCTATTAGAAATTGATCTGTGATGCTGACCCTGTCTTGATATGTTTGATTTGGTGTGCTTTTGATTCCAACCCGAGGCTAGTTAGGTTATGGGGATCATATATGTACATGCGAGGAAAGTAATATGGAGAACCTCATAGCATTTAGCACGAATTGGGGTCATCATCTCTGAACTTGAATATGCTAGAATGACGTACTGCATGCTGACCATGATTGTTTTGTTTAAATTTGGCACTAGTTTGGTCGTGAATTGATGCCATTTTGATCAAGTGAGATATGGCTTCAATTCATGTCAATTGGCCATCAAAGGATCATGATTTGTCTTGTATGCTCTGTTACAATTTTGAACATGCACTGGAATTTATGGAATACGCATGAATTAGATCGATTTTGACTTAGTTTGGTTGCATTTTTTATTGCCTGTGGATAAGTGATATGTGTGTGCATGATTAAATTGATGAGATGTGTGCTTGATATTGCCATCAAGAGTCTTGGCTTGATAAATAATTTAGAGGACTGATGTTAATTGAAGCTTAATTCCTTATTCTTGCGATTCCAAAGCAAACCTTCTACTAGTACACATATTTTGAAGGTGATATGGTAGACTATCCAGATACGAGGAAATCTCTCAACAAAGTTGGTTAATGAGGCCCTTGAAATATCGCATGTACAACACTTGCCAACAAAGTACATGTATTCTCTTCCTTTCCTCCGACGCTCACCATTCAAGGCTTATTTACAAGAGCTATTGCTTAAATCTAATTGATCCTTCAAGTGTGCGTTTGTGCCAACATACCATCCACAACACCAATTGCAACCTACTCATTCATGATGTCATCTCCTTCCTTGGAGTGTTCTCCTACCACTACTATTCAAAATGATATTTCAAAGATACGACTTTTGTTTTCCTCCCTCCCCCATGGAATTCGCAAAAGCATGGCGAAGATTAGTCACCAGCACTACCAGTAACCTGCCATTGAAATCCATTAGGACCCTGTCCATATGTTCCACTAGGACTGGGTGCATAGTTCCGATTGTCTCTTTTATAAACCATTCTGCAATGGAGGTGCAAAGCTCCATCTATCTCCTTGCAGCAGGTCTCTCTGTTGCTAATAGTAATTGTTTTTATGACACTGCTGCTTGTAGCAGGTCTCCTGATTTGAAAAAGTTAGAATATTTTCCCTCTAAGAAGTTTATGCTATAAATCTCAATATGGAAAACACTTAGCCAAGATGAACTTGATGAACCATATGAATTTATCTTAATATCCACACGATAACATCAACTCATCTGAAGCATTTTACACAACAATAGCATTGCGTGTCCTTTCCACAACTTGCTTTAACTTACTTTGTCCTGCTTATGAATGCTCATTCTACTCATTATTTTCAATTTCAGCTGCTCAAAACATTGCAATATAACCCAAAATCACTTGAAAATTTTGTTATATATCATTGCATTTGCAAACTCTCATAATTGATTGCTACTAATTTTACTTAGTTTATCATGTCGTGGGAGCATCGTGAAGAGTGGTGGGTGATATGAGGATTTTGCCACCCACATCGGGAAACATTTCAGAGCCAGCCAAAGAACCGACTTCATAGTCTCTGCTTACATGGATGGGATACCGCATCAGGTGTCCTCTCATTTCCTTGGGATTATGTTGGTCCTCATCCACATAAGCTTTCCAATTCCGTTTGGCTATTTTGTTCACCCTCTTTACACATTAAGTGCTTTGAGGTTCCCTGAAGCTGTCCTCTAAATCTCCTAAGTGCTCCGCCCAAAGCGACATCCTATAGCCGTAAACCTGCATAGCATAAGTTAACATAATTATACGCAAGCTTAAGTTTGTGAATGAATGTTGCTGCACTCGCTCGAGCATACGCTTTGTATATGCTATTCAGAAGAGCCTAACCCGATGTAACTAACCTGGCCACGTGGATGCCTCTTTTTCCTGGCCCAAGTGTGATACGGCTGATAAGCCCCCATTGCGATTTCGGTGTCTCTTGAGCCATCCAGAGATCTTTGGTTGATATTTGCTGATCCCAAGATCACATACTCATCATCTACTATCATCCCCTTGGCACGCACATATATAATGAATCTGCGATACTTCTGAACCAACGCTTGCATAAATAGAAACGACAACATGTTTCAAACCAAAGTCTTTTTACCACTCATGAAGCCATAGTTCTTAATGACTTCATTTGTTTTGCTTTTTTAACAGGTTTTCAAAGGAAGAATCCATGAGAAGAGTATAGACATATAGCACGGCATTATTTTCGGATTGTTGATTCATTGCTTGGGATGAAGGTTGCGAAGAGGACAAGGGCTTCCGCTTGCCAAGGCAATAGAAGTTCAAGTAATCCAGTGGATGGTACTTGCGTGACAACCCGGCTTTTTCGAGAGCCTGTGCGATGATTTTGTACATCATCATCATGGTTTGTCCCTGTCCACATTATCAATACATGGATATGAGGATAGTGATTGTTAATCTTTTTATATCATCATATCTCTTGGAGAAAAATACTAAAATGACTGAAACAAGGTCAGATCACAAAATTTCCCCCTCAAGTAGTTAGGCTTGGTCTGCTTGGATCACTTCGTTTTCTGCTTAACTCTGTTCATCGTGTTATTTAGTTTCAATTTGATAGGACGTTATATTTATTGATATACTGTTATCGATATGCATGTGTCATTGCTATTTCTTTGCAAGATGAAAGAGTTCATCCTTGATCTGACTTGCTAAAAGAGAATTTCTTGCACTACAGCACTAGTAGGGACACCCTTCGCCCACATCAGTATCACTCTACCGACACTGAATCGCTCGTTTGCACTGATCTTGCTTGCGATCTTCAATGGCAGCTCCATTAGCACTAAATTGTTTGCCCCTGCTTGTCAAAACCATATGAAGCATTGGTTGCCATCAAAACTCTAACTCAAGATATTAGATGAGCTGAAACAAAACTAGAAAATGGAGGAAAATACCTAAATTTAAAAAGTTCAGAGAGTCGGTCTTGGAAATATTACATATTAAATCAGAATTCAGTTTCAATGTCTTATACAGTGAGTTTTAGCTATTATTAGCTAATACACAAACCTAGAGGGAGCAAAGTTTGTATACTCTTTACTAGAGGTATTGTTGCTCGCTCAACTCATTCAGTCAAAATGAATAGAAATGTGCATCTTATACTTGCATTTTAGTATGATGGCCAATGATAGGAAGAGCAAAGAAAATATTGGTTTTCAATGTACATGAAGTGTTGTGCCGATCTAATGGCTTTCCCGTATGCCGTGTGAATGCTCGTCTACTTTCAAGTTCTTTCCACAGATAAAATTCCACAACCACAAAAAGATTGAAAGAAGCAACATTATCAATGTGGACTTCAATCTCTATTCAAAAACACTAAAGATTGTGCAAGAAAAAAGGAGAGTGACTTTCTAACATAAGGAAAACTTTCTGAGTCATACATATATAACGGCCACTTGCAAATCTACAGGCATGATATTAGCAGCTAAAACCTACTTGCTTTGTGGCTTCTTTGACACTCTACAGAAATCCCTTTATAGATCCTGAATCAATTGATCTAAAGACCTATGCCAACATAAAATAGAAGTGAAAGACAATCGTTACACTTCATTTTTCTCACGATTGAAATCCCTAGAAAATGCCAATAAATTTTATGTAAATTCTCCCGACCTGCACGTGCTAGTTTTCTAGGTCATGTTCGTCCTTGACTTGTACTTTTTTGTCACCATCTGTTGGATTATAATGTTGGTTTTTCGACTGATATTCCTTTGTTCAGTTTTCTTCTTATGGTTTATTTTTCTTGCTAAGTTGGTTATATTATGCAGCTGGTATTTTTGTTATTTAGGAAGTGAATTAGCACGTTTAGGTGCAGTTATATGCTGCACGTGTGTGTGTGGTTTGTAAGCAGTTATTGTTCTTGTTTAAATTGTCCTGTACTTGACAGTTTCCCTATAGAACTGATATATGCAAGTTCGTGTTCTGTTTCTCTGTGCTTCTCTTCCTTATTCGAAATCTATAGCTTCTGGTTTTCTGTTTCTTGTTTACCGTTTGATCAGTAACAACAGTGGTATCAGAGCATGAATGATCTTGAGGGACTGTGAAGTGAAGCAAGTATCGAAGTGTAAAGAAGTTAAAGGGTGATGGAGACAGGGTCGAGTGGTTTCTCTGCAATGGCTTCTCCATTATTTACTAGAGAGAATTATCAAGCATGGGCTGTTAAGATGATAGCATTTTTGGAGGGTCATGATCTGTGGGAAGCTGTGGAGGATGATTATGAAGTTGCTCCACTTCCAAATAATCCGACCATGAATAAATCAAACTTTATAAAGAGAGAACCACAAGAAAAGCCAAGGCAAAATCTTGCATGTATGCTACTGTCTCGCCTACCATCTTTACTAGAATTATGTAGTGTGACTCTGCAAAGGCCATATGAGACTTCTTGAAGGAAGAATATGAAGGAGATGAGAAGATAAGAGGTATGAAGGTGCTGAATCTCTTGAGAGAATTTGAGAGACAGCAGATGAAAGAGTCTGAGTCGGTGAAGGAATACTCGATAAGCTAGTGAGGATAGCTGATAAAATCAAAGTTTTGGGGACTGACTTGAAGGATGATAGGCTTGTTCGGAAGATCTGTGTCTCTTCCGAGGAAAGAGAAATTCAGCTACTATAGCTTCTCCGGAAAACACAAGGGACTTGGCTGATATAAAACTTGCGAGTTGTTGAATGCTTTGCGGGCACATGAACACAGAAGACTAATGAGGAGAGAACAACATGTAAAGGGGGCATTGCAAGCCAAAGTAAAGCAAAATGATGGAGGCAAAGGGAAGAAATGGATTCAGTTTAGAGGAAATGTTGCTGATTCGAGGTTTTTACCAAAAGAAGGGAACACTGGTGGATCTAACAAATGGAAAAATAATAAAAAGCCATGTCAGTACTGTAGTGGAACCAATCATCAGTCTTTTAGATGCTGGAGAAAGCTAGATGCTAGGTGTAGAAGATGCCACAAGTTGGGTCACATGGAAGCTATTTGCAAAGGAAAACTTATTAGCTAGCGGAGAAGCACAAGTGGCAGTAAATGAAGTTGATGAAGAGCACCTGTTTGTAGCTTCAGCTGGTGAATATTCAGTCGAAAATAATACATGGCTGGTAGATAGTGGCTGTACCAATCACATGACTGGTAACTTAAAGCTATTCAGGAACATAAACAAGACAGTAAGGTCTAGAGTCAGAATTGGCAATGGACAGCATATTGAAGTGCAAGGTAAAGGTGTAGTTGCTATTGAAGGAAACCGGGTAAAGCTAATCAAGGATGTTCTCTTTGTGCCAAATATTGACCAAAATTTGTTAAGTGTTGGTCAGTTAGTGGAGAAGGGCTATAAAGTGAAGTTCGAAGGAAGGGAATGTCTCATTAAAAATGCTGACAACAAAGAAGTCTTGAGAATTCCAATGAGGGATAAAAGTTTTATGTTCAAGCCACATGAGATGCAACGGATAGCTTTGAAATGCAAAGAAGAAAATACAGAGCTATGGCATAAAAGACTTGGGCATGTTCACAAGAGTATGTTGTTTATGCAGAAAAATGGCTTGGTAGATGACTTGCCAAGCTTGGAGGAAGAACTTCCACAATGCAGAACCTGTCTTCTTGGCAAACAAGCTAGATTTCCCTTCAAAGGAGGAGTCTTGAAAATATGTCAAAAGCTGGAACTAGTTCACACTGATGTATGTGGACCTATGTCTGAACCCTCTCTCAATGGAAGCGGGTATTTTATTACCTTTACTAATGATTTGACTAGGATGAGCTGGATCTATTTTCCTGCGAGCTAAGACTGAAGTAGCTGATGCATTTATGAAGTTTAAAGCTTTAGTTGAGAATCAAAGTGGGAAGAAAATTAAAGCTCTCAGGTCTGACAATGGATCTGAGTATATAGCTAACAAATTTAAGCTGATTTGTGAGCAAGCAGGAATTGTACATCAATTTACAGCTCCTTACTCACCTCAACAGAATGGGATTAGTGAGAGAAAGAACAGAAGTATTATGGAGATGGCCAGATGTATGATGCAAGAGAAGAATTTGCCTAAGAGGTTGTGGGCCGAGAGGCAGCCAATACTTTGCTGTATTTCTATTAAATAGATTGCCTACAAAAGCCTTAGAGAAATTAACACCTCTCGAAGGACTGGCAAGATATTAAACCTTCTATGAAAAACTTGAAGGTTTTTGGATGTTTGTGTTACACTCATGTTCTTGATGTTAAGAGGGACAAACTTGATAAAAGGCGAGATTGGGATCTTTGTTGGATATAGTCTTCAATCAAGAGCTTACAGAATTTTCTATCCCATGACAGGGAAAATAACTGTGAGCAGAGATGTCATGTTTTTAAAGGAAGATGAATGGAATTGGATAGATGGAAGGATCACAAAATTGAAGCACTTCGAAAGACAGCCTGAAACATATGTGGAGACTAATGGAATTACAGAGGAAATGGAAGAGAGTATAGATGATCAACCTGTAAGAGGCACAAGGTCACTTGCTGAGATCTATGAAAAAAGTAATGTGGCAGTGCTCGAACCATCCAACTTTGCAGAAGCCAAGGAAGATCAAAAGTGGATTGCAGCAATGCAAGAGGAGATAGCAATGATTCAGAAAAATCAGACTTGGGAATTAATAGACAGGCCACTAGACAAGAATGTGATTGGAGTTAAGTGGGTGTTTAGGACAAAACTCAATCTTGATGGTTCTGTCAATAAGTATAAAGCAAGACTGGTTGTGAAAGGCTATGCTCAAATATGGGGAGTAGACTATTCTGAAACTTTTGCTCCAGTTGCAAGGTTGGACACAATAAGGCTTCATTAGCTATTGCAGCAAAGAAGGGATGGACTATCTTTCGTTAGATGTCAAGTCTACATTCCTAAAATGGAGAGCTTGAAGAGGAAATTTTTGTTGAACAACCTGAAGGTTTCAGTATTAAAGGGCAAGAGGAAAGTGTATACAAATTGCGCAAAGCTCTATATGGATTGAAACAAGCTCCAAGAGCTTGGTATGGAAAGATAGATCGACATTTACAGGATTTTGGTTTTGTAAAAAGCTTAAGTGAGTTCACTCTTTATACCAAGAAAGTAAATCAAAGTGTGGTAGTTCTGTCACTCTATGTGGATGATTTATTGGTGATAGGAAATGATGCGGGCGATAGAAAATGTTAAGCAAGGTTTGTTTGCAGGTTTTGAGATGATAGACTTAGGAAAAATGACTTATTTCTTAGGGCTAGAAGTTAAGCAAAGTCCATATGAAATCTTCATTTGCCAGAGGAAATATTTGAAGGAAATTCTAAAGAAGTTTCAGATGGAAGACTGTCGAAGTGTCAGTACACCGATGGCAGCTAAAGAGAAGTTGCAGAAGGTTGATGGAACAGATGCTGTGGATGCCTCGATGTATAGAAGTCTGATAGGGTGTCTCATGTACCTTACAGCAACTAGACCAGACATTCTATTTGCTGTAAGTGTTCTATCTAGATTTATGAGTGATCCAAGTAAGCTTCATTTGATTGCAGCAAAGAGGATCTTGAGGTATCTAAAAGGAACCTTGTTCTTTGGTGTGAAGTTTCAGAGGGGTCAAGAATTCAATTTACAAGGTTTTTTTGATAGTGATTGGGCTGGCTCAATGGATGATATGAAGAGTACATCTGGATATTGTTTCAGTTTTGGATCAGCTTGTTTCTCTTGGTGTTCTAAAAAACAAGAAATTGTAGCTCAATCTACTGCAGAAGCAGAATTTATAGCTACTACTGCAGCTGCAAATCAAGCTTTGTGGCTGAAGAAGATAATGAAAGATTTATGGCTGCATTCCAGTGGCTGTATCGAAATCAATATGGATAATCAAGCTACTCTAGCAATATTTCAGAATTCAGTTTTTCATGGCAAAACTAAGCATTTCAAGGTTAAGTTCTTTCTACGTGAGGTGCAACAAAATGGTGAAATTAAGTTTGTTTATTGTAGATCTGAAGATCAACTTGCAGACATGTTCACAAAACCACTTCAAGCTGGAAGATTTGAAGTATTAAGAAAGAAAATTGGAGTATGCAGCAGCAACTGATCCAAGGAGGAGTTTGTTGGATTATAATGTCTCAGTGCTGCTGGTTTTTCGATTGATATTCCTCTGTTCTATTTTCTTCTTATGGTTTATTTTTCTTGCTAAGTTGGTTATATTATGCAGTTGGTATTTTTGTTATTTAGGAAGTGAATTAGCACGTTTAGGTGCAGTTATATGCTACACGTGTGTGTGTGGTTTGTAAGCAGTTATTGTTCTTGTTTAAGTTGTCCTGTACTTGACAGTTTCCATATAGAACTGATGTATGCAAGTTCGTGTTCTGTTTCTCTGTGCTCCTCTTCCTTATTCGAAATCTATAGCTTTTGGTTTTCTGTTTCTTGTTTACTGTTTGATCAGTAACAACACCATCGAGGCTTGTCAAGGGACAAAGTATCCATGAAATACTATCGAGCCTTAAGAGAGCATTCTCATGCCACGCCTGACATTTTTCAACTTAAACTTGCGCCACTTCGCCGCTTTTCTCCATCTCTATTCGAAATTCTTCCATATGTCATATGCAGCTTGTCCCCCAACTTTGCAGTGTAGATCATGCCACAGTCACCTTGGGACATTGACAGTGGACTACAGTCATCACAGAAAAAAGCGATGATCACATGATCAGAAAATAACATGTACATGTAATTACAATGCTAAAGCAACATTAATTTAATTATTGTGAATGTGGGGTTGTGAATGTCATTCTTAAAGACAGCATCAAGATCACTATATAGTCTATGCTTAAGAGTGTCGTATCGGCCATCACATGGATCCGGCCCACCAATGAAAGTTGTTATTTTATGGTTGTTTCCTAAGGCTTGAGTGTTGAGAACCACATACTTTCGGTGATGCGAGCATGGGGTCCCCACCACCTGGACTACAAAAGATCCATACACCAACAAATTAAACCAAACATTTTCATACGTTTATGCCAAATTTCAATCAAATGGGCAGCTGTTGCAATACTTTTAAAATTCCCTATTAGTACTATTCTAATTGCATGTCACTAGGTTAGAAAACACATGATATGATATAGGACAGCATGAGACAGGTCAATAAACTTCCGTAGATTGTCTGATGAAAGGAAAATCTTTCCTATGAAATTAAACCCCAATTGGAATAATCGGGTAATATACAGCAAAAGAAGTCTGCAATCCGATGATGAGATTTTGATTAAGAATTGACCAGAACATCTAAGGATAGATACATATTGCTTGAAGATGCTAAGTTTGGTTCTTGCATAACGAGAAGCAAGCACATAGTGAACACCAGAATGTCGGAAAAACTTCTTTGTCTCTTTGTTGTGAGTTTGCATCATGCCATCTTGTGCGACAACATGTGCCAAATCTCAATTATGAGAGATCTCAATAAAGAACTATCTTTTCCTAAATCAATTATCATATAGAAAAAATCTATCACAAAGGGCATGGATTTGAAGTTTGGCCAAATGGTGGGTTGCACCATAAATGAGGATACTTATTCAAGAAAGAGCCATTATGTAACATATTCTCCGATTGCATTTTGTAAAGGCAAGTTGAAAGAAAGAACCATTAGAGGTCAAGCTTTTGTGTCGAAAAACAAAAAACTTCTTATTTTGTAAACATTCATTAAGCCAACAGTAAAAGTGAGAAAATCCTTCACTAACTATGCACCATTGATTAAAGGGTGCTCCTTAGATGCAATGCTGGTAGAATAAAAAATGTGTTCGCATGCGACTCTCATCACCATTGATGCAGTGGTTGTAACTTCGAACCACTCTACTGCATTGGCCCAACAAATCAATAGTGATGGAAGCTGCAAGTGGACAAAGTTTTCTCAACCCGGTAGTATTCCAATCATCCCAAAAACCATAAAGACATTTCCGTGTTTCAGCAATGCTTAATTACATGTAACCATGGTTTAGTATTACCATCTTCAAGAGGAACTTGTTGTGTGAAGTCTTGTCATCCCAAATAAGCATGACCACTCGGACGCCTTCATTGGACTTGTACTTCAGGAGCTCCCCTAAAGAGAGCTCTCCTTGATTTGGCAATTCCCTTGTGGGCTCTCTCACAAGCCTCACAGGATGATAAGTGGACCAACCAATGATGTAGATCAAGTAGTGGGCCTCCAAAATGGAATGGCATATGTCCTCCCAGCACTTGCCTTGCTGATAAATCTTCCCATCATCAAGCAAAATCTAAGGCAGCTTGCACTCTAGGACATGAGCATCTTGCTAAAATGTCACATCCCCACCTTTCCTTAAGTGGAAAATATGTGTTCGGTACACCCACATAGTTTGGCCCAACCCCAACACCATTCTTGCATAACAAATTGTCACTAATCGGCCTGAATTAGATCGAGATGTGAAGTTTTGGATAAGGCTTGAGGGGGCTTCTGAAGTTGCCAATTATTGGGAACTAGTCATTGATTGTGTTGCCAGACATAATCTTGGCCATTAGTATATCCACGACCCCAATGAGCTCAGCCCCTAGTGCATCTTTGTTCTTCACATAAGACTCCACCTTCATTATTGGCTGCACTAAGGAGGTATAGAATTGCTTGTCCCACAGGGGTTCTCACGGGGTTCTCGCAATTCGGAATTATTAACACCTAAATTTTGCCAACAATGCATGAACAAGACTACCAACAACAATAATAGTAAAAAATTGTCACACGCCATTGTTAAAACGAGAGAATTTTTTACTCCGTGGGGCCCACCACCGATTTTCCCTTCTCTCTTGAATTCGGTTAGGATAGCGATAACCAGAAGGACGATTTCGTCATTTTGAAGCAGGGCACTTTCGTCATTTATCCAGAGAAGTATATAAAGGAATTTTTGGCCTTCGTCATTTGACGAGGAAGTTCTCGAAACTGCTTCGCGTCCGTAGCCTATCCCATCCTCTCTAGCTTCACCGCCGGCCACCAGCTCCATCGGAAGCCGCCGCCTGTCTTGCATCTCCGACCACGGCAGACGCAGGAAGGAAGGCATGCAACACAATCGCAGAAGAAACGAAGCTCGATCCTGGAATCCGAACTTCATTGTGGTTGATTCGAGGTTCGCCGGAGGTGAATCAACGTCGATTCCAGTGTTCATGACTTCGATTGCGGGTTCCAGTGTCGTCTGGTTGCAGCTCCGATCGCGTGCTGTTCTGACCACGAGGCGCTCCTTCGGTTCGTTCTTTCACTTCAGTGATCGGCGGAAGGTTGCCGTAAGTTCGAACCGCGTGGAAAAGGACGCCCCGGCTCAGTTGACTCCCAACCATCACTTTCGAATCTTCTCTTCCACCGATTGAACCCTTCCACTTCTTACTCTAAATCAAGCCCGAGCGTCGTCCTCGCGTCAAGCTCTGGGAATCAGAATCAAAGTTGCTCTCGCGTCAACTGAACGTTTGATACTGCTCAGGAGTGTTCGATGAAATGATATTTGGTCCTAAAGTGGTGGTGTGATTAATTGTCTTCACATTGCAAGTGGGATCATAAAATTCCATGAATTGGACCTTTGATTGTATGCGACGACACGATATTCTCCCGCAGCTATGTTCGAGAAAGCTGTGAATTTAATTAATGCGAGACAAAGGGCGTAGCGTTCCGTCGATGAAGCTCAAAACAACACCAAGCCGATCAAAGCGGGCGTCCAGAAATGGGTAGACAGGCGCGGAGATCCTTGCCGATGAGGCGCGCGGCGTGCTGGAAAACGACAGAAGAGCCAAGAAAACTTGCTTCCGCAGGTAGTTTCCCAACCTAAAGAGGGCACTATCGTCTTGGCAGGGTGGCGAGGAGGACAGCCGAGGCCATCCGGGCACTTGAATCGCAGAGTGAATTCCGAAAGGTCTACTACGAGAATCGTCAACCATAAATCAATATATAAGGACTTAAAAGATAGTTTTGATCATTATAATGTAATTAGGAATTTTAATTGACCATATTAAAATTATACTTTGTTTCTTTTAAAAATTGTCTTCTAGGTCACCACCACCTAAGAGTTGATATTTTTAAGCTTTGAGTATCAAGTGTGTCTGATTGGTTAGATCTCAATGATTTTCGAGGGCAAATCTATTGCTATTGGTATTTTTTTTTTCATGTACTTAGTAAAAACTTAAATAGAACAGTAACTTCAAATAAATGAACCAAGTAATTTCTACTCGACATCCATAAATTTCATTGTTCACTTTTAGTTTTCTCTAAGTACGTTGTTGATTTCAATACAAGTCTGGATTCCTCATTCAATTTTTTAGTAGTATTTTCGATTTGCTTGCGATTTCAGTTTCCCACATTTCGATTCAAGTCTGAATCCAAAGGAAGAAGGACCTTTGGAGCCAATTCCGCTTGCATAGTTCACCGCCTCAGAGGGATCGAGCCAAATAAAACCTTCCACTAAGAACGAGAAGACACAATCAGGATGATAATCATCAATGCACCGCAGGTAACGATAATTATCGACGCATCATTCTGATATTTGCAAGATCATCTAGAAGCGGTTTTGCCTGGATAGCAAAACGACCGAACAAGAAGGAAGCACCGGCAGGACATCATCACTCGGAGCTTGAATTCAACGAAACAGCTAGCGATGGTAATGATCTGCATCTTGCGTGCCTGAAAGTCTTTCTGGTGGGGACATCGCTAGCCGGAGACAATGACCGTGACTTGGAATCTCTGTCTACTCCGAGCTCAGCGTCAAGGCAGAGCGATTACTCCTTTCTTTGGTCAGATCAACAACAACATCCTCGCATGGCGGAGGAGGAGGGGAGAGAAAAGGGTAGGCTAGGGGAAAAAGCTGAAACGTTGGGGTGATGGGCTGATGGGCTGATGGGTCTGGGCTGGACAAAAAACCAATGGGTTGCTCTTGTGGGCGGTGCCGGTTGGACCAAATTGTCCTATTCTATTTGTTATTTATTTATATTTTTATTATTCTTTTCTTTTGTTCTTTTTACTACCATTCATCGTTTTTATGTTTTTTCTTTTTCAATTACAATAATGCATGCTTAATTTATCAACTAAATTTCAGGTGTCCACAGTTACGAATATATTTACTTTAATATATGAAAAAAAATATCACACTATCCAAACAAACTATAAGACGATGTATTTACTATTGCATCAAATCTTTGATTATCAAAGGCCATATTTGTTTCTTGATTGGTGGGAGAAGTGGGCTAAAAAATATGGCACGATCGAGTTGAGTAGAACATGCATGCGTTGATGAAATATCAACCATTTAAAATAACTTGATTTATGACCCATATTCATATTAAGCCCCGATCCTATCTCGCCCATTTGTCAAGTCAAGTCCCAAAAATCGCTGTGAAGGATTAAACAAAAGCAATACAAATGAAGAGAGAGAGATTGAGAGAAAAAGAGAGATGGCAAAGATTCTTTAGTGGAAGATGATTCCTTCATCTTTTTGCTTTCCCTCTTTAGAGGATTCTTTTTTACTTTACTTAAAAGGTTTCAAATTAAAGAAATGATAAAAGGGTTGAAAATTCGAATCCTATTTAAAAAATATATGACCACTAGCTTACTTATGAGGTTACCCTTAAGTAAGTTGTCATTATTATTATTTTTTGTCAATGTCTAAACAAATTAGTAAATTATCACCTCTTTTGAAATTTCACAAGCGTCATTTTTATATATTAGTAATATAATAAATTTATATATATATATTTATATTTCACTAATACAGTGATTGACCAATTTCTTTGAAATTTTACAACTTTTTTTGGTAATATACCAACTCAATAAGGAATCTATTGCTTGTAGCCACTGCTCTGGTTGTTTTGTTATTGTTCTTCTTGGTTGTGTTCCTTCCTCAACTCCCTTTCACTCGATTTGACTTTGTTGTCATCTTGAGTATAAGTTTTGGGGCCGAGTTTTTGCTGTATAGATGTATAGCTTTTGGTTAAAATTAATATATCTCTTACCTTTATAAAAAAAATAATAAAAAAATAAGGAACCTACCAACCTCTCAATAAATCAGTCAATTATCAAGTTTTTTTCAAGTTGCTAATTATTAAACTAACAAGATGAGATTAAAAAAAGAAAAAAAGAACAAATAAAGATGAGATAACATAGGATAAAGACATTCGACCAAAAAAAAAAAAAAAACATAGGATAAAGACAAGAAAAAGAGTCGAGGAAAAAGCAAATATGTGGTGGGCCCACACAGTGGTGTAAGGGAAGAAGGAACAGTTTTACAGGGAATCATTTTTCTAGGCACCACAAGAACAGATTTCTCTACCACTCTTTCCACTTCCCTCACGCTTATCGTAGCTAGGGGTGTGTATAATCCAGGTGAATTGATTCTGAAAAATTAGAATTAGAAATCGCACGTTAGTTGCATCAATCCATCCAAGATTGGATCGTTAGTTCGGTCTGATTCTCAAATGGATCCATAAAATCGGTCTCACTAAAAGCTATTTAATAGTTATACAAAGTGTTTACCAGAAACATGAAATTATTTTATATATTGACCAATTAAAAGCCTAAAAATAATCGCTGGAGCTCCACAAATTTGTCTCAATCTTTGAATAGTGATTACCTTGCCGATAATTGCTACATGCCATTACATGTTCATGTTCTCGTTTCCTCCTTTTTTTCTTTAAACCTCGCTTATGTCAATCGACATTAGCACATTTCGCATTTGCTAATATGTCTCAGTCCTCTCTTAAGCAAGGCCTGTCTCTGCATGGTTTTTACCATCTCCTTCATTGTCCTCTCCTCACTCTCAAGCTACATTTTCATGATGGCCTCAGCCTACTTGTCAATTGGCTTGAAGTACTCTTCAATGGTAGACTCTTGCATAGGTCAGGGGAGAGTTCAAATTGAGAGAGACGAGATGGAGATTGGAGCTATGAATTTTAGATTTGCTAATTTCGAAATTTTTTTAATATTAAAAATTAATATATTATTATAATATAATTGGTCCGGTCCGATTGGACGGGTGAGCAAATCTACCCATAGAACTGGAAACCGGACTGGTACCCACTGGTTACCGTAAATTGGAATAAGGAAGCGGACCAGTTCCCTTAAGAGCCACCAGTTCTAGGTGGTTCCGGTCCGGTTCCAAGTGGTCCAGGGCGGTTCCTTTACACACCCCTAATTCTAGCCCTACAAGGCAAGCATTATTTCCTTGTTTCTTTATTTCCTCTCCTTTTAATCGAGTCCTAAAACCCACTTTACTCTATGAAATGACTTGATTCGATTCCATGGGTCATGCCATTAGAAAAAGGGGGACAATCACCTGTTGAATAGAACCAAATACGTGTCAAAACAATATCGGCCCTTTAAAAATGATTTGATTTATGACCCGGATTCATATTAAACCCAGATTTAATCTTACCCATTCGGTGAGTCGAAGTTCCAAATATCACAACGGAAGATTAGACGTAGAGCAGTACAAGATGGGGAGAGAGAGATGGAAGGTGAAGGATGATTCTTTAATATTTTCTTTTCTAATTTCGGGATTCTTTTTCACTTTTTCAAAGTTTTCCAAAGTGAAGAAATGATGAGATGCTTAAGGATTACAATCCTATATGTAAAAGATCGAGAAAATTGTCCAAAAGTTCTAAACTTATTATACTTTTGCGAAATTGATTCTAAGCCTTTTTAATTACCAATAAAGTCCTAAACTTTTGACAATTTGCCAATTGAGTCTATCCAGGTGGTCGGAAATTGCTAACATAAACATCAGGCATCCTACTTGGCACGCTGTCGTTGAAGTGGACATCTTTAACAACATTTTTGAAATTTTCTGGTTTTTTTCTTCTTCTTTTTTTTTTTTTTTTTCCATTTCCTTACTTTCTTTTACACCTATACCAGATCTAACAAGGGTGTCACGACCCTCACTAGATCAGGCAAGGGCTCATGTGCTCTCGCTTAGCGTTGCGACCCTAGCCCAAGCCCTCAACAGCCATGACAAGGGCCATGGCCGTTGAGGATTGCAATGCCCTCTCCCCAAAATAGCGAGGATCGTCGTTTGTCACTCTAAAAACCAAAAAAAAAAAAAAAAAAAGAGTAAAAGAAAAGAAAGTATAAAAAAAAAAATTTAGAAAAAAAAAACTAATTGTCATCGTCAACAGCAATGTGCATCGACTTGACTATAGATGCTATGCTAAAGAACGAAGAAATAGAGATGAGCTGTAGATGGTATGCGTAAAGAAACAAGGTGGATGCATGCAGTGACGTCTTCATCCTCTGCAGTGGTGCTGGAGATATTTTCTATGGGAGCAAGAGGTTCTTTTGATTTCTTTCGTTGATCAATATGTTAGCATTGGGTGATGTAAATGTATGGATTATATGTTAGTATGTTTTCCCATCGATTAAAACTGTTTTTGTTTGGGCAATTGACCGAATAAGTGGTTGCGTTTTCTTAAAATTTGCTGCTGGTATTCGTAAAACAATATGTACAAATTTGGGACTAAATATGTCATTAGATATGGTTGTGCACATATTATTGTGATGCTTTCAAGCTTTTTTCAGCAATTCCTTTTGAATTTCTATTTTACTAGGTTTACAAGTAGATACATGTACTTTTTTTTTTTAATATATAAATGTACTAGGATGAAAGATAATCTTTACTCTTATTTTCTGATGACTGAGTTTTGACCACTTTCGGTGCAATTGATTATACATTTTGAGATGTAGGGGCTAAATAATTTCATATACTTTTCATATGTCATTATCATAAATTTGCATCTAAGTAAAAGAAAGAACGATATTCACCTATCAACCATTCAATTTAATTAAAGAAAATGCACAAATAATACAAAGTCCTTAGTAATTGCCATCTACAGCGTGAGGTTTACATAAGACCAAGCTCCACCATGTGCGAACATTAACATCACTCCGTTCTTTTCTTCTGTTTGGTCTAGCGCCGCGTTTGTCTCCCTCCTCCTCCTCTGCGTTTGAGAGAGAGAGAGAGAGAGAGAGAGAGAGAGAGAGAGAGAGAGAGAGGGAGAGAGCAGCAGCAGCAGCAACAGAACAACGATGGTGAACCATATAATTAAATTGGGTTCTTTGTTGGAAAGAGGGGTGGTCCGGCTCAACCATTGAATAACGTGACATCCATAAAATCCATGGAGTTAATGAACCTGTTAACATACATATAATTCCATGCAGATACACTTTATTTTCACTGGTCCCGTTAATGAAGTGTAGTTAATCAATTAGATTGGGTTCTTTTTGGAAAAGTGATGTTCTCGGAAATAATATATGATTTTGCTTAGTACTTAAAAAAAAAAAAATGTAAAAGCATCTCCCGTGAACCTTCAGTTTCTTCCAATGGAATTACATACGTTGTTCAAAACAAATACATATTCACAAGATTAATAAATATAGGTGTCTCGTAGATCTCATTGGAGAGTACCTCGGGCTTTTTGAACATCCAACTAATGTCCATCAAGTGCGGCTGTTCCTCTATCTCACACACATTGGGTAATTCTTGGAAACACATAAGTCCATGCTCCTGTGGGCGACTCCAAGAGACTACGCAAATACGGTGATTTAGTCATGTGCCTTGAGTGAGGAGGATAGACACACTTATTACTTGAACAATTACTTGGGATTAAAAGATAGGTGTCGCTAAGTTTTCTTAGAAGATAACCGATCTAATTTAAAATGAAAGCTCTTAATTTTTCCTTAGAGAACAATTCTTAATTTCCCAAATGAATTGTCTCCTTGTGATCGTGGTTTTATATCACGTTTTTTAGAAAATCCTATAGTTGCCACAATTGATTTTTTCATCTCAATAATATTCGAAGTTGATTTTGGCAACTTAGTGTTTTAAACTTGGGCGCTAAGCCCCCCCTTTCCTTTTCTTTTAACTCCCGAGAAGGGTTGGAGAATATTTCTTCCCAATAAACTATTACTTATTTAAATTCTAACCTTAATCTCACAATACCTATGTTTTTCCACGTGAGAAAAGAATTGAGATGCAAATTGCGCATAGTTACAGACTGAAAAACTACTTTTATTGAAGTTTAAATTTGAATGATGTGGCATGATTAATCAAAATCTAACAGTAGAAATTCTGGGTCTCGGGATTGGAAGAACTTTTGGTTGATGGTCATGGCATAATTGGCATGAATTTTTAGATAAATAGGGAAATTGAGCGCAACTCTCATGGATATATTCTTTATTACATTTTGTCATTGCTTCCGTGCTCAACCGGAGAATTATATTGCTTGAGTTATATTTTATCATGCTCGCAAGTACTCAACCTACCTATTCAATCGAAAATGTGAGGAAATTTAGAGTAATTAAGATGGAATATACTATGATAAAAATGTTGCTTGAGCCGATGCAACACTACCACATTTTTCAAACTTGAAAAACCAGTGGACTCTCATTATTGATGAATACTAGGCGGCACACTTTCTTGTCTTGAAAGGCTTGGTGAAGTTGAGGAAAGCACGAATTATTCAGTGCGAATGCCTCACGAGGATGTTGAGGAAATTTTCCTAAATGATTTTGAAGATCGACAAAACATTTTCATAAGTGTTTAATGATTCTGATAGTAAGTTTTTTCAAGTGAAAACTCTGAAATGCATCATTAGATGTTATTCATCAAACTGAGATAATCAGACTTAGGGACTTATCAACACATTTTGGTTGTCACCACCCGTGGTGGCGGCGTAGTGGTTGGACGCTGGTTCCTTTCACAAGAGGTCTAGTGTTCAAATCCCTGCGTCGTCTACCTTGTTGGAAAGGAACCCATGACTTACCTAGGGAGTAAGGGTGGTGGTGACTTTACTCTCTCCAGGGTTTACTCCACTACGAAGCGGCGCACGGAGGTTCCCTAAGTTACCAAAAAAAAACATATTCTAGTTGTCTATGATGAAGATTGTGTTATGTTATGATAATCAAGGACAATGGTATAATTTGTATGAGGATTATCAAGACAATACACATCATCAAACATTACGAGAAGATCTCAGATCTTCGCACTCAGATTATATGGAGCCCAATGGCTAGGAATTTGGCTTGGATTTCTAGCTATAAGTATTGATTGTCTAGGAGGGATGGACATTCACATAATCTATCCTTGATTGGATATTTGATATCCATGCGACAATCATTTGGAGACGAGACGCACTTTCCAAATAGAGTAATCAACTTATGGAAACCTTATCTATGTTGTATGAGCAGCACAATCAAGGGAGACTCTTATCCAAACAATCCAAAAGGAATCAAATTTTCCTATCCAACGGGTGGATTGGATGATTGATACTAAAGGTTTTGTCCAACGGTCGTTTTGGACAATAAAGAATATAAAAGGAGATCATGATGTTGAATGAATTAGGTATGTGTTAATGAAATATCCACCCATTTAAAATAACTTGATTTATGACGCAAATTCATATTAAGCCCAGATCCTATCTCGCTCATTTGGCAAGTCAAAGTCCCACAAATCGTTGTGAAAGGTTAAACAAAGAGCATAACTTGATTTATGACGCAAATTCATATTAAGCCCAGATCCTATCTCGCTCATTTGGCAAGTCAAAGTCCCACAAATCGTTGTGAAAGGTTAAACAAAGAGCATTATAAGTGAAGAGAGATTGAAAGAAAAAGAGGGACGTTAGAGATTCTTTAGTGAAAGATGATTCTTTCATCTTTTTTCTTTTTGCCTTTTGAAAGAAAAATCTTCTTCTTCTTTTTGGGTTTTTTTTTTTTTTTTTCATTTCTTTACTTTCTTTTTGGTTTTTGGAGTGATGGCCGGCCAAAGCGAGGGTGTGCAAGCCCTTGCCTATGCAAGGGCTGCCAAATTCTCGCCTAGCCTAGATCTAATGAGGGTGTCACGGTCTTCACTAGATCTAGGCGAGGACTTGTGCACTCTTGCTTGGTGTCGAGGACCTAGCCCAGGCCCTCAACAGCCACAACGAGGGCCGCTATGGCTATTGAGGATTGCAATGCCCTCACCCAAAACTAGTGAAGAACGCTGGCCATCACTCCAAAAAAAAAAAAAAAGGTAAAGAAAAGGCAAAAAAAAAAAAAAAACTATTTGTCATCGTCAATAGCAATGTGTGTTGACTATAGATGCTATGATAAGAACGAAGAAATAGAGATGAGCTATAGATGGTATGCGTAAAGAAACAAGGTAGATGAACGCCATGACTTTTTCATCCTTTGCAATGGTGCTGGAGATATTTTATATAGGAGCGAGAGGTTCTTTTGATTTCTTTCGTTGATCAATATCTTGTAATTGTTTATCTTACATTACCTGTTTTTCAGTATGGAACTTGAATATCATGGCTACATATGGAACATATATTATATTGGGTGATGTAAATTTATGAATTATATGTAAGTATGTTTTCCCATCGATTAAAACTATTTTTGTTTTAGATAATTGACCGAATTAAGTAGTTCTTCACGCATTAACATGATGCTTTCAAGCTTTTTCCAGCAATTCCTCTTGAATTTCTTTTTTTTTTTTTTTTTTTGAATTTCTATTTTACTAGGTGTACAGGTAGATACATGTACCCTTTTTTTTTTTTTATGTACTTGGATGAAAGATAATCTTTACTCTTATTTTCCAATGACTGAGTTTTGACTTCTTTCGTGTAATTGATTATATGCTTGGAGATGTAGGGGCTAAATAATTTCATATACTTTTCATATGTCATTATCTTAAATTTCCATCTAAGTAAAAGAAAGAACGATATTTATATATCAGCCATTCAATTTAATAAAAGAAACAGAAAGAAGATGCGCAAATTATACAAAGTCCTTAGTAATTGCCATCTGTAGTGTGAGGTTGACATAAGACCAAGCTCCACCGTGCTCAACTATTAACATCACTCTGTTCTTTTCTTCTGTTTGGTTCGGCGCCGCGTTTGTCTTCCTTATCCTCTGCATTTTTGAGAGAGAGAGAGAGCAGCAGCAGCAGCAGCAGCAGCAGCGGCAGCAACAGAACAACGACGGTGAACGTGGGATTGGTACGTGTTGGAGGGGGAGAGACACGTAGGGATATGGAGTTTGCAATGAGAAACATCGGCTTTGTGATAAATTGTTCACGTTATATTCTGCGGAGAATAGGGTCGTTTACGTGGAGGTTAAGACCAAAGAGAGGTCAGAGAGAAGTGGTCAAGCTCGACCATTGGATAATCCGTGAAATAGACTCACATTAAGTTGAGGGTCTCTAAGGAGAGAACATTCTTGGAGCACTGAATTCTCAAACTCACTCCATCCTCTTTTCTCAATTTAACCTCCACCGAACCTTTAAAGAATATCTTGACCTCAGCAAATCCCACAATCTCCTCCCAAAATGGCCGAGAATCATGTGCCAAATATGTGGTCAAATATGATTCCCGTTTGTGACGATTCCTCTGTTGAGAAAGGCACCGCCTCTCTCTCTCTGGATTTTTCCAGAGTACTCTCTCTCTCTCTATTACTCTAGATCTCTCACTCGTTACTCCTCCAGATTTCTCTCCCTCTCTCCAGACAATTCTCAGCCGTAATTATTGACCCAAGTTGTAATAAAATAATAGGAAAAAGATGGTGTGGAGAGTCGGTGGATGTGCCGACTTTGTCCCCTATAAATAGGGGCTCTTGTCCCTTGATTGTGTCTTGTACGAGAGAGTTGAGAGGTAGGGTGATAGGGGTCTTGTGTAAGAAGAAGTGAGGAGTGTGTGTACGTGAGTGTGTGAGTGGGTGGCAGTAGGTGGAGTAAAGTGTAGAGAAATAGAGAGTAAGTGGGTGTGTGAGAGAGTTGTGTCCGTGTGAGGTTTGAGAGGTGTATGAGAGTGGTGTGTAGAGAGTTTGTAATATTGTTTATATAAAATCAAGTGTTTATTTTACTTTTACATCCACTTGATTTCTCAACAAGTGGTATCAGAGCAGGTCATCGGAGGCCGTGAGAAGACAGTGGTCGGGGACCATTGTATGTGAGCAAGGCGGTCAGGGATCGTCGAGCCAAGGAGAGAAGAAGCGAAGGACGTCGGAGTTCTACCAGTGCATAATCTGGGATTGTGAAGTCGGTTGGTCCGGGACCAGGCTTACTTGGTATAGTTCGGGGCATTATACTCAAGTCACCATGGTGGATTTCTCAAGTCCGGTGAATGGGATGGAGAAGCTCAATGATTTTAATTATAATAATTGGAGTACCTGCATGCGGTATTATTTGCTTGGACAAGATTTATGGGATATTGTTTGCGGCAACAACACCACACCACCCACAAATGATAGTGATTTAAGAAAGTGGAACGTCAAGTCAGGTAAGGCTCTTTACGTTCTTGCCGTGACTATTGATGATGAATTATTGCCACACATAAAGAGTGCGAAGACCCCGAAGGAGGCCTGGGATAACTTGGCGACGCTGTTTGCAAGGACAAACGATGCCAAGTTACAATGCCTGGAGAACGAGCTCCTCTCAATCTCGCAACAGAGTATGATGGTAAGTCAATACTTTTCTAAAGTTAAATCTATTTGCGAAGAAATTTCAAAATTAGATCCTGAGAATGCCATCTCTGAAACAAGAATGAGAAGAATAATAATTCATGGGTTAAGGCCGGAATATAATGGTATTGTTACGGCCACTCGTGGATGGGCAAATGAGCCAACTCTAACTGAGTTGGAAAATATATTGGCCAATCAAGAGGCCTTAGATAAACAAATTCCTAAGGTCTCAATTAAGGAGGATGAAAGTGCCCTCTTCAGTAATAAAAGAGGGTTCAAGGGCCAGAATAGAAATAGAGCAGGTGCAAGAGATGGCAAACCATGGAAAGATCATGGAGATTGGTGGAGGCAACCCGAAAAGAAGGGTTATCAGCTAGGGGGAGCTTGTCAAGATCGTGACGACGACGACGACGAAGATAAGAGCAACAAAAGGCGTAGCAAACGGTGCTACATTTGTGGCAAGGTGGGACATATTGCTAGATTTTGTTGGTACAGGCGAGAAGAAGGAAATGTCGTCACTTCTTGCAAGAAGGAGATTGAAAGCGAAGAAGAATGGGATTTTCAAGTGCCTGTTGCAATGAAGGAACGAGAAGAGCTTGCAACAGCTTGTATAGTTGAGTTGGATAATTCGATAGGTTCCATCACGACCCCGAATAAGAGCAAGCCAAGGGAGAACTCAAAGAAGCAAATGCCAACAAGCAGTCGTGAAAAGAAACTACAAGAGATGCAGGAGATGATAAAGAAGCTAAAAGTTAAGAATGCAAAGATGGAGAATATGTTGAAGAAAAGGGATGAGATGATAAGGCAAAAGGATCAAGAGCTCGAGGCAAAAGAAAGGGAGCTAGAGAAGTTCCGATGTGAGTTCAAGAAGCCGCATAAGCTTCAGGATCTCAAGCCCGCTATGATGCTCCCAATTGGTTATGCTGAGAGAGATATCAAACACATGAAGGAGAAGAAGAAAGGTTTCTTTGAGGAAAAGAGGCCATCTACACCCTACATCCCATGGTGCAAAGCTAGGTGGAATAAGATTGAGGAGAATAAATTTTATGAGAAAAAGGATCAAGATATCTCCACTAAAGTGCTTCGGATGGGATTGAATCGGTTGAAGCACGAAATGAAAGTCACAAATGAGAGGCTTGATCGAATGAGTTTTAATCTCAAAATTCTTAGAGGAGATATGCTAAATACGAAGACTGAATTGAGTAAGAAGAAGGAAAAAGAGACTAAAGGGCAAAATGAATTGGTATTACAAAAGTTCAAGGATCACAAAACTATGTGGAAAGACACAACAGGAGAAGCAACAGAAGATGGAGTCATAGAGCCATCCACATATGAGGAAGCTTCGCAATATGCTGAATGGAGGGAGACAATTAAAAAATCCAAAAACAATATCGGCACGGCTACCATATCTAAATTAAGAGAGAGTAGTCGGTGAGGGGGAGTGTTGAGAAAGGCACCGCCTCTCTCTCTCTGGATTTTTCCAGAGTACTCTTCTCTCTCTATTACTCTAGATCTCTCTCTCGTAACTCCTCCAGATTTCTCTCCCTCTCTCCAGACAATTCTCAGCCGTAATTATTGACCCAAGTTGTAATAAAATAATAGGAAAAAGATGGTGTGGAGAGTCGGTGGATGTGCCGACTTTGTCCCCTATAAATAGGGGCTCTTGTCCCTTGATTGTGTCTTGTACGAGAGAGTTGAGAGGTAGGGTGATAGGGTCTTGTGTAAGAAAAAGTGAGGAGTGTGTGTACGTGAGTGTGTGAGTGGGTGGCAGTAGGTGGAGTGAAGTGTAGAGAAATAGAGAGTAAGTGGGTGTGTGAGAGAGTTGTGTCCGTGTGAGGTTTGAGAGGTGTATGAGAGTGGTGTGTAGAGAGTTTGTAATATTGTTTATATAAAATCAAGTGTTTATTTTACTTTTACATCCACTTGATTTCTCAACATCCTCTTGTTGGCCGAATGAATCAATCGCCTACCATGATGGGCAATAGCTTAAGAGTTATTCACATTCTTTCCTTGTCGATCTTATTCTCTAACTGGAAGCATCACTCGACATGCATGTGAAAACTTCGGCTAAGCCAAATGGGGTTTGGCTGAGTTCATTCGTAGGGATCCAAAGTCAAGCTTATTTTGCATGTCAGGTTAATTCGAATGCAATTCATGACCGGACCAACTTAGATGAAATTTATTCGATGTGGACACGTTATTAGTAAACAAAAGATGTAGGGGTGTGCTTGAACCCTAATTTTCTAATGAGTGAATGATGAATCTATGAGTCAAAAAATTAGGTGTTAGTAGAGATCGACAAAGATAGGGACATAATGGATGTCTCCTGGATCTACCAACCAAAAGCAACTTATGGAAATTGATTCCCCATATGTTATCTCATCGATTTGATGGTTGATCATAATTTGGACATTTTATAACCAAGGAAGTCCAAATTATATTCATGGTATGAACAAAAGGCATCAAATGCAAAAGTATCATATCGTTAATGTGTATGCAACTCAGTGGAAGAGATTCATTTATTGACATATCTACGTGTTCTTGAGATTAATATTTCGTAACATGATTGTCCTTGAATCAAAATTAGTGATTGATGATAAGTAAAATTAGGTAGTGGTTTTTCTTTTTTGTTGTTAGTGCCAAATGTGATGTCCGATGCATATATTCAATTGAAAAAATTAAAAAAGATGTGAACACCTTAGAAACCAATGTCTTCTCCAGATTTGACAGAGATAGCATAATTCTGCTGTAGTGATCACGAATAGAACCTATGGGATGTCAAGGGCCAAACAATAGTAAAGCCTTTTCCTAAATTCCAAGAGAAATCTCATCCAAAAAGCTTCATTTCATCCCTCAATTGAAGTACTTGCTTCCAAAAGTTTTTTGGATCTTGTATTATTTATTACGGCTCTGTAACAACCGCAGTAGCTATCGCAGCAAGAAAACACCGTAATATGTGGTACACTTGTGGTAGACTTGCGATGTACTAATTATATTGCTTTGAACAGACCATATAATTAACAACTAATTCTTCGATTCAGTAAATATGTTTTGTCAAGGAACGTAAATTTCAACCTATGGGATATGAGCAACTCTTTAGGTCGTTAGTGAATTTGATATGAAAAATTAAGTATCGATATATCATGGTTTTATACTAACTAATTTTTTTTAGGGAAAAAGCCACCAAAAATTCCAAACTTTGCCCAAAATAACAAATTTACCGCAAACTTTTTTTGCGACATAAAAAACCCCAAACTTTGCTAATCATGACACATTTATCCCAAACTTTTTTTGTGACACGAAAAACCATAAACTTGTATTTGTGTTACACATTTATCCTAAATTATAGGGTATTTTCGTCTTTTACTTTTTAAAATTTCTTTCTTTTTCTTTTTTTCTTCTCTCTTCCCTCCGCCATGGCCGACGGAGGGAAGCCGGACTTGGGCGAGGGCTGCCCTCGCCGGCATCAAGCAAGGGTCACCCTCGCCTGGGCTAGCTAGGGTCGCCCTCACCCGATGCCGATGAGGGCTCGACGTGGCGAGGGTGGCCCTCACCGATCGAGCGAGGGTGCTAGATCTTGCGAGGGCAACCCTCGCCTACGTCGAGTGAGGGCGGCCTTAGTCGGCGTCGGGCGAGGATGGACCTTGTCGGTATCAAGCGAGAGGTGCCAGATTTGGTGAGGGCAACCCTTGCCCGACATAGGCGAGGGCAGTCCTCGTCGGTGTCGGGTGAGGACGGCCCTCGCTAGATCTGGCGAGGGTGGCCCTCGCTGGTGTCGGGCAAGGGCATTCCTCACCAGATCCGACCCAAGCGAGGGTCGCCCTCGCCTGAGTCCGACTTCCCTCCGCCATAGCCGGCAGAGGGAAGATAGAAGAAAAAAAAGATAAAATTGCCATTGGCCATAGAGTTTGGGGTAAATGTGTTACGATTATCAAAGTTTAGGATTTTTCATGTAACAAAAAAATTTGGGATAAATTTGTCACTTTGGGCAAAATTTGGGATTTTTGGTGACTATTTCCTTTTTTAAAAAAAATGATATTCAAGTTTACACATTGAAAAAAGCGGATACGTATCCATTTGCAACTTTTACTATTCCAAAGCAATTGAAGAGTTTCTTAGATCATAAGTAACATTCAACTTACATGTGGTAAGTAACTTTTCAACTACAAAAGTAGTATCAATAAATGCAAGGTTTGTAATTATTGAACATCAATTAGTAACTTTTCTTAATTATAAGGTGAGTTTGTACCCTTTTTCTATGTCCAAGAAGCCCATCTTGCTTAGTAAAACATGAACCCATAAAAATACGCTACTAATATCCTAAATCATGTAAAATGTGAGTTAAGAACCACATAGATGGTCCAGATATAATATTATTTGTATTTGGTAGTGTGGGAAGATGGATATTTGTACCCATTTGTAAACTATACCATTGATGATGGTTAGTATGTTTAAACGAGGAAAAGAAACTTCTCCAAGTGATTAGTAATTTTTCCCATAGAAAAGTAAGTTTTAAATTACCAAGTAATTATGATAGATTATTATTTTTATTTGAAAAGTAAGTTTATACCCCTTTTTTTCTATGACAAGGAAGCCTACCCTGACTAGTAATACATGAACCCATAAAAATACCCTACGGATATCCTAAATCATGTAAAATGTGAGTTATGATCTAGGATGGAGGTCCTACATGATATTATTAGTATTTGGTAGCGTAGGTAGATGGATATCTGTACCCATTTATACACTAATATTTTATGATGGCTAGTATGTTTATATGAGGAAAAGAAACTTATGGAAGAGATGAATAATTTTTCACATTGAAAAGTAAGTTTCAACTTACCAAGTAGGACATATATTTTTTTCCACAACGATGAGTAGCTTTAAATATTGACAAAAGTAATGCATGATTGTAGTTTACCAGTGTTTTGTGAATTGATTAGTAGATTTTGTTAATCAAAAGTAACTTTCAATCTATTGGGAATCAGATACTGAATAGGGAGATGAACCCGGAGGCTATTGTCGGTTAAAGAGCTGTCCTTTTTAGATTCCTCTGGGAGAGCTGGTGGGTTGGCGTGAACCTGCCACGTGTTTCCGGCTATTCGCTGTTGCTCCGTTTCTTAAGCTTCACACATCAGCTTCGCCTCGTCTCCCAGCTCTGTTCTCTTTGTTAGCATCTGATTTCCGAAAGATGATAGTCTCTGTTTGATTCCCTGTTCCCAATTCGATTTTCACCCCCACCAAGCTGTCGCCTCCCAACTCCATTTCTTGAAGGTAATTCAATATTCTTCTTCTCTTTCTATTCTCTTTCCTCTTCCTAAATCATTTGCTTTGTGGGTTCCTGCAGTCCCGCCTTCCTCAGCATATTACAATTTTTTAACTTTCTTCCTCCACAGAGAATGGAAACAAAACCAGAAAAGTAGAAGTCGAAAAGGGGGAAAATGGCGGATATTATTATATCTGTAGCTTCCAAGGTGGCGGAGTACCTGGTGGCTCCAGTCGGTCGTCACTGCGGCTACGTGATATTCTCTAACAGCTATATTCACCAACTTAACGATGAAGTTGAGAAGCTGAATGATGCCAGGATCGGGATCCAGCGTTCCATCGATGATGCTCAAAACAACATGAAGGAGATAAAACACGAAGTTGACAGATGGAAGAATAATGCAGAGACCGTCGCCGACAAGGCGCGTCGCATGCTGGATGATGATAGAAGAGCCAACAGAACTCACTTCTGCGGGTGGCTTCCCAACCCAAAGGAGCGTTATTGTCACGGCAGGGACGCAAGGAAGACAGTCCAGGCCATCAAAGCACTCATTCCTCAGGGTAAATTCGAGAGGGTCTACTACGAGAGTGCTCCGCCAGGGCATGTCGCTAGCCCTCCCGAGGTGAATTCCTCTACCAGTGATCGGGGTGACACTATCACCGATTCACGAGCTTCCTTCTTTGAGGGCATAATGAATGCTCTGGATGATGAGAAGCTCAAAGTGATTGGGATCTACGGGCCCGGCGGCGTGGGGAAGACTACGCTCTTGGAGGAAGTCCAGAAGAAACTCAGGAAAAGAAGAGACTGTTCCACCTGATTGCCACAACGACTGTATCGCAGACTCAAGACTTGAAGAAAATCCAAGATGACGTTGCTTACGCCTTGAGTCTGGATCTGAAGAACGAGCCAAGCGAAGTTGGAAGAAGAGATCTTCTGTTTCGGAAATTACAGAGCGATCCGACAAAGAAGGTTCTCATAATATTGGACGATCTGTGGGGGCCACTTGATTTGAAGGCGGTTGGAATTCCTGCGGGAGACCAGAGCAGGGGATGCAAGTTGCTGCTAGCATCAAGATTTAAAGATGTGTTGGAGCAAAAGATGCATGCGGATAAAACATTTCGTCTCGAAGGTTTAAACAACGAGGAAGCTTTCAGGCTATTTGAAACGATAGTCGGCGACAAGCTCAAAGACGAGGAATTGAAAGCAATAGCAGCTCAAGTGGTCGAGAAGCTCCTAGGTTTGCCTCTTTTAATTATCTCCGTCGCAAGCACTTTGAAATACAGCCGTGTGTCCGCATGGAAAAACGCATTGATAAAAATAGATGAGCCAAAAATAGAAACTATAGTGAAGTTGAGTTGTGACCATTTGGAGAGTAAGGAAGCGAAGTGCTTATTCCTTCTTTGTGGTCTTATTGGCGGGACCATTAAAGTCGAACTTCTGCTGGGACTAGGCATGGGGTTGGGCTTGTTTGAGGGATTCAATGACACGATAGAAGATTCAAGGGATAGATTGAATACTATGCTTGATAGCCTCCGTTCTGTTTGTTTGTTGAAGGATGATGGTGATGACATGGAAAATGTGACCATATATGATATTTATAGTGAGGTTGTGAGATCCCAGATTTTCAACCCTTTTTTCTACTGAATTAGTCGGGCAATTCATTAACGCATCTATAAGACTGTTTTCAGAACTAATCACTCTCGAGATAACTAGACTATCCAGGAAAGCCATTAAGAAATTTTAAGGCAATAGACTTGAGAATTCGATCAGGAATCGACTTCTCGACCGTGCTCATCTTTAGAGGCCATTATGACATAGTATAAAATCGATTTGAAATCAAAGATAGGTTTGTTCGACTGAGATGTGTGGCCGATCGTGGGTGACTCCACTAAATTGGAAAATTCTCGTCGACTGGTACTAATCTGATTTTACTATCGTTTTGGTACCCTGTGTCCGTAATTGAATCTTCAAGATTTTCACGACAATCGAGAGTCGTCAATGAGTAGAGTGGGTTCATAGTGGCTCGAAAAAAATCGATCATGGGTCATTTGCTCTAAAAAGTTTTGAAAATTACCTAATAGTCTAGATCACGCTAAAAACGCGTCGAATGGAGATTAACCGTGATTTCAAGTCCGATTTCAGAAATTGAAAGTTCTGTGGTGTCACAAACTATTTTAGGAATGTTGGCTCATCCTCCGAATAATTTTCAGAGATTCCAAGAATTTTTCGGAAAATCAATTCCGAACATCGCGGAAATTAGCGGAAATTAGATCGGCCAAATTTATTGGATTTTTGGCCTCTTTACCAAGCCTTTGGGTGTCGGGGACTTGTTGAAAATTGTATGGAATCTCTCTTCAACGAAACCAGACCTTGAATTTCAGAATCGGAGAGGAATTTGAAGCTTAATTGGTGGAAATTCAGAATCATGGAGGGGTGCAAGTTTTTGGCCGCAATTTGGTTTAATTGATGGAAATTCTAAGCAAGAAAGAATTATGGGAGACATAAGAGATATACATGAAGCTTAAGGGACCAAGCAGTTATGATCTAGGATATTTTATCTTGACTTTTGGCCCCTCTCTCTCAGTTATCCTTTCCCTTCCTCCTTGCTGCGCGCGCCTCAGCTGTCTCCCTCTCTTTCGTGCGATCTTGCACTCCACCGAGGACCCTTGCTTCTCCATTTTCATTTTATTTGTCTTCAATTGCTGCCCATCATTTCCTTTCGTTGTGCTCTATCATCCCCATCATCCGCTTCATCCTCCATCTGCACCATCACCGACCGAGCTGCCACACGTCCGAAGTCTTGCAATTCTCTGCTCCACCAGCGCGTTCTTCCCTGCAACTCAACGCACCAAATAATCCCATTCGGTCAACCAGCAAGATCTCCAGCCGACGTCTTCAAGCGGCACCACTTCATTGACTCCTCTTCGTGCGCCTCTCCTAGCGGCGTTGAAGCTGCTGCCATCCATTTGCGCCTCCACTACCAGCGATCGTGGCCATCTCCGCTTGGCTTTCTCGCTGTCACCAAACGACCCAGCAACGTCCTCTTGTCTTCTCCAATTTGATCGAGCAGCCCACGAAGCATTTTTCTTCGGCCTGCATCAGTAGCCCAGCCGCAAGTCAGCCCGTGAATTTGAGCAGCCTGCACCACTTGAAGCCTGCAGAAATTTTGGCCCAGCCCATCCGACGACAAGCCCTGCAGCAGCAAGCCCATCTCAGTCCAAGTGAGCCCAGCAGCCCACTTCGCAAGCCCAATTCGCAAGTTCAGCTTTTGATCCAGCCCACTTGAGGCCCGTGTAGCAGCCCAAGCCTGAAGCCAAGTCCAGCATTTGCTGTGGGCTTGCGAGGCTTTTGAGCCCGGCCCGAGTGCCCGTCAACGTCACTGAAAGTTCAAATTTCGGCCGCCGTCGCGCCGCTGTTATAGTGACCTAGTCTCTGCTTTCAATCAAGTGAGTTTTACTCACTAATGCTTTCTTAGTTTGCTAATTATGCTTAAGGGTTGATTATATTTAATTAAGTGCAATTAGGTGGTTAGATTAGAGTAGATTAGTGATTATTAGATAATTGTGATGTATGTTAGGCAATTGAATTGTGCAATTAGCAATTAAAGACGTATTATTATTTATTGAATGCATCTCAGAATTTTTCCCGACTTGTCTCGGGCTTCAATTAGACATTACGGGCCTAAATTGGATTTTTAGTAATTATTTATTAATTTCCGAAATTAATGAATTATTTATTTATTTTCCGGAAATTAGGCAGGGATAGCCGACGAACGGAATTTTATGCTGATTGTCGTGGCGCAGTCCATTTATTTAATTGAGCTTTATTTTGTGTTGAATTGAATTATTTGTGAAATTGGGAATTATTCTTTAATTGAACAAACTTTGGTTATTAATTGAAAAATAGTCGGGCATTGATTGATAATGCCAAAAGTATTTGAGTGGATTATAGAAAATGTGGGAGTTATGGAAAGGAAAAATATTATAGTTTGGCTAAGGCCAACCGTGTGCCCACGCACATGTACTTTTGTCATAAAAGAATAAAAATGGGACAAATTGATTATACGTTTGAAGTATCAAGCGAAATACCGGCTTGGTGACCATAAAGGTCATTTAATAGACAGACGGTATGCAAATGTCACTCGGTGACCCTATATGTCATTTTGTAGAATGGACGACATATAATGTCGGCTCAGTGACCCTATAGGTTATCTTGTAGAATGGACGACGTGTAATGACAGTTCGATGACCCTATAGGTCATTTTATAGAATGGATGGCATGTCATAACGACTCGGTGACTCAATATGTCATTTTGTAGAATGGACGTTATGATGAATATACTTGGTGACTTATAATGTCATTTCAAAGATTGACTCGTTTAAAAATACTGGCTTGGTAACCCGATGGGTTATTTTAGAGAATGGACAGTATTGATTGAAATGATCAAGAATGATCTGTTTGTCATGTAATCGACTAGGTCGACTTATCAATGATTTGATCCGATTGTCATGAATTGATTGATTGAATGAGAATGATTGGTGAATAGTCCGACTGACATGTAATCGACTAGGTCGATTGATCGAGATATCAATCTGTGATGTAATTGCTTGGGTGCCTATTGAACTGTGCTGATATGCAGGTGGAATCTAAGGTCAAGGTAAGTCCTCTGACCTGTGTGTGCATAGGCAGCCCGGATAGCGTATTGATTTACTAATCGAGTCTTAAGGAGTAGAACTTGCTGAGACGTAGTCTCAATGGTTATTGTATAACTATTTCAAGATCCAGATGAGGAGACTGAGGAAGAGGAATCTGGTGAGGAGAACCCTGATGTGAAACCCAGGGAGGAGAAAGATTTTGAAGAAGAAGATGATTTAGAGAATGATCTTGAGTACGACCCGGATGAGGACTAAGATCACATCATGTTTTGTCAGACCTTGTCTGTATGTGAATAGACGTTAGATCAGACTTATGTATATAGTATTGTAGAATACTACAAGGTGTTTGTACAAAAGTGTGGTTGTGAATTTTCAGTATGAAAAATATGGCCATGTTTTTCTATCACATTGTTTTATTGTCTAGGGATTTATAATTACTTTTGCATGTGTTTATTTAAAATGAAAGGGTCGGTGATACATAGTTCTGGGATATCATACTTAAAATCGACCAAGGTAAGGGATGTGCGCATGCCTGATGATCGGGGCGTGACAAAGGTGGTCATCTCAACTCCATTTAGAAGTCAGAATTCCTTAATGGTGAACAACTATTACGTTTCGTGGCCAAAAGAAAAGCTAGAGAAATGTTGGGCAATATGCCTTGTTAATGATTATGGTGATAGCCTTGCTGAAAAAATGCAGTGTGTGTTTCCCACTTGAAGATATTCATGTTGTCTCGACTAGGGTTGCTCGAGGAGCCTATACACCGACATGATGTGAGAGATTGTTGTGGACTAGATTTCACAAGCATGGAGCAGTTCAAAGTCCTATATCTTCGCTTCATACATATCACCAATTTACGTTCCTCGATTGGCACTCTCAGGAACCTCCGCTCATTATACTTACACTATTGCATTGTGGACGATGTGGCAATTCTTGGCAAGCTCAAAACATTGCAGATTCTCAGCTTGGCAAGATCTCAAATTTCTAAGCTACCTAAAGAATCGGGGAACTTAGGAATCTGAGATCGTTGAATCTATATGATTGTGACTCGCTTATGATAATCCAGCTTGGTGCCCTGAAAGGTTTGTGACTCGCTTATGATAATCGAGCCTGGTGCCCTAAAAGGCTTAGTCAACTTGGAAGAGTTATATATGAGGGGAAGCTTTAGTCAATGGTTAGTCGATAATGAAATACTAGCAGAATCGTATAATGGTAGGCTTGCTGAGTTGAAGAGCTTGAGAAAGCTAGCCACTCTGGAAATATCGATTCATGATCCCATCGTACTCTTAAAGGATGATGACTTGCCATTTGGGACCCTGATCAGATTTTGGATCAACATAGGAAATGCTTACGAAAGGGGATTTCATGGTTTGGGAACCATGAAACTCCAATTGGAAGGATGCAATGGTATTCTCTCAAAAGAATGGGTTCAAAAAACTTTACAGAAAACTCAACACTTATATTTGGACGGATCGGGAGAGTTCAAGGAGGATGCTCACGAGTTGTGCATTTGAGGATTTAAACAACTGAAGCATCTCGACATTCAGAACAACCCCTCAATCAAGTACATCGTCAGTTCATTAAATGACCTTCTCATTGCATTTATGGATTTAGAGTCTTTGTTCCTCGAAAATCTTATTAATCTGGAGAAGATATGCAATGGCCTTGTCACACCACATTGCTTCAGCAAATTGAAAGTTGTGTGTATCAAAAAGTGCCACCAATTGAAAAATTTGCAGTTCCTCTCAGAGATGCAAAGACGTGTACATTTGGAAGAGATCAAAATATGTGAATGTGACTCAGTACAAGCCACTATCACAGGTGATGCAGGAAAAGTAGAAGTTGCTCTTGATGACATGATTGAGTTACCTAATGTACGACGTCTAGATTTGCGTAAGTTACCAAAAATGACGAGCTTTTGCACCAGAGCTGAGGGTGCTCCAATTCAGGTAACTTTTTCATTTTCTGGGTATAAATTTCTTTAATTCTTAATCTTGCAAACAATACCTAGATTATACTATTATAGGGGGATTTAGGATAAAATGATATTGGTGTTCACCGAGCCTCAGTGAATATTGCATTAATTTTGATTATTTGTACATCTTGAAACACATATAAAAAAATCCTTTCAAAGAAAACACAGACCATACATTTTTATTCGCATCCAACTGTAGCTAGGGGAAGCCTTTTCTATGATTTTTTTTCAATTTATTTCAGTGTTAGATAATTGCACTAATTATTTGGGCTTTAGCATGGGTTTGTACTATGACTAATTTATTACTTATTTAACATTTTTAATGAGAAGAAAAAACATTATACAAAATGAATCTTAAACAAATGCACAAAATTCAACAATTTCAAAATGAAGAAAGTGAGAGAATAAATAAATAGAAGGCGAACTAGTAGCCACGTAATAAAGAAAGTCCACATAATTCATGTTTCACCTACACGCAAGTTAGCAGTTGATTCTAACACTCATGCCAACCTCACCATGTCGACATCGTTATGCTTCTGTCATCCCTTCGTTTCAATTAAGTTTTTGACATTCTTAAGAGACATCAAACTCATTCATATATTTAAGTTTCTTTTGTTTTGCTGAAAATTCATTGTTGCTGAAAAATGTCTTCCTTGCAATTCATTTTTCTTGTTTTCTTGTATTTGGTATTGCTGAAAACACATTATTAGAGAAAATAACCGAAATAAATCATATTTACCTGTTCATAATGAAAAGCAATAAGTTAAGAAATAATTTATTAAAAATTTAAATCCTACATGAATTTGTCTTTAATTTTGAAGGTCAAAATAGAAAAATGAAAGAAAAGATAACAATTACGATGACAGTTGTTTTGAAGATCAGTAGATGATTTCAAAAGAAAAGAGAAAAGATATTATGGTCATAGCTTTCAAGATCAGCCAAATCAAAGCTAACTATGATGACACGCGGGAGCAGCATGGTAGTGGTGAGGATATCCTCCTGAAAATGACTTTGCTTTTAACGGAAGAGAAATTCATTTTCTTGCATTTTAGCCTGAGAGTTTCAGTCATTTTCTCGTATCCAAACACAAGAAAATTCTAAAAGCATTTTTCTAAAAATAGATTTACTTGTAACTTACCTTTAATGAGTTTGATTGTGGCGCTTTGTTAGGTTTCATTGCCTTGCTTGGAATCCCTAGTAATGGATGGACTCCTTGGCCTAGAAAAGATACTCTACAGTGATCCCTCAATAAAATACAGTGGTCTGAAATTGCTAAAGATAGAAGAATCTAAATCCACATTGAGTATTCCCAAAGATTGGATACTAAAGCTGCCAAATTTGGAGTCAATGGAAATTGCGGGCTCTCCATCAGCAGAAGTAGTTTTCGACCTAGAGGAGCTGAAAGTCACTAGAGAAGTCAAGATTCTCTCTTGGCTAAGTACATTGGCATTATATAAGTTGCCAAACTGCGGCGCATGTTGAAACAAGACGTACAATTACAAGGAATATCGATATTTCGAAACTTGAAGGAGCTCTCTGTCTGTGAAACAGGGCTATCATTTCTCTTTCTAGTGTCTGTGGCTATATGTCTTAGAGAAATTGAAGACATTAAAGTGGAGGACTGTCCAAATATGAAGATGGTGATTGTGGACGAAGAAGGAACAAATGATATTATAGAGCTACCACTACTGAAGCGACTATCTATAACGCGTTGTCCCACAAAGAAATTCTTCTCATATCCTCATGGAAAGAAAGAGTCAGTAACCACTACATCAAATTCACAAGATGCTTATTTCAATTCCTTCTTTGATCAAAAGGCGCAGATCCCTTCTCTTAAGATTATACCCATAATAGCCATAGGCACATGCTTTGCAAGGCAAGTAATCAAATCTCTTTGAAGATCTTTATTGGTTTTATTAATTAAAATGTGTTCATAATTTATAACTATATTTGTCAAATAGAGGCCACTAATGGAAAATTCAGTCTTCCACCGCATTAGATAGATTGTGGGGATTAGGCCAATTTCACAAATTTTTCATAGCTACAATATGACGCAAAACTCTTATGAGCATGTTAGTTTACCGAGCTTGGAGGAGTTAAAGCTTGAGTCAGAAGGATCCTTCAAAGGAAAATGGCATAGTGAACTTATGGAAAATTCCTTCTGCAAATTAGCCACCCTCTCTATTGGATATTGCTCTAAGCTACACAACGTCTTCCCTTCCACAATCATAGGGAGATTGCACAACCTAACAATTGTTGAGATTGAAAACTGTCCCTCTTTGGAATCATTGTTTGATTGTGGGTCCACGGAAGCAAACATTGTGCAAACAACTATAATGCTCCCCAAATCAGAAGTAAAGACGATGAGGGAAGCAGGAAAGTTGAAATGTACAGTGAAGAGCGACTCCCAAATGATTTTGAGTTTTCCTAGTCTTAAAAAAGTCCGTGTTTGCAATTGCTCCAACCTAGGATATCTCTTCCCTAGTTATAGGGCCACAACTCTAGAGAAACTCGAGCGCCTATGGATTAGCAATTGTGAATAGATGAAGGAAGTGGTTTCTAAGGAGACAGCCAAAGGGGACGATGAATCATCACAACCGTTGTTCAATGAGATGGTTTGCTCCATCCCTTACCATGATCATCTATATTCTTGCATTTCGTATTTTAGAACGAACAATCTAATAATTTGTCCTATCTATCCTCCTTTCTCACATTAAACTCGTGCAGGCTAGATTCCTCAATATAAGAAAACTACAAATTGAAGGTGCCCGGTGCAAAGAGCTATGGAATAATCAAATTCCCTATGATTCCTTTTGCAAACTAGAATTTCTTCGATTGGAGCACTGCGACAATCTCCTATGTATTGCCCCATCCCACATGTGGAAGAGACTACTGCTTTGTCTCGACTTCCTAGAAGTGAGATCATGCCGTTTGGTCGAGATCATATACAAAAGTGATGGGATAGATACAAAGAGTGGCAAATTGAGGAGGTTGGCTTTGCATGATCTTGATCGTTTTATGCTGACTGTCTTAAAGTCCCTGATTTAGTGTGTGTTTGATTCCAATTTGAGGCTAGTTTGGTTATGGGATCGTATATGCTCATGCTAGGAAAGCATTATGGTGAATCTCATGCTGATTTTCAAGAATTGGGGTCATCACCAAACTTGAATATGTTAGAATCGAAGTATTGCGTGCTGACTGTGATTGCTTTGGCTAAATTCGGTATTAATTTGCCCCTAGATTGATGCCATTTTGATCAAATAGACTTATATGCACTTGTAGGAAGATATGACTTCATTTTCATGTCGATTAATCATCAAAGGATCACAATTTGCTGTCTTTTATGCTCTGTTACAATTACAAATGTCTGCTGGAAGTTGTGGAATAAGCATGAATTAGATGGGTAAGAGATATGGTGTGTGCAAGTTCTTTGTCAATTTCACATGTTCAGATGGCAATTGCGTGATTAAATTGATGTATGTATGCTTGTTATTGCCGTGAAGACTGTTGCCCTGATTATTGAATTAGAGAACTCCAATGTTAACTGAACTTTAATTCCATGATTCTTGCGATTTAAAGCTCGGGGCATCTATTTTTCGTAATATTAAATAATTTGAAGAATACTGACTTCGATTAAAGGTGATATGGTAGACTAGCCAGATTTGAGGAAATATCTAAACAAAACTGGTCACCAAGGCCCCCATCCAAATATTGCGTGGACGGCACTTGCCAACAGAATTCCAATTTCTCTCACTCTCATTAGATGCTCACCATTTAAGGCTTATTTATAAGAGCTATTGCTTAAACCTGATTGATCCTTCAAGTGTGTGCACTTGTGCCAATATACTGTGCACAACACCAATTGCGACCTATTGACGCTACTGGAAATATCTTTCGGGGAAGCTAGAACTCACATTTGGTTGTGAATTCCAATGTGGCAGGTGAAGGCATATATCTCTCTGTCCTTTCCTTCCTTGAAGTTCGCTGGCCACTGCTGTTCAGAATGATGTTTCAAAGATATGTTTCTCATTTCATTGGAATGCTCATGAACTGATAGTCATCTGTGTCAACAGCACTAAAGGAGCACAACAGAAGATTATCGGACAGAAGATTATCGCCAGTGGAGGGAGGGAAGCTTGGTCACCAGCAATAATTTAGTCACCTATCCGATTGCCAACAGTTCCGAGGACTGAAATGCCATAGTACTCAAACTTTGGTCATAATTGCTTGCTTCAATGATTCCATTCCTTGACATTGTTGTTGTTATCTCCTTACTCATATCCAAGGTCTATCGCTATAGCTAATCATTCTTCATTGAACCAAATTGCATATGCTCTGTTTCCCATTGCTTTATGTATGAGGCAGAGGCTGGGAGTTGTTGCTACCATCTATGTGAAAATGGACTGTGATTGAGGCTGTATTAATGATTCGAACATGCTGCATTTCCTTTGCAATGATTTGGATGTGAATCGTTGCTTTACTTTTGCATCAAGCTACCTAGCCGAAATATATACCACATGTTTGATGAAATTCCTAAACTAAATAAGTGTGTATTTGATTCGGGTCTTGACTGAGAGTTTCATTCATTACTAGGGTTTTCATCAATTTTGGTCATATCAGCCTAGTTGTGTTCTGTTTCTTCATCAAAAATCATAGGCAATCCATTTTGAACTTGCTTTGGATTTGCTAGAACCTTGTCAATACATGTTGATTCGCAGTTGTTGCAGCCCTAAGCTAAAGTCCATTGATCCTTCATTTGATGCTATTCCACTCAAGTAAGCATGTGCAGTGACATAAGATTGTGTTATGGTGAATTTCTTGTTCGCTTGGAAAAAATATTATGTCATGGATGAATTAAATTATACTGGAAATCAATCTTTGGATGCTGACCATGTCTTGATATCCCATGATTGGGTGTGCATTTGATTCCAACTTGAGGCTAGTTTGGTTATGGGATCATATATGTTCATGTGAGGAAAGTAATATGGTGAATCTCATGCCAACTTGAGGCTAGCTGGTCATGGATTGATGCCATTTTGATCAAGTAGACTCATATGTGCTTGTGGGAAGATATGGCTTCAATTTCATGTCAATTTGTCATCAAATAATCACGATTTGCAGTCTAGTATGCTCTGTTACAATTCTGATTGCTTGCTGGAAGTTGTGGATTAAGCACGGATTAGATGGATTTTGTCTTAGCTTGGTTGTCTTTTTTATCGCTCATGGGCAAGTGATATCACATGTTCAAGTTTCTTGTCAATTTCACATGTTCAGATGGCGCTAGTTGGCTGTTAGTCCCGCTAGAATGAAATCAAGGACTGCATATCAAAACAGATATGCATTAACAAAGGGTCTCAATTCCCTAAAAAAGCACAAACTTTAGATCCACTCTCTGTTCTGAGTTAAACTTTTTTTTGTCTAGAAAGAATCAACTTCCACTTAGTCCTAAATTTGATCCCCGTTCAATTGCCGTCCAAAATCACTGTTGAAGGTCTGACATGGCAGTCAGTTGTAAATCCATGTCGGCTAACTACTCACCAAAAAGCTGCTTTGTTGTTCTTAAAATTTGGGAAAAATCGAAGCAATTGGAGTTGGATTCTTCGATTCTGCAGACAAAAGTCTTCAAATTTTGCATTTGGGAATCTTCAATTCATCGAACAGACTCTAGCTCGCGAGAGTTGGTTTGTTGAGCTTTTGATAAACCAATTCTGAACTCTGCTGGTCTCGTGATCCCAAGGACGGGTGCACGACCAAAGACAGCATCTTCTGCAGGATCATTCTCAGTGAATCGCCTGCTTTCAAGGTATTTGATTGAATTTGATTCTGGTTATTCTGAATCGAGGATGGATAGCTATCTTCTTCAATGTCAAAGCTCATTTCAATTCATTGTTTTGCGTCTCATGCGTTATTCTTGCTGAAAGATGCGAGCCTGATGTCCTGCCGGGGTTGGTGATCATGTGCGGAAGAATTACTTACACATACTGTTCTCATATTTTGCCTATCCGAAAACTCAATGGAATGTTGACTCTTCCACATTGCACTGTTTGTCGTGCATCATTGAGCATTGCTGATGCGGCTATGTGTTTGACAAATATTTTGGGAATGAATGACAGATGACGGCTAGAATGATCAGATCCTTCTTCATTCATTTGATCTCTACTCATTTTGTACTTTCAGCTCTGTGAGGATGAAAAGCGTCTATGCATATTGATTCGAGTCTTCTGAGCCATGGGTAGGGTGTTACTCATCCATCATTTTGCAGTAGATGATCCCTTGAAATTATTGTCCTTAAACAAGGATAAACTGATGAGGCAAAAATGTCATTTTTGATCTGGTGATTAACTTCTCCGTTGTTTAGCCAGGACTTCTTATAGTCTCATCTAATCACTCTCTCCAGATTGTGTAACCTTGCTTCATAAACAATAAATTGAGATGAATTCATGTGTCTATACGTGAAGTTAAGATTTGCACATGAAACTATGTTGCAGTTAGAAGCAGATGCTGCCATGTTGTTAGCTTGGATCCTAGCAATTGTTCTCATGGCCTAAAGAACCCACATCCTAGTTAAATAAATTCTACCTGCAGATCAGCTTAGATCCTGACAATTGAATGTAAATACTAAAAGAGAGCATTGAAGAGAAAGAGGGCTTTTGATTGTTATTAATGCAAACTGTCTTCTTGAGGAATTTGGCACTTTGTTTTATCACAAACCAACTTCTGTTCTTGAAAAATCTTTTTGCGACATAAGACTATGTACGAACTCACCTCAATTGTACCTGGGACGCAGTGCTTCGTCCACGATCTCCCGCAAATCTGTGGCTTCCATACCCGGCGGGCCTTATTGTTCAACGACCAACTCGAGTACATAAATGCCAAGCGGGACATGCTATGGTCCCTCGCCCTAAAGCTGGATCGTTGGCATAGGGGGAGCGGGGTTTATAGCCGATGGCAAGCTAAGTAGCAGGGACAATCGGTGGTTCCTCGGTGCCAGATAGGCAGTTACTTTTTGTCCAGCGTGGATCCGCTTTCATGGAGGATAAGAGTGCGAAATAGCTGAATAGTTCTAGCATTTTGGAGGAGGTGGTAGGGCCTAAAAGGCAATGTTAGTATAAAGAAATGGTGGAGGGGGTCCACTTATTTTTAATCGACAATTGTATGGCCGGTTGCAGGCCGGGGATTGTGCTCTTGCGTCCAACGGCACTTTGACCACCTCTTCAACGGCTACTTTGAAAATTGCAATTCGATAAAAAAAAAAAAAAAAAGATTCGAAGCTTGCGGAAGGATTCGGTTTCCAACTTCTTGATATTTTACAAGCGTGGTCATAAACTACTAATCTTATGAAGAATTTACCAACATACGAATGGATTAATAAATTACCAACTTCTTATCAACATTGTAAGGGATTTAGCAATATCCAAATAAATTAGATTTACCAATGTCAAAATAAATTGGCAAATTACGTATTGTTTTTTTTTTTTTAAATTAGACGTGTGGTTCATAAGTTTTTAATGATGTAATTAGTATAATTATGTCAGATTAATTTGTAAGTAACCTCTTAGCCTAGTTGGTTAGGATCTCACCCTGAGATCCGTGAGGTAAGGGGCTCAAAGCCCCGATTATTTATCTTGTCCCTCGAATTGAGGCATGTGTTTAGTGCTGATTTGGTTCCACCTTCAAAGGTGCATACTCAATTCGGGCTTACTCGATGTTAGGGATGGAGGATCAATGCCGCTTTGATTCCACCTTCAAAGGCGCGTACTCAATTTGGGCTTACTCAATGTTAGGGATGGCTTTCCTCTTGGCGCCCCATAAGGATCTTTAATTTATTTCGTTGATCGATATATTTCAATTTTTTATCCTAAATAATCTATTTTTCAGTATAGAATTTGTATATAATGGATATACATGTAATTTATACCTTTTTAACTACAATTTTTATTATATCCACAATCAATACAAAACAGCCTCTATCATAAAACTACCATGTTAATATGTGTATGCTGACTATCCAATTATGTCAGGTTATTTAAATTTTGGAGTACATGTGTAAGTATATTTTACCATTGATTAAAATTATTTTTGTTTTGGGTGACTGACCAAATTAGGAGAGTTGCTTTTTCAAGAATATTTGCTGCTGTTAGTCGTAAAACAATTTGTACAAATTTGGGACTAAATATATAATTGTGTATGGTAATGAACAATTAACGTGATGCTTTCAAGCTTTTTCAGCAATTCCTTTTTAATTTGTATTTTACAAGGTATCATATACTTCAGTAAAAAGATGTTTTTTTACTTGAATAGTATCAGTGTTCACGTAGATGAAGTCATATATGACGTCATTCTGCCAATTCAATTATATATGTAATTCAAAACCTATGTATTGTCACAAAATTAATAGATAGATGTTTATTTAACATCAATAAAGTGCCTAGAACTCTCTAAGCATCCAACTAATCTCCATCCAGTGTAATGATCTCTCCATCTCACACACATCGGGTAATCACCGGAGACTCACAAATGTGTGCTCATGGGAGGAGCCACAAGAGAATGTATAAGTGTAGTGATTCGATCACAAGCTTTGACAAGAAAGATAAACACACTTATCACTTGAACAACCTCTTGGGGTTAAAAAGATAAGTATCACTTAGTTTTCTTGGAATAAAACTAAACAAATCTAATATAAAGTGAAATCTCTTAATCTTTTCCTTATAAAAGAGTTTTTCATTTCCCAAATGTTAACCGTCATTGTGATCGTAGTTTAATTTGCCACACTTGATTTACATGTGGGCCGAGCCCTTCTTCCTATTCTTTAAAACTTCGTGAAGGGTTGGAGAATATTTCTTCTACACTAGAAATTATTACTCATTTAAATTCTAATAGTAGTCTCACATTATATATTGCCTTTACCATGTGAAAGAAAGAATTAAGGTGTAATCCGGGCATCATTACAAGACTGAAAAATTAGTTTTGTTAAAGTTTAGAATCAAATGACGAGGCATTATTACTTAAAATCTTATCTATGTTGTTGCTCCATCCTCTAGATTGACTTACACACTGGTTTATATTCAGCAGTTACCGGAGTTAAATTTTATCTTTATGTTGAAGCTGGTCCGATCGAGCTTTGGTACTCTTCTTCAGCAACCAATGAACTCGTCATATAGGAGTCTTAGGAAATTCCTCTAGTACATTAAGAGAAGATGCATTGAATTTTTTTATATCATGATGCTCATTAAGGAGAAGATGGAACTTCCTAGAGTTAACTGGTTAAATGGCCATCGTGTGGCAATTTTCAATAGAAAGTCCTGTAAAAATTTACAATTCTATAAAACACATATGCAACTATATTTTTTCCACGGGATTTCAATGTTAAAAATCTCCAATTGAATTCCTTAATTGGGTAAAGCAAAGTGAGTAAAGTTAGGAAAGATTAGGAAAACACAATGCTTTGTCCTTCCACCACCGCAAAAGATCAACATTGCTTTCCTCGAATTTTTCAAATGTAGTTCCTGTCATCTTTGTTGAGATATCCATCTGCCTCACCAGCAATCGACACCGAAGTGCTTGAGGCTTGCCCTTTTCTTTGGGAGCACATGTGGCCAGAGAGCATAGGTCCGAACTGTCACGGCCCATTAGCCATCCTAAGTAAAATCTATCTATTCGGGCTCATGTACACTAGGAAGAACCTTAGAATATTTTCAGATGGCTGAGGATCCTTCGCTCAAGGGTTGTCGGCACCTACTTAGATAATTTTGGAGCTTCAATTAAGATTACTAGAAATAAGGTAGAAAAGGATCAGACGAGCGCATGCATTATTATACAAGGACAAGCCAGATAGCTTGTCCTCTTCCTTGAGACAGGCTCACATGTGACTTTTGTCGGTCAGTGCAGCTTGGTTGTGCCCTTCCAACTCTTACTTGGATTTTGCTAGACTAGACAACGTGTGAAAGGAGAGAAAATATGGTACGTTGGAGCTGTTGGAGGTAATAGGTTTGAGAGAGAAGAAGTAATTGATTGAAGTATTACACCAAGAGACGTCAAGTTTGGAACGCTTAACAGTGTTACCTCCAAACGTAGGAAACCCTGAGTTTTTATATGCACGTTATTGGGCTTCGCCCATATGGACCCAAATAACCATACTTTTTTACCTATTGGGCTTGTATGTGAACATATTATTTTGGGTATATTAATAATATATCCAACAATATCCTCCTATGTTCACCATACAGCACAATCCAATAAGTTGGTCAATGTAATGTTCAAACAAACATGAATCATCCACATTCAGTCCAAGACAATCAACTTGGATCGGTCAAAGAGTATTCGAGCAATAAAGTATTAAACTAAATCATCATGTGCAAACTAAATAAGTGAATCATTCTTATCATGAATCATTTATGAGATTAAAAATCCAAATCCCAAAATAAATCTCGAGATTCAATTCACAACCAATATATGCATATTAATCAAGTATAAGTAGGCCGAGTCAAAATAGTCTAAGGCCTTACAAATATAAGAAACAAGCATAATAATGTCCACAAAATAGAAATAGCAAAATGCAAGTCTCAAGTAAATGGACTTCATCAAAATAGGCAATAGCGAGGTAAACATCAAGTCCTCACACGCTCTAAGTGATATATATTCATTCATCAAGTAGGTCATCCTGGTCAGGATCCCACTCATTAAGCTCTCCTCCATCTCTGCCATCCCTTGTAGAATGTCAAATATGAATTTCATATTATCATGAATTCAATCAATTGAATAAAAACTTAGCACCATTCCATCAGGCGGAGAAGAACATATATTGATGTCATAAAGCATCATAATATCATGTCATAAGCATCAAGCCAGTTTCATAAATTATGAACAAGACCTAAACAATGTGATTTACAAAGAGTCATCAACTTAAGTTTATTTGTAGGAGAATAACTATTGTCTAGTTTCAAAGAACAAGACCAATAGTCAAGTCACTTACAACAACCTAGTCATGTATTATCAAGTTTCAATTAAGAACAAGACAAATAGGCTTCTTATGTAAACAATTGTTTCTATGTTTCAATTTGGAATGTCACAATTACGATTCCTTAAAGTCAAATAATCTAGCATCAAGTTTGGAATGAGATCATTTAACCAAAAAGGATAGTCAATCTAGTTGAATTGTATCATCAAGTTTGGAATGACACAATTTTTCCAGATAGAACATTTGAATTAGGTTAAAGTCATCTTCATCAAATTTGAAATAAGACAACTCACCCTCTTCAATTAGTCAGCAACCGTGAACATCAATGAAACATATAAACTGTGCTTATCATTGTAGACAATAAAGAAAGATTTGATAATTCAAAACACAAGTAAGTAAATGGTAGTTAAGACTTGCCTATAAAGTCTTTAACCCCAGTTCCCCCACTGTTTTGAATAATCGATCTTTAGGCATACCTTTGGTGAGAGTATCGGCTATGTTATCCTTCGATCTCACATCGATCAAGGTGATAACCCCTTGTTCTCTCAGATAATTCAACAACGCATGTCTCAGTCTCACATGTCTTCTCTTTGAATTAAAGAGAGTATTCTTGACGACTTGGACAGCTGCTCGATTATCACAAAATAGGCTTAAAGAATTAATCTTTAGCCGAGTCAAATGAATATCCATAATTAGATTCTTTATCCACTCTGCCTCTTCACCGGCTGAGGCTAAAGCAAAAAGTTCCGATTCCATAGACGACAATGCAATACAAGTCTGTCGTTTGGATTTCTAAGTAATAGCAGCTCCACCCAAAGTGAATACATACCCACTAGTGGACTTACTATTTCCAATATCCGAGCACCATGAGGCATCAGAATATCCATCCACAATTGGAGGATAACCAGAATAATAAAGCGCATAATCTTTAGTACCTTTAAGGTATCTCATTAGCCTATTAAGGGCATCCCAATGCTCTTTATTAGGATTACTAATAAAACGACTCGGCATATACCAACCGTAAAGGCTATGTCGGGTCTAGTGCAACTCATAGCATACATGAGACTACCAATCGGTTTGAGTACTTTAACCGATCCACGCTGGTCCCTTCATTAGGACTCGAGTCTATTATTATAATCACATGGTGTCTCACTCGGTTTACACTTATCGTATCCCCAAATAGAAAGTAGCTGCTCAATATAATGAGTCTGGCTAAGGGAGATGACTTGCCGTTCAAAGCTTACTTTCAATACCAAGATCTTTCATGTCAAATTCTTTAACTAAAGTAGCTTTCACGTCACTCACTACAGAATGATCGGAACCAAGAATTAACATGTCATCAACATACAAGCAAATGATGACTATCTTGTTTGACATAGAACGATGGTAAAGGTATTTATCTGAATAACTAGACTGAAAGCCATAACTCTTTACCACTTCATCAAATTTAAGATGCCACATCTTAGGTGCTTGTTTAAGACCATATAGAGATTTCTTTAATTTACAAACTTTGTCCTCAAGACCTTTCATAACATATCCTTCCGGTTGTTCCATGTAAATTTCCTCATTTAAATCCCCATTTAAAAAAGCTGTTTTTACATCCATTTGATGCACTACAAAGTGTTCAATAGATGCCAAAGCAAGAAGAATTCTTATAGTTGATAGATGACACACATGTGAATAGACATCAAAATAGTCTATCCCACTCTGTTGTTTATAGCCTTTAGCTACTAAGCATGCTTTGTATCTGGCTATTGATCCATCACTATTCAGTTTCTTCTTCAACACCCATTTACAGCCTATAGCTTTAGCCCCTTTTGGCAAATTTACTAGCTGCCAAGTATGATTCTGCAGCAGAGAGCTCATTTCATCATCTATGGCTTCTGCCCATAGTAGAGATTCCCTAGATCTCATTGCTTCCTGATAGGAGAATGGATCATCCTCAAGATGGTAAGCAACGAAGTCTTCACCAAAACTTTTGGGAATTCTCTCTCTTGTAGATACTCTAACTGGAATTGGTTCAATAGCCAACTGTGTGGAATTAGTGTCAGAATGGCCTACTTCAGATTCTACAGGAGATTCTGAAATCATATCTGTAGATCCAAAAACATTCAAGCCTTGATCTCTGATAAACTTGTTTTCAAATAACACTGCATCTCTAGATTCTATCACTTTGTGTTAGTAGATAGATCTAAAACCTATTTGCGCGCTATCTTCTGCACTACCTAGATATACACAAGTAATAGTTCTAGATCCCACCTTAGGTTTTTTAAATTTGGTATACTTACATAAGCAATACAGCCCCAAGTCTTAAGAGTATCATATCTACAAGGGCGCTTATGCCATATCTCATAAGGTGTCATGGACAACTTAGAGTGCGGCAACCTATTCAATATGTGATTAGCAGTTAGAACTGCTTCTCCCCAGTAGGAGGAAGGCATGCCAGCTGTAAGTAACATAGAGTTTAACATTTCAGTTAACGTTCTATTCTTACGCTCTGCAGCACCATTTGATTGGGGTGAATAAAGAGCAGTGGTTTTAAGTATTATACCTTCTGAAGCACAAAATTCCTTGAACCTTGACATTAGTATATTCTCCTCCTCTATCACTCCTAAACCTCTTAATTTTCAAGTTGAGTTGATTTTCTACTCTAGACTTGAAAATCTTAAATTTTTCAAAAGCCTCATCTTTCGATTTCAACAAATAGACATGACAATATCTAGAAAAATCGTCTATGAATGTTATTAGATACTTCGACCACCTTTAGTAATGTAATTTCTAAAATCACAAATGTCATAATGTATTAGCTCAAGAAGTTGTGTGCTTTTAGAAATCAATTTAAAGGGTTTTCTAGTAATTTTAGCCTGTGCACACACTTCACACTTATCAAATCGAATAGAAATATCTAATGGAATGTTATGAGTTTTAGCTAAATGTTGCATTTTCCTGTAATTCACATGTCCAAGTCTATTGTGTAGCAACTTTGGATCAATCAAAGTAGAATTCACATGGTTTATGCTATCGGCATTTATACTCAACCTATACATACCATTAACCATGAATGCACAACCAAAATAATATGAGTTAACAGATAAAGTTACTTTACCATTCATAGTTGAAAAAGACATACCAGCTTTATCAAGTAAACTCATAGATATTAAATTCTTCTTAAGTAAAGGTAATACTCTAACATGTTTCAGAGTTAGTAATTTACCTGAAGAAAGCACCAAATTTGCAGTTCCAGCATGAGTCACCTTTGCCTCACCGCCATTGCAATTTTCCACAATGTCTTTCACTTCTATGACCTCAGTGAGTAAATTCTTGTCATTTGTAGCATGACAAGTAGCGCCACTATCCAACCACCACTCAGAAGAGATGTTGGCCTTTCCATTCTTCATCATTCCAATAAAGGCTCGAGGCTCAGATCCTCTGATTAGCATATTGGCCTCATTATGTGGTGTGTCGTTATTTGGCTTCCTTGGCAACTTACACTCTGCTGCCCAATGACCTCACTTTCCACAGTTATGGCACTTGCCCTTCTTCTTCTTTTTGAAGATAGTCTTTTTGGCCTCTAACTGTAAAGAGGATTCACCTTTTGGTGACTTGGACTTTTTTCTGAGGTTTATTGGAGTGTGAAACTAAGTTGGCAACTGACTTTTATTGTCCCACTTGTTCCAAACTCTTCATAGTGATATTTTGATTCTCAATGTGAATATACCTCTTTAATTCATCCAGTCCCATCTGTACCTTCAGTCTGTGCATTTCAGTCTTGAAAGAACTCCATTCAGTTGGCAGTTTGCTCAACACAACACCAACAAAGAGATTATCGGACATATCATAATTATCATCTTTCAGCTTGTTTCTCATGTTCTCAAATTCAACTAACTGAGAGGTGATGCTTGAATTCATAGTGAATTTAAAGTCAAAGAATTTCTCTGCTATGAGGGTTTTAGATAACCCCTCTTGTTTTTGGAACTGAGCGTTCAAGTGATCCCATATCTCTTTCGCCGTCTTATACTCACTATAAGTCATAGCCAAATTAGGATTTAGAGAGTTCAACAAGTAATCTCTACAAAAATCATCATCTTTGTTCCATTGATATTCATTCACATCTTCAGTAGTAGATGTAAAATCGCTCAATACAGTATAGAATATGTCACGTTCTTTTATGCCAAATTGAACATGTAATTTCCAGCCATGAAATTCAGTAACATCAAAAGATTGCAACTTTATAATATCATAGGAACTACGCTTTGCCATTTTAATCAAAGCAAAGTGTTAGAGTGCACCTTGAAGTCCTCGAGCAACAAAGTTGAATAACTCCCCTAACCTTGATCAAACCGCTCTGTAGAGATGGAACTTGCCAAAACAAACCCCAAAAACGGATCCGGAGCGCCCAAAAAACCTTAAGATGGACTACCCTTGTTGCTGAAACTCGCTGAAAAATTTCGCCCCCGAAATTCGCTAGAAATTTCGTCCCCCAAAATTCGCTAGAAATTCAGATGGAAACTTCCGGGTACCATAACTTCTCCGTCCGACCTCCGATTGACGCGAGTGACCACTCAAAACGTTCGTAGCGACGAGTAGATAAAAGCCCAAGTGATTTCACCCTCTTAAATTGGCTATAATTTTTGGGTTTTTGAATCAAAGATTTTGGTCACCCGAATCTTCAAACTCAGATCCCGGCCAATATCATCGTCGAAATCGAAAGTAAATTACAGCCGCGAGTTCTTCTTAACGAAATCTTCAAGAACACACTTTACTCGCTCAAATCCGACACACGAACCTAATACTTCAAGATTGTTGGAGGTAATAGGTTTAAGAGAGAAGAAGTAGTTGATTGAAGTATTACACCAAGAGACGTCAAGTTTGGAACGCTTAACGGTGTTACCTACAGCGTAGGAAACCCTGAGTTTTTATATGCACGTTATTGAGGCTTCGGCCCATATGGACCCAAATAACCATACTTTTACCTATTGGGCTTGTATGTGAACATATTATTTTGGACTATATTAATAATATATCCAACAGGAGCTAGGTCCTCAAACGTGAGGCCTAAGACAGTAACAAGTTTTAAATTGCCATGTGACGATATATCAAGTCGTACTCTCATTATGCAGAAAGGGCTGATGTAGCACGAAGCTTCAATAATTGCTAAGGTCCTGTTTGTTTATTTTTGTTTGGAACAAAAATTTCAATTCTTTTGTTCCAAGGAACAAAAAAAGAACAAAAACGCATTTGCTAAAACTTTTATTTCCAGGAACAAAAAATCTTTTTGTTTAAATTTCCGAGAACAGATTTGGAACAACAAGAAATAGAAAAAAATTGTTTCTTATTCCCAGGAACAATTCCAAGATACAAATTTTCTTTCTCCTCTTTTTTTCTTCTTCCTCCTTTTGCTAGTCACCGGCCTTGGCCATGGCCAGCGCCTGCCAGAGCGTCGTCGGCCCTCGAAGATGCCAAGCCTCGCTAGGCCACCGCCAAGCGACGCTGTCCTAGCGGTGGCCCGGCAAGGCCAAGCCTCGCCCAAGTGGCGTGAGGTCGGCCTCGCCTAGATCTAGCGACGGCCACAAAGAGAAAGAAGGAACAAAAAAAAAATAATAAAATAATAAAAATATTGAAAAACTAAAAGAAACAACAAAATTATACAAGTTTATCAAATGCATTTCTATTCCTAGAGTAGAATTTTTTTGCAATTGCCAAGTACGTTTTTATACTCATAAATTATTCCCAAGAATAGAAAAAAAAAACTATTTATGTTTAAAAATTATTTCCTGGAACAGAAACGTTATCAAATGCGCCTTAAATGACGACGATAGCCAAAGAATACTTAACTACCCGGTTAAACTCTTAACCTTGCTTTGTCCTATCTTCGACCTCCTCATCGGCATTTTAGAGAGAGAGAGAGAGAGAGAGAGAGAGAGCAACATCGGAGCATAATCAAGTCATGGCCTTTTTTTTTGGCGATTTCGTAGATGATGTAGATAATTAGATGACACATTATACAACCTGCGCACATTGACGATGGGCCAAGAGATGCAAGCGATAGTCATTTCCATATTTTGGTAACTTAACATTTGCTTATGATCTCTATTAATCCGTTCACTAGTATTAAAAGTGGACTCTAACGTTAGTATTGATGCCAATGGAGTTAGCACGCCCCCATCAACCATGGAAAGAATGGGAAAAAGACAACAGTTTGGCCTTCCATCATACCAAAAGGTCGTAATTTTCTTTGTCGACTTATTCAATGTAGTTGTTGCCATCTTCGCCGGGATATTCATTCACCTCACTAGCAACTGACACTAGAGTGCCCAAGGGTTGCCCCTTTTCAGCCTAGGAGCACAAGTTCGGACTGGCTCGACGTGCCAGCTATCCTAATTGAGATCGATGTCGGTTCATGCACATTCGGAGGGACCTAACAATTCTTTTCAAAGCAGGGGATCCTTCGCTCAAAGCTTTGCCAACATCTTGGTAGATATTTTTGGAGCTTCAATTCATCTCATCCAAACATCTGTCACATGTCTCACCTCGTAATGACAGAGTCTAGAAAATGCAATATATATTATGGGCCCCATTGAACTCGTCGATTCAAGGGAAGAAGGCACTCAATTTTGTGTTTCGCTCTATTTCCTCCCTTTTTTTGGAGGAAAATGTCTTGCGAATTCACTGGAAAAATCTTGCTCTACCGTTCCTTTCCATTACTTGGATCTTTATTGCCTCCCCTCCTTTCACCCAATTCCTAAAACTCACTTCATTCCATGGAATAGCTCGATTGGGTTTGTTATGGATCTTGCTCTCACAAGCACAATTGAATGTCATGGCTAATATATTAAATTTTTTTATTACGTCCACGGTCAATGGAATAGTAGGATACGATTGATAACTATTATATTCCAAGGAATAATTTCTAATAAAAATACATATTTCTTATTTTGTTATCGAGAATAATTTCTAAACATTTGAAAGTGTTTGGTAACTATCGAAATTTTTTTTTTTTCACGAAATAAAAATTACATTTGGTATTGTCTTCAAAATTTCTAATCTAAATAATTTTCTTTTAATTTTGAAATAATTTTATTACTTTTTCTTTTCTTTTCTTTATCTTCTTCTTCAAGCTTTGATCGGTCGTCAAGTCAGATGAGGGTCGATGACCTCGTCAAAGCATCAGCAAGGTTGCGCTTTGTCAGTCGAGCCTCATTAACGACTGGGTGAGGCTTGGATCTAACAAGACTAATTATTATTGCAATGACAGAGTCTAGAAAATAATCTATTGCGGCACTGCAATTATTATTTGTGCATGATGACTATTCGATTTTATTAGATTATTTAAAATTTAAAATTATATTTATAAATATGTTTTCTCATTGATTAAAACTATTTTAGTTTTGGGTGGTCGACCAATTGCATTTTTGTCGAATATTTATTGCTGTTTTTCATAAAGCAATATGTACGAAGGACACGTCAACTTGAAGTTGGTAAGGACGATGTGCAGAAAGAGAGGACAGTACGGTAGAGTGGGGCCCCCCAGGCTTGAGGTTGACATAACAAGCAGCTTTAACAATTGCAACGTGACCCCCGATGTACCAAGCCGTATTCTTCATCTGCAGCATGAATGAGTTCGATATGACATGAGTCTTTAACAATTGCCGAGTGACCGATGAAGGCCAAAAAGTGACTTGACTCAATCTTGGCTAACCCTTCAGCTCACTTTGCTCTATCTTCCTCCTCATCTGCATTTTAGAGAGAGAGAGAGAGAGAGAGAGAGAGCAGCACCAGAGCGACGATGGTAGACGTGTCAGGGAGGGAGAGACACATAAAGATTTGGGAGTTTGCAATGAGAAGCGTCGGCTTCGTGATGAATTGTCCACGTTCCTTCTTTTTTTTTTTTTTTTCTTTTCTTCTTTTTGCAGAGAATTGATCAGAAATAGGTTCATCACGTGGAGGTTATTAGCAAAGAGAGGTTAGAGGGAGAGAGAGGGTAGTCAGGCTCAACCATGGAATAGCGACGAATCCATATTAGCCATGGTATGGGGTTCATGATCCCCTTAACGTACGTATAATTACGTACAAGTACGTATGATTATTACAAGTACACTTCATATTTTCTGCATCCATTTTCGAGGTGTAATCGATCAATAAAATTGGTTTTTTTTAGAACTTTTAAAGTGAGTTTTGAAAAATAAATGATGATTATAATTAGTAATTTCTATACAAAAAATGAAAAGGCCATATTCCACGAACATCTCTATTCTCAAAATGGAATTGTGTATGTAGCTCAAAACCTATATGTATTCACAAGATTAATAGATATGTGTTTATATTAATGGAGTATCTAAGATTCTTTGAGTATCGGACGAATCTTCACTAGGTTTGCCGGTCCCTCCATTTACACATTAAAAATTATTGAGATGCATGATTTTTTATATTACATTCTTTGTAAAATCTGTTATTTGCCTTCATCTTCTTTTTGTTTTTGTTTTTTTTTTTTTTTTTTTTTTGTTTCTCAATTTCTACTCAAAGTCCTAGCTTATCGTTCTAAATTTGGAAGCTGAGCTCCCCTTCCTTTTTTTTTTTTTTTAACTATTGGGAAGGTTTAGTGGATATTTTTTCTATACTAGAAACTATTACTTATCTAAATTCTAACCTTAATCTCACATTATATATGTATTTTTTTTCGCAGAACTCTGGACTAAAATTAAACGTGGCTTGAAATGAGAGGTATAATTGGCAGAAATCTCGTAGGGAGGCTAAAAATACCTAAGAAGTTGAAACGAAAGAGTAGATGAAACAACAATTAAGAACATTGAAGAAACTTAATTACATTTTATGTAATAGATGAAGCAATGATCATAACAACAACTTAAAGTGGAAGAACACTAATATTTGTTTACAAAGTAGAATAATAAATAAAACTTGACAATATGATATTAGGAATACAATAAAAAATTTTAAATCATGCCTTAGGAAGAATGTAGGTCTCGTTAATGTAAAACCGGTCCAACCACCTTGAGTCCGCTCATTTCCTTTGTTCCTCCCACATTTAATAGGAAATATTTTGTGAGCCCACGAGAATTTTTCCTTCCATTCTCTTCATTAGATCAATCAACATGGACAGTTCAATCAATGAGTGGTTTTCTCTAATACTGTATTTTATAAAAAAAGGAATAATGAATAATTTCTTCTAAGGAGAGATGAAGTGCGGTGAAAATTGTCAGAATAATTTCCACATATTCCAATCTCGAACCAAGGGGCTTTAGTGCTTATGTTAAGCCTTAGGTTTGGGGGGAACCAAATTTGAATCGGAAAAGGACAATGATTATCCACGTGGCATATGCATGAAGGATTTATATTACATAATTAAGTAAACTAATATTACTGGGAACCGGGTATGTAAGGTTGACAATGGTAAGACAAGCACATGCATTACGCAAGGACAAGGCAGAGAGCTTGTACCCTTTCTTGAGACGGGCTTAAATCTCTTTTGTCGATTGGTGTAGAACTGTGGCTTTCCAACTCTTACTTGGATTTTTCTGGAATGGACAACGTGTAAAAAGAGAGATAGGACGGTACGGTGGAGCTGGGTCCCTGGACGGAGGTTTGACATAACAAGAAGCTTTAAATTATCATGAGACCCACGATGCATCAAGTCGTCCTCCCATCTCCAGAAGAGGTTGACATAATACGAAGCTGTAATAATTGCGGAGTGACCGACGATGGCCAAAGAGCAACTAAACTCTAGCCTCGTTGAGAACTTGAGACTCTTAACCGCCCATTGTTCTGTCTTCCTCCTCCTCGTCTGCGTCTTAGGGGGAGAGGGGGAGAGGGGGAGCAACTTGTGTGGACGTGTCTGGTTGATACTTGATAGGGAAGGAGAGAGACACGTAAGGAGTTGGAGTTAGAAGAGAATTGTTCACTTCTACAGACCTGGAAAGAGGGTCATTGGGTTGAGATTATTGGCAAAGAGAGGTCAAGAGAGAGAGAGATAATTACGTACAAATACACTTCATATTCCCTGAATCCGTTAACAAGATATAATCAATCAATAATATCGGGTTGTTTTAGAACTCTTAAAGTAAGGTTCCATGAAATAAAATTGTTATTGTAACTAGTAACTTCTATACCAAAAAAAATGAAGATGTATCTTCCTTGAAGCTTCGGTTCCTCACAACGGAGTACCTAAATGCACAAGATTAATAAATAAGCGTCTCTTAGATATCAATAGAGTGTTCATGGCTTTTGACTATCCCACTAATTCTCATTAAGTGCAATGGTCCTTCAATCCATGCATATCTGAAAATTACTAGAGATAAGCAATTTTTATATTACATTCTTTTGAAAATCTTTTAGTTGCCATATTTGATTTTTATTTTTATCTCAATTTCTATTGGAAATTGATTTGGCAGCTTGACTTCTAAATTTGGGAGCTGAGCTCCCATTCCTTTTTTTTTTTTAAAAAAAAATCTCCTGGGAAGGTTTTGTGAATGTTTTCTCTATACTGAAAACTATAAGTTATCTATTTCTAAACTTAATCTCACATTATATATGTTTTTTTTTTTTTTTCATGTCAAAAAAGAACTAACATGTAATCCTTGCATAGTTATGAGGCCGAAAAATAGTTTGATTAAAGTTTAGATTTAACTGATGAGGCATGGTTATTTAATATCTAACGGCAGGAGTTTTAGGGCGCGGGCTTGGAAGAACTTTTGGTTGACGATTGCATCATAATTAAGCTTAAATAACAATAGGGAAATTGAGAACAACTCTTGTGGATCTTGTCTTTGTTGCATTTTGTCAATCAAATAAGGCGTTACGGAGACGCAATACTTATTGACCATCGTCATCAATGAATCCTCCGGTACACTTTCCTATCTAGAAAAGCTTGGTGAAACTGAGGAAATTACAAATTATTCTGTGCAAATGCCCACGAGGACACCTAATCTGTCGTGCTTGAGGAATGTACAATCCTTCGCACTATCTTATTTAGAAAGAGTTGTTGAGGTTTAAGGTTTAGGGTAATCGAGATCTTTGTTGCGTGCGATTCAATTGAAAGATTACGTATCCTATGCAAGCTGAAGAAGCTAAGGTGTGTTGAACTGAAACGCTGTCCTAAGCTAAGACCCATGAAAGGCAGCAATGGCTCACGGTCTTTAAAGTACTTGGAGACCAAAGGTTACGGACCTCTCAAAATGTGTTGCCTAATGTGTCGAGATCAACCAAGATAGAGACGGAAGTGTAACAACCGTAGTAGTTATTGTGGTAAGAAAACACCGTGATAGGTGATGTGGTTGTGGTAGACTTGTAATATTTTAACTAATTTTTAGGTGTCACGGACTCTAGTTCTTCATCTTAGGAATTATTTTGTACGGCTTGTGAATGCATTAAAAACTCAGGATATCAATAACTCGACCTATTCAATTTTGTGAGTAATGCTACCTAAGTATTGAATGATGAATTATGATTTTGGTCTTGTTTCATCGAAGTTCAGATATTCAAAATTTAATTAAATAATGGATTGCCAACATCAAAGCAAATACATATTGATGAAGGGTCCCGACTATTAGAAGTCAACGTCCACTTGCGTACCGTCAATAGTGTGAGTTAAGTATCTCAACTCAAATTATATTTTGCACTAACATTATAGCTTGTCATCGGCTCAGGCTCATCAATCCATAATAAGAAAGAAGAAGAGATGAGCTGTAGATGGTTTGTGTAGAGAAACAAAGTGGACGAACAATGCAACGTATTCATTCTCTTCAATGGTGCATGAAGATATATTATACAGGGCTGAGAGTTTCTTTTTTTTTTTTGTTAATTAATATATTCTTATTTAGTCCAATGCGACCTGTTTGTGGCATAACAAATGAATTTCACAGCTACACATCGAATATACGATACCTTTGTAATTAGAACTTTTATTTTGTATGCGGTCAATAGAAGAACAACTTATATGGCGGCACTACACTATTTATATGCGCATGATGACTATTTTGATTATATCAAGATATTTATATTTTGAATTGTATGGGTAAGTATATTTTACCATTGGTTAAACTTTTTTTTTTGTTATGGGTGATCGACTAAATTAAGAGGTTGCGTTTTTTTTTTTTTCCTTTTCTCCAAAATATTTGTTGTTGTTATTCGTAAAATAATAGGTGCGGATTTGGGACTAGATATATAATCATTACATGGCCGTGCCCACATTAATGTGATGAAATTAATATTAGCATCCATATGTATGATGTCTAAACGACATCTAGGATAGTAAGTGTATGAGGTTGTACCGCCATATGGTGCATGGGGTTGATATAACACAAATCTTAGTAATTGCTTCGTAAACGACAAAGGCCAAAAAGCAACTTTAAGTTTACCATGCTTAGCTATTAACATCACTTTCTCTATCTTCATTTTGATTCAGCAACACGTCTATTTTTCTGTCTATTAAATTGAAATTGTGACCGAAACTCTAGACTGAAATTGAACGTAGCCTTAAATGAGAGGTGCAATTGGCAGCAATCTCGTATAGAGGTTAACAATATTGTAGAAGTTGAAATGAAGGAATAGACGAAACAAAAAAATTAAGAACATAAATGAAGCAATGTTTAAAACAACAATTTATAGTGGAAGAACACAAATATTTGATCATGAAGCAGAGTAACAATGATAGGATATGAACTTGACAACATGGTATCAGGAAAATAAAATAAAATTTTCAAATTATGCCTTAAGAAGAATATAGGTCTCATTAATGTGAAACTCATTTGACCACCTTGGATTCTCTTATTTCCCTCTGTTTTCTCTCATAAGTAAAAGGAAATATTTTGTGGGCTGTTGACGCCTAAATTTTGATTCGGTCTTTTTTTAATTAGGGCTTAGTCTCTTTTAATCTTTGTTTTTCCTTTTTCATATAATAAATAATAAATAATAAACAACAAAAAATCAGTAAAAAACAAACAAATAAAAAAACAAATAAAAACAAGAAAAGCAAAAAGCAAAAAAAGCAGCTAGCCCCTTTTTCTTTCTTTTTCCTTCGCACGACTTGCCCCCCCCTCTTCTTCTTCCTCTTGTCTTCTTCTTCTTCATTCGCCTTTGCATCTCATGCGCGGTGGCCGGCAACGCGCTTAAGGGCAGCCTACGGCAGAGAGGCACGGAGGTAGGCCGCCGAAGGAGAAGACAACACGCATGCGCCTTCAATGCGCGCCTTTAATGCTGAGATGAGACGCCGGTTGGGCCGCGGGAGTCCGGTCGGCAAGCCAAAGACCGGCGGCCAAGCCCCTCCGTCGACCGGACCTCCTCGCCTATAAATAGCGGAGCACCTCCGTCGTTGAAGAACAGACGAGGCCAGCAAGCTTAAAGAGGTCCCTGAGAGACTTCAGGGAGCTCAAAGAGCGAGCACGGCCGAAGGATCGAAGCCGGCGAACTCTGAAGAACTTCCCCCGAGAGACTTCCGGGGAGGTTCGAGAGCGAGCTGGCCGAGATCCGAGGGAGATCGATCGGAGGAAGGCCAGATCCGGAAGCTGAAGAGGCGCCGTAGCTGCCCTGTCGTCGTCACACGCACCTGCACCCCCAGATCCGCTGCTGCTCCGGAGCTCAAAGAACCACCGCAACTCGGAGCCCCCGTCGCGGAGTTCCCCCTACGCTGGGTCGTCACCATTTCCCACGCCGCTGCGCCATACCCTCTCCATAGGCAGGTATCAGCTTTGCTTGGCCATCGCTGTTTCTGCCCGAAACCTTGGTCGCCGCCCCTACCTGTCGCCGCAGCTTCGCTGTCGCTCCCCCCCCGCGAGAATCCAGCAGCCGCCCGTCGTCGCCCTAGTCGTCGTCGCCATCGTCGTCGACGCAAGCCGCCGCCCCAGCTTCCCCCTCTCGACGCCGCAAATCGTCGAGCTCTAGGGTTCCCGCGAAGCCGGGTCGTCGGATCGGGTAGGGTTTCGCTAGGATCGGGTCGCGGCTGCAAGCCGGGTCAGCGGTTGAAAATCGGGTCGGGCGTGGGTCTGAATCGGGTAGGGTTTGGCTTCAAAGCGGGCCGGGTTGTACGCGTGGGCCGGTTTGCTGTTGGGCTGCACCCTTTTTGTGAAGTAGGCCCAATTCCGGCGAGTGGGCTGAGTAAAAAACCGAGCCGGGCCCGCGTTGCGGGCCCGTCCAAGTCTCGCGGGTCGCGAACCAGGTCGGACCCAACCCGGGGATCCGACCCGGTTCGTTTTTATATTATTATAATATAAAATAATAATAAATAAATAAATAATTTATTTTCCAAAAAATCAAAAAAATCAAAAAAATTTCATATTTTCCAAAAAATCCCAAAAAATCCAAAAATCCCTTTTACTTTCAAAAATAGAAAAAGGTCACAAAAATGTTTTTTTCTCCACAAAATGCATGGAAAATCTCTCAAACATCCAAAAAAACCTCAAGATTTAAACAAGATTAGGTACGAAAGGGCATTAGTGATTAACTAGTGTAATCAAGTCCCCGATCCTAATTTCTCTGGTTGCGCAGGAGCAAGTATTTCTCCCGATACTTCGTTTGGGTTTCTAATCGACCCACCCCAAACCGATTAGTGGCGACTCCATTTTAAAATTAATTTATAGGTTAAAAACTTGAACCATTAAGTCGTGAATTGGTGGACTTGGGAAAGTCCGGGCTTAATAATTTCAGTAGAGCCATTAGCCTCCTTAGGCGCTCGTACCCGATCAAGTGCGGGCGCCCAGAAAAAAGGGTCGCGACGAACTTGGCGACTCCATTGGGGACCATTTTGAGGACTTAGGCCATTTTATCTTTGTTTAAATGCTTTCTTGACTTGGTGTTTTTCTTTTGTGCGGGGTAGTAGCTTAAAGTTTTTTTATTCTCGTTAAAATAAATTGTTTTGTGATTATAAACTATTGTGCATGCTTTATTGTTTTAGCACTACACATGGCACACACAACCTGGCCGCCGGACCTGGGCCGCCATAGGATTTTTAGGATGGTGTTAAGAAAGATACGACCTCGAACGCGAGACTGCGATGTAGAGGTTGCCTTTCTTTTCCCCGAATTTCTTAGCCGAAGTTAGAAGGGTATTCTGCTAACGCGAGACTGCGACGGGCGGATATCCTTTTAATCTCAACAAACCTTCTCAGTTAGAAATCGAGCCGCACATATCATGCGCATGTTTATGTGATTGCCATCAATTTTCTCATGTGAAGTAAGTTTTTATTTCGTGTAATTTACTTACCTTCTTGCATATATTGAGTGGTCCATGATTAGTCTAGGATTTAATACCACGGTCATTTAAATTTGAAAGTAATTGTTATAAAGTTTAAAAAAAAAACTTTTGCAAAAAAAAAAAAACAAATTTACTTTCAGTTGATATTTTTATTCTCAAGCATGTTACAAAATTCTTTTCCGCAAGAATTTTCATTTGCCTAAAACAAGGGGATAGAAACCTTTTTCAAAATTTGTTGCAACTCATGCTTTCTTCGCCTTTCAAACTGAAAATCTTTTTAGCTTATGTTAACATGTCACGTGCCCTTTTTCAATCCATGTTTAGGAAATCCTCTACCTTTTCATGAATAAACAAAAATAGTAGGATTAGGTTGTCATCATGGACTGACTCCCTATTTACGCCTTGTATTCACACACGTTTGTTTACTCATGACTAGGTAATCACGGAACGTCAACGTTCGCCGATCCAAACTCGTTCAAAAGCAAGAGCAAGAATGGCCGAAGAAAATGTACCAAGCCGTATTGCGGTCATGGAAAGTGAAATGAAGCAAGTCTTCAATGTGTTTCAACAACTTTCAAAGCAGATAGACTCCATCCAAGGCAAACTCACTCCCGCCCCGGCCTCAATCGAGGTATTGTTGCCACAATCATCTACTAGGGGTGATCAAGGTGGAGATACCGACGATAACATGCCCGGGTGGAGGATGATCCGCACCCAACCATGATCGAGAAAGCTAGGCCGGCGGTTTGTCTAAAACCGAGCATGACAAATGCCTCGAAAAGCTTGAGGAGAAGTTGAAACAACTGCAAGGCCTCCAAGATCCTACTTTGACCGATCTCTCCATTTATTCCAATGTTAAAATGCCGGAAAAATTCAAAATGCCTGAATTTGAGAAGTACGATGGCACAACTTGCCCTAGGGCTCATTTGCAAATGTACTTGGTTCGAATGACCCAATACGTTAATAATGCACCATTAATGATCTAGTTGTTCCAATCAAGTCTAATAGGCCCTGCCCTAAGGTGGTACATTACCAAGAACATGAATCTCCTCAAAACATGGAGCGAAGTGAGTGAAGCATTCCTCAAGCAGTATAAGTTCATAATGGACATTACCCCTTCTCGTGAGGATCTCGAGCGTACTGAAAAGAAAAAGCATGAATCATTCAAAGAATATACGATCCGATGGAGGAATCTGCCGCCCAAATCGCCTCCCGAACCAACAGATTTCGAGCCGAGAAAGATGTTTATCAAAACCCTCCCTTACGAGTACCGCAATCGAATGGTAACTACGATCGCTGAATCATTTAATCAACTCATTCCAGTAGGGGAGCAAATCGAGATAGGGTTAAGGGATGGTTGGTTCACTGAACCTGCATCCACGGGCGGAGTTCGGCGTAAAAAAGATAAAGAACCCCTGGTAGATGTCAATGCGACCTACAATCATTCTCCAACAATTCAAACAAGTGCAAGACAGCAACAGACCACCAGCCGTCAGCAATCTCAGCGTTACAACAGCAAGAGACAATTTACTCCTCTTCCTGGATCTCCGTCACAGGTACTGGCAGTCCTCCGGAAAAAGAACCTCCTTTCGATTGAGCCAAAACGACCCAACGCTGAAAGTTTTTCCAACTATGACCCGTCAAAAATATGTGACTATCACATGGAAGAAGTGGGGCATTCGACTGATGAGTGCTTCGCCCTCAAGAGTCGAATCCAGAACCTGTTAGACACTAAGGCTTTCTCATTCCAAGACGATCCACTCCCTGATCACACCGACAAAGTAAATGCGGTATTCAGTTTTGAAGATAGTCAAAGCAGAAATATCAAAGCACATACCGCTGACATCTATCAAGGACTGGTGAAGGCCGAATATTATTCAAGCAGTGAAGTGCCACCCTTAGCAACAGAGAAAGAAGAGCCAGATGACATGACCACCATGTTTGGAGACCTTTTCATGGACACCATCAATGAAGGACCGTAAGGGGAAATGGGTGCAGGCCTGCTCGAGTAGAACCCTTTTTAATTTCCTTTTGTATTCCTCTACGTGGGAACTTGTACATCTTTCTTAAGTCTGGCTTGTTTTCATTTTCAACATCAGTTTCGTTTGAGGAACTAACTTTTGAAAACACTTTCCCAAAATGTAAATCCACCTATTAAATAAAGTTGAAAATATTTTAAGAGCATGAGGCGGTATCCCAAACCAGCCCGGTGATGCTATCCAACCATGAAAAAAAAAATATATCATCCAAGGAAAATACGAGGGCTGGGCTTCCTCATGCTTTTTCTCCCCAAAGACGTATTTTGAAAAAATATTTCATCACCCAAAAGCTTTTGTTAAAACAAGATGATAAATTTAATCATGTTTGTCTTTCGACCCACTCACTTCATGTCTCGAAGATCATTCCCGTCCCCTTTGACATAGTGTGACAGGGGGCATTTGAAGCAAGCACATTATGTGAACTCACCGAATTCAATGACACCCTCCCAAGAAAGCAGGGGCAAATAGAAAGGATCATCACGTTTCAAAATGGTAAGTCCTATTCCCCGAACATAATGTCGAAAATGACATCCTCTCTCTTCCATCTATAGGAAATGAAGGATGGGATGTAATAGGCACAGGCATATTATCAAACTTGAAGCATGCATAACATGATAGCTCAAGGCAGGATGTCCCGAGTTCATTGACAGGACTTCCAGCTTCAACGAGCCAAGAAGCACAAAGAAGGATTTGCTTCTCTTCCTTTAAAGTGATTACTGTCAACGGGAGAAAATCTAGACAGTCAAAGCGATCTATAGCCCCACACCTTGGACAATGACTTTGGAATCTATAAACTTCACTCCCGACGCATATTCTTCCAAGGAGTAATTGCCATCAGAAAGCTTGAGATTTTTTATCTTAGATTCCATAGAAGCTTGAGGTACATGACTTTTGCCCAATGATACTATAAGGAGAAATTCCCCAGAAGGAAGGCGTTGAAGATGAATCAACAACCATCAATCATGCATACATGGCCATGAGTGAGGAAGGCCAATCGAAAGAAATGTCAAACTATGCCAAGATAAAGAGGCCATAATCGACATTCAAATATCTTTAGGAGCTAGCACATACAAGCTTTGGGGAAGAGTAATTTGGTATCGTTTCCAATACTCCCCACTCTTTGAATTCACTTTTGACATATTTTCTCCTATTGACAGGAAACATAGGATTCAAGAAACAAGCTTAATGGTTAATTTGGGCAAATCAAATGATCCATATCGATTTACCTAACTTGGTATGAAAGGAAGTGTCGTCCAAGAGCCGGTTCGGTTAAATAAAAAAGAAGCACCCTACGGACACCATCGGCGCCTCTAGCCGAGTGGTATCCGGAAGAAGCAAAAAGGTCCGTCGGGGGTCGAATCCCCGACGCGGCGGTTAGCCGCTTGGTAAAAAATAATAAATTTTTTTGCTTCTCTTGCACTTGCAAATTACGAGAGAACATGTGACCTAACAAAGCAAGGGACATAGGACTTCGTGTCCCCATCTCACTTCAGGTCCTTCCAATCATCTGCAAACCAGTGAAGGGTAAAGTTGTATCGCTTCCAGTTATTCAACTCTTGAAAGAGTTCATGACTAACACATTTCCTCTTGTTTGTTGCAGGATCACCTTACTGTCAAAAGCAAGGATAACGAATCAATGAGAAGCATGTCTTGTTTGTTGCAGGATTACCTGACTTGTCAAAAACAAAGATAATAAATCAATGAGAGGCATGACAAACTCTCCTAAGTGAAATGGCGTCTGAGTAATCGCCAAAGCAAATGACGAGAAAATCTTCAGGCCTCAACCCACATTTGATTTTGGCCGGACTAATTGATCTACTTGTACATCTTCTCTTAACGGGGCAAAAGCGAGATGCCCGATCGTATTCCCAACCCCGATCGATCATTCATGTGTCATATCCCTAATCAATAGGGACAACCATCGACACCCATTTGTAAATAACCCTTTTTGATGTTCAAAATCTAACATACTTGGAAACACTACTATGTTAACCTCTAAAGTTGTCAATAGGGTCTTTTTGAGTCAAAACCATTCACTTGTTTTGAAGAGTTCAAACTCCATCATATTCAAAATGTTGCATGTCACTTCCCGGATGAATTACGCATGATGATTTTGTCTGTCTAAGTCACTGATTCCATTGAGGATTATTAGAATAGACAGCTAAGTGAAGAATACAAGATTGATTGAGCATGCTGGATGAGGCGCGTCAGAATGATGACAGGCAAGCTATATCCTACACACAGTTCCCCCCCCATCTATACACTTGTGAGATGAGTGCAGAAGATTCCATGGCTACAGGGTAAAGAGTTCTCTCGCGAATGGTACGATAACCAAAGTAGTGAGAGGCATTCCATCACTCACCCCATTGAGCCCCATACACTGATGAAATTTCTGTCCTATCCCTGTCAAGAATCACCCCACACTTTGGGGCGGATCGGAGGCGACGCATCACAAGGTGAGAAGAGAGATAGAAATTTTCTTGCTCGCACTTGCATCAATCTTTGGGTGTCTTTATTGCATATGAACACTCGCATTAATTTAAGTGCCCTAGAGTCATGAAGAGCAATTCTTTCTTTACGCACTTGTATCTATTGTATAACTCAATTGAGTCTGTAAATTCACCCTCACGTGGAGGCAAAGCAGAAGCTACTGCCATTTGAGCAGCATAATCAGAAGTGCCGGCAAAAGATGAAGACTCAATAGTCTAACAAAGGCGTTTGCTTGAACTTGTCAAGATCAGCTCTCAAGCAACAAGAATGAAAAAAAACATGGGCATAAAAAAGCAGTGTACCTGGTAAAAGTAAGGTCAATGCCCATAAATGAAAAACTGGAATAAAAATAGGGGCATGAAAAACGGTGTGCCTGGTAAAAGCAAGGCCAATGCCCCCAGATCAAAAATGCAGCCAAGAAAATGTTGCTGTTGTGGTCCATAGAACCTCCATTTGACAAAGTGAGAAGAAAGACGGTGACAAATGCCAAGGCAATCACCAGCCCTCACCCTTTTACACATGAATCAAGCCTACATTGCATCCCATTGTAAAAGTCTCTTCAGACTAGGGGCACTTCAATTAACGTAGGATTTCATATGTCTATAAACATCGCTCGAAGAAGTACGAGCAAGATTACTCTATCTCTTTTCGCAGGGTTCTTGACTTGTAAACCCGGAGATGATCGTGCAGCATTTTGTCCATCGGCTTCGACCTTGATGGTCCCCTTTGATGAGCCATTGACCAAGACTTCATCACAGTTTCAACAAAGACCTCTCACATTGGTAAAGTCGTACTGTTTGCGAGAATACTCAAACCCCTGCTGACATGATGATAGTGAGAAGTGTGGTCCTTATAAATCCCGCATCAATGGTCAGGATAGCATTTTCCATGAGAGTGAGTGAAAAGTCCTTTCAGACTGAAAGTCCCTCACTTGGCATGCTCAAGACATCTATATTCCGAATAAAGGTTGTCTTTCAAAATCTTCCCCAGTGGAACTCAGATGATGCAAAACTGACAAAATAATCATTTAAACTCATGAATTTACAGCATATACAATCATGTGTGCATATTGTGCAAATAGCAGGCATACTCTCACAGATCAGAGATATTGCCAGGTAAGCATATCCTTGTCCCCATTTGTCTTAAGGTACCTATCACTGTCCAGGTACTCTCTTCTTGACACTTGACCTATTCGAGTCGTCCCTTGAGTTTGGGTGCTTGCAATTGTCTCAGTATCCCATTGTCTTTCAGTACCCACCACTTGCCGAGTACTCCCTCTTAACGACACTCGACCTGTCTGAGTTGTCCTCGGAGTATTGATACGGTGGCCCGACCAAGTATCCATTTATCGTTGAATACACGCCACTTTGTCTAGGTACTCTCCTCTTGACACTCGACCTATTCGAATTGTCTATTGAGTTTCGATGCTTGCAACTGTCTTAGCGTCCCATTGTCTTTGAGTACCGGCCACCGTCCGGATACTCCTTTTTCCTGACACTCGACCTATTCGAGTTGTCCTCAGAGTATTGATACTTGTGACTGACCAAGTATCCCTTTATCGTTGAATACCTACTGCTGTCTAGGTATCCCAATTGTCTTTGAGTACCGGTCACCGTTCGGATACTCCCTTTTCCTGACACTCGACATGTTCAAGTTGTCCCCAGAGTATTGATACTTGTGACTGACCAAGTATCCATTTATCTTTGAATACCTAATGCTGTCTAGGTATCTCCATATCATCAAGTACCCACCGCCGTTCAGGTACTCCCTTTTCATGACACTCAACTCGCTTGAGTTGTCCTCAAATAATAGTAGCTGTTCAAGCATTCCACTGCTTTGTGTGCCTGCGCCTACCCAGGTATGCTTTCTTACACTTGGACCTCTCTGAGTGGTCCCAGATCATATCATTAAATACTTGTGTTCATCCAAGTATTCCAGTACTTTGTACACCTGTGGCTACCCAGGTGTTCTAGCCCTTTTGAGTGCTTGCGGCCATCCAGGTAAGTCTCGTGCTACATTCAAGTTTATGTTACCAGGAGGTGAGAGACCTTCATGAATATCCAAGGTACGTCCTCGATATTCCAACTACCAGGAGGTGAGAGACCTTCATGAATATACGAGGCACGTCCTCAATATTCCCAATTACCAGGAGGTGAGAGACCTTCATGAATATCCAAGGTACGTCCTCGATATTCCCAATTACCAGGAGGTGAGAGACCTTCATGAATATCCAAGGTACGTCCTCGATATTCCCCTCTACCAGGAGGTGAGAGACCTTCATGAATATCCAAGGTACGTCATCGATATTCCCTCTACCGAGGTGAGAAACCTTCATGAATATGCGAGGCACGTCCTCAATATTCTCAATTACCAGGAGGTGAGAGACCTTCATGAATATCCAAGGTACGTCCTCGATATTCCCAACTACTAGGAGGTGAGAGACCTTCATGAATATGCGAGGCACGCCCTCGATATTCCCATTACCAGGAGGTGAGAGACCTTCACGAATATCTCAGGTACGCCCTCGATATTCCCCTTACCAGGAAGTGAGAGACCTTCATGAATATTCGAGGCACGTCCTCGATATTCTCAACTACCAGGAGGTGAGAGACCTTCATGAATATCTCAAGTACGCCCTTGATATTCCCAATTACCAGGAGGTGAGATACCTTCACGAATATCTCAGGTTCGCCCTCGATATTCCCAATTACCAAGAGGTGAGAGACCTTCACGAATATGCGAGGTACGCCCTCGATATTCCCATTACCAGGAGGTGAGAGACCTTCATGAATATGCGAGGCACGTCCTCAATATTCCCATTTACCAGGAGGTGGGAGACCTTCATGAATATGCGAGGCACGTCCTCGATATTTCCAATTACCAGGAGGTGAGAGACCTTCATGAATATCCCAGGAGGTGAGAAACCTTCATGAATATCTCAGGAGGTGAGAAACCTTCACGAATATCTCAAGAACGTCCTCGACATTCCATCTGCCAAGTACCCCTTTGATGCCTGCGAAGGTCCAAGCATCCTTCAGAGTTCGTACTTATGACAATCCAAGTACTCTTTCGATACCTGCAAGCAATCAGGTATTTTCTAGCATTTTGTACCTGTGATCGTCCAGGTACCCCTTCGATACTTGTGATCATCCAGGTATCCCCCAAGAGTTTGTACTGTGATCGTCCGGTACCCCTTCGATACTTGTGATCATCCAAGTATCCCCCAAGAGTTTGTACCTGTGATCGTCCAGGTACCCCTTCGATGCTTGTGATCATCCAAGTATCTCCAAAGAGTTTGTGCTTGTGATCGTCCAGGTACCCCTTCGATACTTGTGATCATCCAAGTATCCCCCAAGAGTTTGTACTTTGTGATCGTCCAGTACCTTCGATACTTGTGATCATCCAAGTATCCCCCAAGAGTTTGTACCTGTGATCGTCCAGGTACCCCTTCAATACTTGTGATCATCCAAGTACTATCTCCCAACAAGTAGATGCCCTGAGAAAGGTCGACGCATCTCCCGTCAAGGCGACCGAATAAAGGTTCGGGTCCTGGAAAAGCAATTCCCCGTCAAGGTGACCGAAGAAAGGTTTGGGTCCTAGACAAACCAACTTATTGCTCTAACAGGCGACCGAAGAAAGGTTCGGGTCCTGGAAAAGCAATTCCCCGTCAAGGCGACCGAAGAAAGGGTCGGGTCCTAGACAAACCACTTATTGCTCCAATAGGCGACCGAAGAATGGTTCGGGTCCTAGAGAAGCAATCTCCTCATGCAACAGGTAAGATGACGCCTTGATACTTGCCAAAACTCGGGGTTCACACCCTATCTCACTCATTCCCGGTAAGTAACTACATGTATCTTCTTATCTGTCTTACTATGTGTAATGTTATATTACTCATTTTCTGCATAAGACACTAGGTCCCAAATAAGATATAATCTATTGCATATGTACGAACAAAATTTAGGTATCAGTTTGTCTTTGAATGCAACCTCTGCGAACTCACCATCAAGAGAGGGTAATTGTTGACGCCTAAATTTTGATTAGGTCTTTTTAATTAGGGCTTAGTCTCTTTTAATCTTTGTTTTTCCTTTTTCATATAATAAATAATAAATAATAAACAACAAAAAATCAGTAAAAAACAAACAAATAAAAAAACAAATAAAAACAAGAAAAGCAAAAAGCAAAAAAGCAGCCAGCCCCTTTTTCTTTCTTTTTCCTTCGCACGACTTGCCCCCCTCTTCTTCTTCCTCCTATCTTCTTCTTCTTCATTCGCCTTTGCATCTCATGCGCGGTGGCCGGCAACGCGCTTAAGGGCAGCCTACGGCAGAGAGGCACGGAGGTAGGCCACCGAAGGAGAAGACAACGCGCATGTGCCTTCAATGCGCGCCTTTAATGCTGAGATGAGACGCCGGTTGGGCCGCGGGAGTCCGATCGGCAAGCCAAAGACCGGCGGCCAAGCCCCTCCGTCGACCGGACCTCCTCGCCTATAAATAGCGGAGCACCTCCGTCGTTGAAGAACAGACGAGGCCAGCAAGCTTAGAGAGGTCCCTGAGAGACTTCAGGGAGCTCAAAGAGCGAGCACGGCCGAAGGATCGAAGCCGGCGAACTCTGAAGAACTTCCCCGAGAGACTTCGGGGAGGTTCGAGAGCGAGCTGGCCGAGATCCGAGGGAGATCGATCGGAGGAAGGCCAGATCCGGAAGCTGAAGAGGCGTCGTAGCTGCCCTGTCGTCGTCACACGCACCTGCACCCCAGATCCGCTGCTGCTCCGGGCTCAAAGAACCACCGCAACTCGGAGCCCCGTCGCGGAGTTCCCCTACGCTGGGTCGTCACCATTTCCCACGCCGCTGCGCCATACCCTCTCCATAGGCAGGTATCAGCTTTGCTTGGCCATCGCTGTTTCTGCCCGAAACCTTGGTCGCCGCCCCTACCTGTCGCCGCAGCTTCACTGTCGCTCCCCCCCGCGAGAATCCAGCAGCCGCCCGTCGTCGCCCTAGTCGTCGTCGCCATCGTCGTCGACGCAAGCCGCCGCCCCAGCTTCCCCCTCTCGACGCCGCAAATCGTCGAGCTCTAGGGTTCCCGCGAAGCCGGGTCGTCGGATCGGGTAGGGTTTCGCTAGGATCGGGTCGCGGCTGCAAGCCGGGTCAGCGGTTGAAAATCGGGTCGGGCGTGGGTCTGAATCGGGTAGGGTTTGGCTTCAAAGCGGGCCGGGTTGTACGCGTGGGCCGGTTTGCTGTTGGGCTGCACCCTTTTGTGAAGTAGGCCCAATTCCGGCGAGTGGGCTGAGTAAAAAACCGAGCCGGGCCCGCGTTGCGGGCCGTCCAAGTCTCGCGGGTCGCGAACCAGGTCGGACCCAACCCGGGGATCCGACCGGTTCGTTTTTATATTATTATAATATAAAATAATAATAAATAAATAAATAATTTATTTTCCAAAAAATCAAAAAAATCAAAAAAATTCATATTTTCCAAAAATCCCAAAAAAACCAAAAATTCATGGAAAAAGCCAAAAAAGTTCTTAAAATGCCAAAAAGACTTATTTTCCAAAAAATAGCAAAAAATCCAAAAATCCCTTTTACTTTCAAAAAATAGAAAAAGGTCACAAAAATGTTTTTCTCCACAAAATGCATGGAAAATCTCTCAAACATCCAAAAAAAAACCTCAAGATTTAAACAAGATTAGGTACCGAAAGGGCATTAGTGATTAACTAGTGTAATCAAGTCCCCGATCCTAATTTCTCTGGTTGCTGAGCGCGGAGCAAGTATTTCTCCCGATACTTCGTTTGGGTTTCTAATCGACCCACCCCAAACCGATTAGTGGCGACTCCATTTTAAAATTAATTTATAGGTTAAAAACTTGAACCATTAAGTCGTGAATTGGTGGACTTGGGAAAGTCCGGGCTTAATAATTTCAGCCGAGCCATTAGCCTCCTTAGGCGCTCGTACCCGATTGCGGGCGCTGAGAAAAAAGAGGTCGCGACATGGACCGACAGAAAATATTTTTCTCTTTGGTTCTCTTCCATGGATCAATAAGCACGCACGGTGTAATTAATGCATGGTTTTCTCTAATAGCATACTTTAAAAAAAAAAGGAAAGAAATGAATGATTTCTTCTAAGGGAGAGAGAGATATAGTGAAAATTACCAGAATAATTCCCATATGTTCCAATCTCGAGCCAAAGAGATTTAGTGATTATGTTAAGCCCTAGGTTTCGCTTAGAGGACGTTTATTACATAAATAAGCAAATCTAGATTACTAGGAACAGGCATGTAAAGGTTGAAAAGGACAAGACAAGCACATGCATTGGACAAGGACAGGCCAGAGAGCTTGTCCCCTTTCTTGAGACGGGCTTGCATGTCCCTTTTATCGGACGGTGATTTTTTTTTTTCGGACATGCAGTTTGGTTGTGCCCTTCCGTGGGACAAGAAAATCCAACTTGGATTTTTCTGGGCCGGACGACGTGCAAAAAGAGAGGAAGGACGGAATGGGGTCCGTGGGCGTGAGGTTAACACACCGCGAAGCTTCAATAATTCCCAAGTGACCGATGATGGTCAAAAAGCAACTTAACTCCACCCCGGTTAACTCTTATCGTCATCTTGCTGTCTTCTTCCTCTCCTCCTCGTCTGCATTTTAGAGAGAGAGAAAGAAGGTGTGTTTGGTCCGTGTTATTGAGGGAGAGACCCGTAAGGATCTGGGAATCAACATGAGAAGCGTCGGCTTTGTGAACTGTTCCGTCGCTTTTGCATAGAATGAATAGGAAAGAGGGACATTCCATGGAAGTTAGTAGCGCAGAGGGAGCAAGAGAGAAAGAGAGGTGGTCCCATATAATCCGTGAAATAGGCTGACATTATTGTCGAGTGCAAGCAGCCCTGGTATGGAGTTAATGATCCCCTTAAACATATATATAATGACACACAAGTGAACTTTATATTCACCGAACCACCAGGGGTTCGTTCCAATAGCCACCCTTCCAACTTGGAAGGGGGAGGTAAGGGGAGGTAGGGGATTCAAATTCCCACTTTCTCAGGGGGGATAAGGGTGGGGACGATGTCATTTCAAGTAGGTTTTGATTCCCACACCCTACAAAGAGGGGGCAAAAGTCTAATGATGGATTTATGAGGTGGGCTTAAGGCCCATCCACTCAAATTGGGCCCAAAAGACCCAGCCCACGGGAATAGGGCCCGTGGAGGGGGAAGGTATAAAAGGGAGGAGAGAGAGAGAGAATAAAAGGTTGAGGAACAGAACGTACGTCTTTTCTCTTCTCACGCTCTCTCTCTCCCAAAAAGAAAAGGCAGTAAGCATATGGCACGCTTTCTTTCCCTTCAAGTCGTCATCGGATCGAACGGGGCCAGAATTTCTTCCTCTTCTTCGGCATTGGTGTTTAATCTGTGGCTAACAAGGTACGGTCGAATCCGTGGTGTGCTTTACGATCGGTGATGCGTGTTTTCCCGGGCTTCGTCTTCCGCATTGATTTAGGGGTTTGATTTAGTGTCGAATCCGTTTTTAGGGGATCAGTAATTCCCAACATTGGTATAAGAGCCCTAGTTCACGTTTTCCCGATCTGTTTTTGATGTTTTTGATTGATTTTTCGCAAAAATGTTTTCGGCCGTACGGATCGGGCGACAAATCCCGACACCCGAGAGCTCTTCGGCCATTTTTACATGTTTTCATATGTCAAAATCAAAATCTGATGGCACAGGAAGAAAGGGGGCGTCGAGACGAGTCTGGCGGTATGTCGAGCGCCGCCGGGAGACGCCGCACGCGTCCACACGCGCGGCCGGAAGGCGCTGCGCGTGGGCGCGACGCGCCCGGGGGCGCTGGTTCGCCCGACGCGTGTGCCACACGCGCCGGTGGCGAACCGGCGGGCGCGCTTCGCCACCGGCGGCGAACCGGCACGCGCGCCCGATCCACGGACCGACGCGTGCGGCGTCGGCATGACGTCACCCAACGATCGGTAACCGCCGGGCGTCATCGATGACGTCAGCGATGACGTCGGTTGGCCGGGCGGCGACCCGACCCGCGAACCGACCCGACCCGTTGACGAAGGCACGCGCCCGGCACGTGTCGGATGACGTCTGCGTGACGTCATTCCCCGCACGCGCGAGGCACGTGCGGTCGGTCCGGCGGCGGTCCGACCCGGGTCCGGTCCGACCGGTTCGACCGTCGCGACGGTCCGACCGGTCCGACCCGCGCAACCTTTGACCCGTTGACCGTTGACCGACGACCGTTGACCGTTGACCGACCGTTGACTTTGACCGTTGACCCGAAAAAAAAAAAAAAAAAAAAAAAAAAAAAAAAAAAGGAATTTGTTTCTTTTTCAATTATGTCTGTGTGGGTTGTAGGTAATCCATTTTTATTCTGCATTTGTTGCATGAATCATGGAATTTTATGTATTTTCCATTTTGTTTATTATGGATTATAAGTGATCCATTTTAGTTCGCATTTGTTGCGAAACTATGATGCGTAATGCACGGATACCGCAATCCCGAGAACGGACGAAGGAAGAGCTAGACTGAAAAGGCTGATGAAAGAGTTAGCTGATTTTCGGTGGCTTGATGGTGATTTAGTATCACATATGGTCAAGGTCAATCGGATGATACGAAATCATCAATAATGGTTATCTTATGCCGGATTTTGAGAAGGTGCCGGCTTTGTTGAACACTCTTCCACCTGAATGGCAAGCGGTGTTAGATCGGCTATGGGAGGTCAACGTGGTCCCGGGTTATAGGAGGTTGGTGGAAGCTTTTGTAAGAGAGTGCTACTATAGGATTGAGTTGGCCAAAACTTCAACCCTTAGATTGTGCGCTACGTGGCGCGAGTGAATGCGCCTTGGTGGTGACATAAGAGCTCTCCAAAAGTTTTTCCATGGTTGGCAAATGTACCTTTAGTTTTCTCAGATGTTTTGGCTGATAGATTAGAAGGGACATTCCCTAATTATTTCTTAGATTAATTATGAGATGTTTTATGGATGTAAATATCTCTTTCCAAGTTGATATTTTTCTTTGTATATATTGCTCGGTGTAATGTATAGTTGTATTATGTGAAAGCATTGTTATTATATTGAATGTTAGATAATATTTGCTTTACATTCATTCTGCTGATTCTTTGTGGGTAGTTAGTGGGTAGTTATAGAAGTTTTTGTAACTTCATAGAATTGATTTTGCATATGACAATCATATTAATGATAGTTTTAAGTTATGATTTTTGGAGGATGATTGGAAACGTAGTGACCTTTTGATTCTGAAGCCTTACTTGAAATTATTCATTAATATGATGGGTCTATGCAAATAAAGATGCATAATTGATAGGCATTAATTATTCGTGCATGTATGTCTGATGTGTTCAGAACGATAGTTCAGCAACTAAGAATGTAATTGCTGATATGAACGGCTACAATTGTGAAATATTGAATATGAAGATTCAATATGTGCTGGAAAAGCAAGAAGCACTAGAAGCTCTTGACCATGTTATGGAAGATCTTGAGAATGCTGTGCGCCACCTTGAGCTGGTAGAGGACCGCTTAATGGCATGTGAGCTGAGAATAGATATTTGCAATGCTGGTTCTAGCTCATAAAGGGTTTTGAGCTCTAAGCGCAAGCGTATTGATTCGTTCAATATGTGGGAATGCAAAGGATCAAGTTTTTATTGCAAGAAATCAAGAGTTAACCAACACAAGAGAGGAAAACGTCCTCAAGTTAAGAAAATGTCAAGGGTGAGGTGTTACAATAGTGACAAGAAAGGTCACTATGCTCGCGTCTGTCATGAGAGAAAGTAAACACCTCTTGTACATTTGAGAACTTTTGATTATGTGTCAAGTTCTGAATTATTGGCTGAATCCAATCCTTTGTGGACTGTAGATTCAGGAGCAACAGACGATCTAGCGAAGGATAAAAGATCCTTCGTGGAATTCCGACGAATACCAACTGGGCCGAGAGTGGATCTATGTGGAAAACAACTCCAGAGCTGAAGTTAAATAGGGATTGGCACCTGCCAACTGAACATGTGTGGTGGACGCAACTTGTTCCTACATGATGTTCTAAATGCTCTGGAGATTCGTCGAAATTTAGGTGTCTGTTTTGCTGTTGGTTAAGCTTGGTTTTAATATGAACTTCCATAATAGAGCTGTAGATTTGTATTTGGATACAAACTACTATAATAGTGGTCACTTTCTAGATGGTTTTATTGTACTAAATGTTGACTATGGTGATGTCAATATATGTTATCCCCTTGTTTCACGTCTTCTATCTTATATGATAATGATGTGAATGTGTGGCATGCTTGACTTGGTCATATTGGCCAACAACATATGAAAAGACTAGCCAAAGAGGGCTTGTTGGGCAATATTGAATAAGTTGATTTGTCCATATGTAAGTATTGCCTAGAAGGAAAACGACAAAGAAACCATTTGGAAAAGGTAAAAGAGCTAACGTTCCTCTGCATTTAATCCATTATGACGATTGTGGTTCAATGAATGTGAGAGGAAGGCATGGGACTGTTTACTTCATCACTCTTAATAGATGATTATACTCGATTCGGATGTGTCTATTTGATTTCTCATAAAACTGAAGCATAAGTTGTTTCAAAGGTTTATGAACTTGGTTGAAAATCAATTAGACAAGAAAATAAAAGTATTGAGATCCGATCGAGGTCGAGAATATTTATCGATGAGTTCAGAAAATTATGTGATGAAAAAGGAATAGAAAGACAGTTGTCTATTCCATATACTCCTCAACAAAATGGTGTTGCGAGAGAGAAGAAACAGAACCCTACTAGAAATGGTTAGGTCCATGATGGCGTATGCTAACTTACATATCACTTTTATGGAGTGATGTGTTGTTAATCTTCTGCCTAAATACTTAACCGGGTGCCTTCCAAATCGGTTAGTTTCACTCCATATGAGTTATGGATATGTAGAAAACCAGACTTAAGTTTACTTAAGCCATGGGGTTATGCTGTCTATACTCATATGTCCTCTCACAAGTTTGGGAAATTGAGTCCCATATAAAAGTAGAGTATTTTAATGAGATACTCCGAACACTCAAAAGGGTATGTGTTCGTAAGTGAGCAGGAAAGTGGGAGAATAACTGAATTTGAATCACAGGATGTCACATTCTTAGTGGATGAATTTCCTAAGAAGGGCGAAATAGGGGAAGATTACTTCCTATTTGAAACCTTGGATTAAGATTATGATATTAATGGAGTTCATCCAAGTGGGAGTAATATAAGATGTGATGAATTGAATTCAACTCATTCTCAATTGCAACCACCTCGATGTGACGACATCATCATTACCTAATCCAAGTGGGAGCATAATGGGGAATGATGTGCTAAGTGTACAATCTCCCATACGGTGAACAAGTCGCCAAAGTATTCCCCGTCGATGTTTTGACATTGAAAGGGAAACTTTTATGGTTGCTCCGCAAGATGAGGATGAGCCAAGAAATATTAATGAGGCTCTAAATTGCCCTAGTAAGGAGAAATGGATTTATGCAATGAAAGAGGAAAATGGAGTCAATGAAATCAAACCAAGTCTGGGAACTGGTTGATCTTCCAAAAGGACGCAAAGCCATCGGGAACAAGTGAGTTCTCAAAGAAAGCGAAAGGCTGATGGCTCGATTGAAAGGCATAAGGCTCGCCTTGTGGCGAAGGGTATAATCAATAGGAAGGAATTGATTATGAAGATATTTTTTCTCCTATAATAAGATTTGCCTTGATTCGCATAGTTACGGCAATTGTGTTTAGTATGGATCTTGAGTTACATCAAATGGATGTAAAGACTGCTTTCCTCAATGGAGAATTAGAGGATGAAATATATATTGAACAACCTGTTGGTTTCATAGTGAAAGGCCAAGAAGAAAAGGTATGTCGACTTTGGGGGTCGATATATGGCCTTAAGCAGTCGTCAAGACAAGGATATATACGTTTTTATAATGCCATAATGGCATATGACTTTACAATGATAGATGAGGATCATTGTGTATATATCAAAAGATCCAAGGATCAATTTGTGATCATATCATTATATGTTGATGATATACTAATTGCCGGAAGCAATATGGAGCTAGTCAATACTGTCAAAAGTTGGTTGTCTTCCAAATTTTGAATTGAATGATATGGGATTGTAAACCCATTGACGCTCCTATTGCAAAAGGTGAAGGATTGAGCCATAGACTGTGTCCAAGGACTCCACAAGAGAAGGAACAAATGAAACATGTTCCTTATGCTAGTGCTGTTAGAAGCTTGTTGTACGCTATGATGTGTACAAGACCTGACATATCTTTTGCAGTTGGAATGGTGAGTAGATACTAATCCAATCCAGGTCAAGCACGTTGGAAAGCTGTTAAGTGAATACTGAGGTATCTAAAGTGGACTGCTGATTATATGTTGAGTTATTATAGAAAGGATCTGCGACTCTAAGGCTATTCGATGTTGATTGGGGAGGAGATTTAAATGAAAGGAAATCTACCTCTAGGTTTGTTCTCTTACCGAATAATGGCACCATGTGTTGGAGCAGTAAGAAACAAAAGTATATAGCCTTGTCCACGATGGAATTGAGTTCGTGGTATTATCAGCAGCAGTATAAGAAGATGTTTGGCTTAAGAGATTATTGGATCATTTAGGTGTTATTGGAAGTGCTGCAGATTTGTTATTAGTTAACTATGATAATCAAGCAGCAAAAGTGTACACTAAAGATCCAAATATCATGGCAAGACCAAACATATAGATACCAAGTATAATTTTGTCATGGATATGATTGCACGAAAAGATGTGAACTTATAGTACATACTACGCATAGAATGGTAGCAGATCCTATGACAAAGCCGGTACTTAGAGATGTGTTTTGTGGCCATGTGAAATCTCTAGGATTGCGTAGAGGATGATGTACTGAATATTGTAATTTCCCTAAGAGTTCACATTTGATGAATTTGTGTTTTCATCATTAATGCCTATGAATCTTTGTTTGATCTTTATGCATCTTAATGCTCAGTGCATTATTTTAAGTTAGAAGAAGTATGTCGGACAGATGAGATTAGCCCACTCACACGGGTAATCGCCTCTATTTACTTGTGTGATAAATAGAGATGAGACTGTTTTTAAGCTTATTATCTAGGTGATAATCGAGAGCTCAAGCTTAAAACACGTATGTCGCCTTAACTGGGTGTTAAGATGAGGACATGATACTTACTATGTCCGAAAGTAAAATACCCCACATATTTTACTTTATCTGTCTATGATGCCAGATGTGAGTTCTGATGAATTTTGTAAATGAGTAGATGCATGAACTCAAGTTAGACATTGGGTATGTCTGAACTATCATCTGTACGGTATTGAAAGGTGTAGACATACGCTCCATGGGAAAGGAGTTAATACCGTAATACGTATTTCATACTACGTATGCATGAGACGACCAATAAGAGTGGCAAAAGTTTGATCTCAACTTTTATGTCGTGTGAGACTCTTGAGGAAGAGAGTTCCTCAATTTCTTAGTCCCCTCATGACTCTTACTTATTCTCAAGATTTTTATTTAGTGTTTGCTATCTTAGGATGTTGCCAATGGTCATGAGTTTGATTCGATCTAATGGGGCATTTCTAGAAAAGCAAGCTGGACTGAAATTGAGAGTTTGAAGGAAAGAGGAAGATCGATTTTGGAGAATCACATTATAGTTTTGTATTCACCGGTTAACCAATTATGACTGTCTTTGTGATAATCATAATTGTGAATACAATATATATATCATTGTTTAAAAGAAATCAAGAGAGATATAAATGTGATCGATCGATCTAGGGTACTGCATACTAAATCTACTCGAAGTGTGATGCTCATTATGAGCTGCTATGTATTCCTAACAGATGTATGGCAACGAGCTCTCAAAGTATGCTGGTCGCACGGATTATTCACCGGTATGAATGTTGAAGAGAGGAAAAGAGGATTATGTTCGGCCCACCATGTTAAGTGAGAGTCTATGATGGATTTTTCTCTGATGGGGCTGAGAAGGGCCTGTCCGCCCATGTTGGTTTTGCACCACCATGTGCGAGTGGGAGATGATGGATTTATGAGGTGGGCTTAAGGCCCATCCACTCAAATTGGGCCCAAAAGACCCAGCCCACGGGAATAGGGCCCGTGGAGGGGGAAGGTATAAAAGGGAGGAGAGAGAGAGAGATAAAAGGTTGAGAATTCAACGTACGTCTTTTCTCTTCTCACGCTCTCTCTCTCCCAAAAAGAAAAGGCAGTAAGCATATGGCGCGCTTTCCTTCCCTTCAAGTCGTCATCGGATCGAACGGGGCAAGAATTTCTTCCTCTTCTTCGGCATTGGTGTTTAATCTGTGGCTAACAAGGTACGGTCGAATCCGTGGTGTGCTTTACGATCGGTGATGCGTGTTTTCCCAGGCTTCGTCTTCCGCATTGATTTAGGGGTTTGATTTAGTGTCGAATCCGTTTTTAGGGGATCAGTAATTCCCAACATCTAAGATGAGTGGTAAAGTAGGATTATAATAGGACCGATAAAAAAAAACTTTATATTCACCGGATCCGTTGGCAAAGTGTAATCAATCAATGAAATTAGATCTTCTCAGAACTATTAAAGTGAGGTTTATGAGAAATAAATGATGATGATAGTTAGTAATTTCTATAAAAAGAAAATGAAAAGGTATTTTTCCATGAACCTTCATTTTCTCTCAATAAAGTGTGTAATTTTTTGAACATTCGATTAATCTTTATTAGGCATGCGGGTCCCCCCATTTCACACACACCGAATAATTAACGTTGACACACTGTTTTTATATTACAAAATGTATTAGTTGCCGCACTTGAAACTTTGTTTTTATTGATTTTGGTAGCTTACCGTTTTAAACTTGGGAGCTAAGCCCCTTCCCTTTTTTAAACTTTTGGCAAGGTTTGGTAAATATTTACGTACAAATACACATTCTATGCACTGAGACAGTTAATGAGGTGTAATTAATCAATGAAATTCGGTTTTCATTAGAACTGTTAAAGTAAGGTTCTTAAAAAAAAAAACTGAATAAAATTAATAATTTTCAATAAATGTTTATTTAATTTTTCAACGTTCGTTTCACGAAAAATAAATTGATTGAAGAAAACATTTTCTATAAAGGGTAAATTTTTTTCCAAAATAAGAGAAAATATTTTTCATTTTTCAAATAAGCTCACTCACTTTCTCTTATCTCACAACTCTTACTAGTCCTCACTTCCTTCTTTGTTTTTTTTTTTTTTTTTTCTATTTTTAAAAGTTCGAATTTCTTTTTTCATTTTCTTCTGTCAGAATCGGACATCGGCCAGCGACGACGACCAGCGGCCGATCATGGGCTAGTCTCGAGCTGCCCAGCTTCTGTTGAGCTCAGGGCCGATTTCGGCGAGCTCAGAGCTGCTGATCGCTGGAGCTATGTACGTATGAAATAAATGGTAGACGGTGGTGGACAGCTAAATAATTCCCGCACTCCGCAAACGGTGGGGTCGAAAAGGCGATTTTAGTCCACAAAGACAAAGAAATGGAGGGGTGGGGCCCGCTTGTTTTAAATCAGTGTCCTTAAGGTCAAGCATAATCAAATGGAGATACGATTAGATGACATCTCTGTATAGCCCACGCGAGGGGCATCAGTGGGAACATCAATATAGTAAGTAACGCCACATATGTTATCCACGCTTCGTGCCACCTGTTTCTGACCACCATTGGATCGTCTAAATGATTTCTTCCTCGCTCTAGAAGCCCCTCTCTTTCGCCTGATCTTCTGCGTCTCTTCTCTTTGTTGGAACCGCCGTGTGTGCATCGTATTGAATCTTTCCTCTTCTTCAGTCATTGGAGTTTCCGGGTTCCATCAGTTTCGCCTGCCTCGGAATATAAAAATTCTTAACTCTCGTTTCTCCACGAAGAAGGAAAGAAAGCCAGAAAGGTAGAAGAAGTCGAAACGGGGGGAAATGGAGGAGATTGCTCTGTGCGGAGCTTCCGAAGTGGCAAAGTGCCTGGTGGCTCCGATTGGTCGGCACTGCGGCTACGTAATGTCCTCCGACCGCTACGTTCGCCAACTTAATGATGAAGTCGAGAACCTAGGTTACACGAGGGATGAGGTGCAGCATTCCATCGATGAAGCTCGAAACAACATGAAGCCGATCATACCCAAGGTCGAGAGATGGGTGAACGACGTGGAGACCGTCGCTAATGAGGTGCGTGACGTGCTGGATTACGACGGAAGAGCTAAGAAAACTTGCTTCTATGGGTGGCTTCCCAACCCAAAGGCGCGATATCATCTCGGCAAAAAGGCGAGAAGGACGGTCAAGGACATCCAGGCACTCATTGCAGTGGGTCCATTCGAGAAGGTTGACTTCGAGAATCCTCCGCCTGGGCTTGTTGGCGCTGCTCTCGACGTGAACTCGTTGGCCGGTGATGGGGGCGACTTTATCACAGATTCGCGAGCTTCCATCTTTCGGGGCATAATGAAAGCTCTGAATGATGAGAAGGTGAAAGTGGTTGGGGTCTACGGGCCTGGCGGCGTGGGGAAGACTACTCTATTGGAGATAGTCGAGGAGAAACTCAAGAAAGAGGGGAGACCGTTCCACATGATCGTCAAATCGAAAGTCTCGCAGACTCCAGACTTGACGAAAATCCAATTCGATATCGCTTACGCCTTGGGTCTAAAAGATCTGAAGGATGAGCCGAGTGAAGAGGGAAGGAGAGATCTTCTGTTCAAGAGATTACAGATGGATCGGAGTGAGAAGGTTCTCATAATATTGGACGACCTGTGGGGAGCACTTGATTTGAAGGCGGTTGGAATTCCTCTGGGAGATGAGAGCAGGTACTGCAAATTGTTGCTTACTTCGAGAGATAAAAGTGTGCTGGAGCAAAAGCTGCATGCCGAACAAACATTTCGTCTTGAAGGTTTAAGCGACGAAGAAGCTTGCATGCTATTTGCAAAGATAGTCCGCGACAAGCTCAAAGACAACGAGGAATTGATACTAAAGGCGGTTCAAGTGGTAATGAAGCTTGCAGGTTTGCCTCTTTTGATTACCTCCGTTGCAAGTACCTTAAAATGTAGCGATGTGTCCACATGGGAGAACATGATAATAAAAATAGAAGACCCAAATATTGAGAGAATGGTGAAGTGGAGTTACGACCATTTGGAGAGTGAGGATGCCAAATGCTTATTCAAGCTTTGTGGTCTTATTGGTGGGACCATTAAAGTCGAATGTCTACTGGGAGTAGGCATGGGTTTGGGCTTGTTTGAGGGATTCAACAACACAGTACAAGATTCAAGGAATAGATTGAATAAGCTGCTCGATAAACTCCGTTTCACTTGTCTGTTGCTGGATGGTGGTGACGACAAGGAAAATGTGACCATACATGATCTTTACAGCGAGGTGGCCGTCTCAACTACATTTAGTGGTCAGCATTCCTTAATGATGAACAGCAATTATGGCTCATGGCCCAAGGAAAAGCTTGAGAAATGTTGGGCAATACGCCAAGTTGATGTTGGCAAGGATAAGCTTGCTGAACTAATGCGGTGTGTGTTTCCTGAATTGAAGATACTCATGTTGTCTCAACCGGAAAATTGGAAGGGGAGACCTGCACACCGACATGATCAGGAAGATTGCTGTAGACTAGATTTCACATACATGAAGGAGCTCCGAGTCCTATATCTCCGCACCATGCATATCACCACTTTACCTTCCTCTATGGAAATCCTCGGGAACCTCTGCTCGTTATATTTAGACCATTGCAAGGTGGGAGACGTGGCAAATCTTGGCAAGCTCAAAGCATTGCAGATTCTTAGCTTTGTAGGATCTAAAATTTCTAGGCTGCCTAAAGATATCGGGGAACCGACAAATCTAAGATCGTTGAATCTAAGTGACTGCTACTCGCTTAAGGTAATCGAGCCTGGAGCTCTAAAAGGCTTAATCAACTTGGAAGAGTTACATATGAAGGGAAGCTTTGATCAATGGATGGGCAAGGATGAAATACCATCAAAATTGTGTAATGCTGGGCTTGCCGAGCTGAAGAGCTTGAGAAAGATAGCATCTCTAGAAATATCGATCCGTGATCCCACCATATTGGAGGATGTTGACTTGCCATTTGGGAACCTGAGCAAATTTTGGATCGAGATAGGAATTGTTTGTATCACCTATGATCTAAAAGGAAATGTTGTTGGGAGAGAATTTGAAGGTTCGAGAACTATGAAGCTCAATTTGGAAGGGTGCGATAGTATTCTTTCAGAAAAATGGATTCAGCAAATTCTACAGAAGACTCAGTACTTATATTTATGCGAGTTGAGTGGGTTCAAAAAGAGCGCTCACGAGTTGTGCACCCAAGGATTCCGAGAAGTGAAGTACCTCAAAATTGAAGATAGCCCCTCAATCAAGTACATTGCCAATTCATTTCATGGCCTCCCCCTCACTGCTTTTAAGAAGTTAGAGTCATTGTTCCTTGAAAATCTTATTAATTTAGAGAAGATATACCATGGCCCCATCGAACCAGAGTGTTTCAGCAAATTGAAAGCCGTGAGTGTCAAACATTGCGATCGATTGAAATACTTGTGGTATCTTTCAGATATACGAAGACTCGTGCAGCTGGAAGAGATTGAAGTGTGTAAATGTAACTCATTGCAATCCATTGTCAAACATGATGCGGGAGAAGATATTGTTTCTACCAATAGCAGAGTTGACTTGCCTAATGTACACCGTCTGATATTGCAAGAGTTAACAAATATGACAAGCTTTTGCAGCAAAGCTGAAAGGACATCAGAGGATAGTCCAATCCAGGTAATTTTTTTTTTTTCATTTTTTCTCTCAGTCAATTTGTCCTATTAGGATGTGATGATATTGGTGTTCACTCAACGGTAGTACGTACTGCATTTAACTTTGATTATTTGTACAATTGGATTCACGTTTTGATTTACAAATAAAAAAATCCTCTCAAATAGAACACAAACCACATTATAACTAGAGGGAAGCCTCTTTCCACGACTAATTTTTTTTTCAACAGTAGATAATTGCACTGATAACTTGGGTTTCTACTGTGACTAATTCATTATTTATTTAACATTCTTAATGAGTTGAAAAAATACTAGTGTGCTGAACGAATGAAAGTGAGAATGAATCTTGAATGAATAAATAAAATTGAATAATTTCAAAATGAAGAAAGTGATATCTGGAGATTCAATAAATGTATGGCGAGTGAGGAGCCACGTAACAAAGAAATCCCCATGATTCATGTCCTGCCTAACATTCAATTTGCAACTGATTCCAACATGTCATGCCAAGTTGCCAACGTCACGATGTCAACATCACCGTGTGTTGGAGAAATCTTTCCAGAATATTTTGAAGGCGACAAAACATTTCTATCGGTCTAAGTCTGGATATCGATAGTTAAAGTCTCAAGATTTTATAGTCTCAAGACTTTGTTATCTCAAGACTCAAGACTCAAGACTCAAGACTCAAAGTTATTCTCACTGATGTCTTTCTAATCCAAAGTGTTGAAGGAAATCCAAAGTCGAGGTTTATGATTGAGGATTTGATCCTATCCTCTGGGATAGATTCTTTGGTTGGATAATCATTTCGGATTCTTTATATCTTATCTCAAAACGATTGAAGATCCGATGGTCGACGAAATAATCTTGGATTATTCTATTCTTGAAACCGAGATCCCGATTGTATGGGCGAACAGATTGATGGGCTATCATCGATTCCTTATATAGCTCGGATGATCTTCTTGATTGATTCCGTCCAACGGGTAGATTGGAGGAATTCCTTTGGTAAGTGCCAACGGCTATGATGGCATGAAGGAATATAAAAGGAAGACGTTCTAGTTGTTTTAAGTGTGTGATCGATAGAAAAATTCCAGTCCAAGATCCTTTGATTGTTAGTTGAGACGAGCGAAATTGTATACGAGAGTGTTTATACTTGGTGACGCCTTGAGCGAGTGTGGTAGATCATCTACACCTAGAAATCAAGGAAGATCAACACCGTAACAACTCTTTGATCATAGTGGAATCCAGCCAATCGGCTGTCGGTGCGAAAGAGTGGACGTAGGCTTGAATCAAGTGAACCACTATAAACCGAGTGTTCAATTCTCTCTTTCCCTTACTCGCCTTGCGATTGAATTTTTAACCGTTGCAAATTCTCTAATTGTTTAAATATCGTGCAAACATCGAGAAATTTTTGCGTATACCTATTCACCCCCTCTAGGTACTCGTACTAGCTATCTCAATTGGTATCGAGCCTGTGTTCTTACTTTGTTTGAAGTGTTTTACTTCGAGTAAAAGATCCATGGCTAGTATGCTAGCACCGGGGCTGATGGAGGGGCAAAGCAATACCGAGACCTCCCTACTTCGATGGAAAGGATTACAACATCCGGAAGAACAAGATGAAAGCTTTCCTACGATCAAAGGATCCTCTGGAATGGGACGTAGTGGAAAAAGGAATCACTCCTGCTGCTTCATCAAACACTGAAAGAGGAAAAGAAACCGTTGAAACCAGCGGAATGTCTCAAGAAGAAATAAACAAGAGACAAGCACTCGATGCTAAAGCAATTTATTCTTTATATTGTGCTTTGTCACCAACTGAATATAACAGAATATCTTCTTGTGTCACAGCAAAAGAAGTCCGGGGACAGTTACATATCACTTATGAAGGAACAGATCGAGTGAAGGAGACCAGAATTAACATTCTTCTTGGTCAATATGAATCCTTCAAAATGAAACCAGGAGAATCTATAACCGACATGTTTAGTCGTTTTTGAGATATTGTCAATGGTCTTGAGAACCAAGGACAAAAATTTCTGATCCCATGAAGGTGAACAAGCTTCTACGTGGACTCTCCAAGGATTGGAATCATATAAAGACTTCAATAAGAGAGACGCAAAGAATCATGCCATTATCTGTAGATGAACTGATTGGAACTCTTCAGTCTTACGAAGTGGAACGAATTAATGAAGACGAAGATCCAAGAGGTAAGAAATCTATTGCACTAAAATCAAATGATGATTCGATGATGCAGATTCTGAAGATGATATGAATGATGAGGAGCTCGCCCTCATGATAAGAAGATTCAGAAAACGAATAGAAAAGGCGAAGGTTCATCCCAAAGAAACAAAGTTCTCGAGACAGCGAGACCAAGTCGGTGATGATGAGGAACCAAACAAAGAAGTAGTTTGCTTCGAATGTAAAAAGAAGGGACACATCGGACCCAACCGTCCTCTTCTGAAAAGAAAAGAGGAAAAGCTGAGAAATTTCGAAAAGCTCTTAAAGCCGAAACCCGGAGCGATACGAGTGTGAAGAGAGTGATGAGGAATATGCCAACCCGTGTCTAATGGCGCAATCGGACTCGGACTGGATCGGACTCGGACAAGTGAATTTGAGGTAAGTAATTATAAAATCCCTGTCAAAGTCTCTAAATATATTAATGAGTTATGTTTTAGTCTTAAGACTTCTCTTAAAAGGATTTCCGAACTTAAAAGGAAAACTCAGTTTTAAAACAAAAGGAAATCATTTTAGAAGAAAAGGTAAAAATTTAGACTTGAATGTTTCTACTCTTAAAGAGAGTGAAGACAATCTTTCAAAAGAAAATGCTTTCTTAAAAACTGATTTATCAAATATTTCAAAGAAATTTTCAATAGGGTCCGAAAAACTTGAAAAAGTTCTTTCAATCCAAAGACCTTACTTTAATAAGTCGGGTCTAGGTATGACAGAAGAAACAATCCCTTTGATTGATTTTCCGAAAGTAAAAGAAAGAATTAAGAAAAGACCATCGAGAGAGGCTTATAAAAATCATTTCAAAAGAGTTTTTGTAAAGCCCGTAGGTCGAAATGCTTTAAGGTGTTCTAAGTGTAGCAAATGATCATTTTGAAAAAGAGTGTCCTATGGTTTGGAAGCCTGTGAAGAGAGTATGGCCTAATAATGCTTATCCTACTAACACGAAAGGACCCAAGAAAATTTGGGTACCAAAGAAAGCTTGAGACTCTTTTTGAATGCAGGTCTCTGTCAAAAAGAAGGTAAAGTGGTATCTTGACAGCGGATGCTCAAGACACATGACAGGAGACTCAGAGTGTTTCATAAAGCTTATTAAAGTGAATGGTGGAAAAGTTTCATTCGGAGGAAATAGCAAAGGAAGTATTGTGGGATTCGGAATTGCGAAAATTGGAAATCTCACAATAAGCAATGTCTCTCTAGTGGAAGGACTCAACTACAATCTACTCAGCATTAGCCAATTGTGTGATACTTTTGGTTACAAGATCTTCTTTCAAGAAGGCATATGTTCTGGAATTAGCAAAGATTCGACTCGCCTCTTTCATGGGTCGAAGGCATGGAAACATCTACCTCCTTGATGTAAAGCCAAATGAAGAACAATGCTTAATTTCAATTCAAGATGAAGCAATTCTATGGCATAGAAAGCTTGGCCATATCAACAAGAAGCAATTAGCCAAAATCTCTTCAAAGCAGCTTGTTCGAGGTCTACCTAAACCGCCATACCAAAAGTCCGACTTATGTACTCCATGCATTCTGGGAAAACAGGTAAGAAATTCATTTAAACAAATAAATCATGTATCTACTAATCATGTAATACATTTGCTTCATATGGATCTCTTCGGACCAACAAGAACCCGAGCATTGGAGGTAAGAAATATTGTCTAGTAATTGTAGATGATTACTCTCGTTTTACACAGGTATATTTTCTAGCAAACAAATCGAAACCTTTTCGTACTTTGAAAAGTTTGCTAAAAAGGTTCAAAATGAAAAAGGATGTGCTATTTCTAGTATAAGAACAGATCATGGAAGTGAATTTGAAAATCAAGATTTTACGAGATTCCGTGATAAATCTGGTGTTAATCACATGTTCTCCTCTCCGTATACTCCCGAGCAAAATGGAGTTGTGGAAAGAAAGAATAGATCTCTTCAAGAAATGGCTAGAACACTTTTAATTGAAAGTAAAATTTCTTCACGATTTTGGGCTGAAGTCAAGTTTCAACTGCTATATATTATAAATAGAGTCTTTTTAAGACCTATTCTTGATAAAACCCCTATGAATTGTTCAAAGGTAAGAAGCCTATTGTTTCATACTTTCATGTGTTCGGTTGCAAATGCTTTATTTTGAAAAATGCAAATGATCGAGTTGGTAAGTTTGAAGAAAGATCGATGAAGGCATCTTCCTTGGATATTCTACATCAAGCAAAGCCTACGAGTCTACAACAAAAAAAGCCACCATGGAAGAATCAATGAATGTCAAATTCCAAGACTCGGTGCAAGATGAATCCAAACCGGACTCGGTACGAAGAGACCAATCCGCTCTAGATCTTCAAATGTCTACATCTCAAGAAGCATCTCGATTCGGAAGTCCATCATCAAGACGCTCATGGAGAATCAAATAAAGAAAGAGATCATCAACCCGGTAACCGGAAACACAAATCCAAATATCCCAAAGATCTTATTATTGGCGAACTTAATGAAGGAATCCGCACTGATCAAAAAGGCATGAAGAATCTAGTGCTTTGTGGCTCTCATCTCGAAATTGAACCAAAAAGCATAGAAGAAGCTTTATCCGATGAAAGCTGGATCGAAGCTATGCAAGAAGAGCTTAGACAGTTCAACATCAATGATGTCCGGGAATTGACATCTAAACCAAAAGGTAAAACATTTATTGGAACCAAATGGGTATTCGGAACAAAATGAACGAAAAGGAAAAGTCGTACGAAACAAAGCAAGGCTCGTGGCCAAAGGGTATACGCAAGAAGAAGGAATAGACTATGACGAGACTTACGCACCCGTTGCAAGGTTAGAAGCTATTCGTCTATTACTTGCGTTTGCTTGTTATAAAAATTTCAGGTTATTCCAAATGGACGTCAAAAGTGCTTTCCTAAATGGATTTATCCATGAGGAAGTTTATGTGGAACAACCGCCTGGATTTGAAGACCCAAAGAAGCCGACCTCGGTCTTCGGACCGAAAAGGCTCGTATGGTCTAAAGCAAGCACCTCGAGCTTGGTACGACGATTAAGTAAGTTTTTATTACAAAATGGTTTTGTCAAAGGTAAAGTAGATACTACTTTGTTTATCAAAAAGGAAAACAAAAACTTTTTACTTGTTCAAATATATGTTGATGACATTATTTTTGGATCTTCTAATGAAAGTCTTTGCAAGAAATTTTCTAAGTCTATGCAGGATGAATTTGAAATGAGTATGATGGGAGAATTAACATTCTTTCTTGGACTCCAAGTGAAACAAATGAAGGAAGGAACTTTCATCCATCAAGAAAAATATGCGAATGATCTTGTCAAAAGGTTTGGATTGGAAAAATGCAAAAAGATCGACATACCAATGTCATGTTCTCGGAAGATAGACAAGGATGAAGAAGGGAAGAAAGTAGATCAAAAGCTGTATGAAGCATGATCGGTTCACTTCTTTATCTTACCGCTTCTAGACCTGATATTTTGTTTAGTGTTTGTATCGTGCTAGGTTTCAATCGATCCTAGAGAATCACATCTCATTGCCGTGAAACGAATTATCAAATACGTTGCTTCATCTTCAAGCATCGGTCTTTGGTATCCAAAGAGGGGAGACTTTAATCTTCTAGGATACTCGGATGCGAGATCTGGCGGGTTGCGGGAATCGATAGAAAGAGCACTTCCGGAACTTGTCAACTACTTGGAAACAGAACGGTGTCTTGGTTTTCGAGGAAACAAAGCACCGTAGCTCTTTCAACGACGTAGCGTAGTATGTAGCTCTTGGAAGGCTTGTTCGCAAATTCTATGGATAAAACAACAGCTACAAGACTTTGGCATTGAAGACTCATGCACGTAAATCAGATGTGACAACACCGCAGTGCTATAAATCTCACCAAAAATCCAATCCTTCATTCAAGAGCAAAGCATATTGAGATTCGACATCACTTTATTAGAGATCATATTCAAAATGGAGAAATCTCGATTCAATTTGTTGATTCAAAAAGTCAACTAGCGTACATATTCACAAAGCCTTTGGAGAAGAATCGCTTTGACTTTATCCGCTCAAGACTCAACATTTTGAAGCTTGAAGAAGTTAAAGTCTAGAGACTCACCAACTCTAAGACTCTGATCTCTTAGACTCTAAGTCCTGAGACTCAGACATTCGTGGATAAAGACTGTAAGTTGTATTTCATCTAAAAGGTACTAATTGTCATTTAGTCGAAAAGGTACGATCTTTTGTTTAATAATTTTGGCAGTTATAGATTTTGAAAAGAAGTAATCGTTCACTTTCCATTGCACCGATTGAACTTCCCTTTTCAAAAACTAAGTTATATATATATATAGTTTTTTACTTTCCCCAATTTTCAAAACCCTAAAAGCACTCTCCTCTCGATCTTGTTTCTACTCTTTGTTCATCGTCGAGAAAGTGGTCATTTTTCTTGGGAAAGCAAGTGAAGGAATCCTCCAATAGACAAAGAAAGATGTCGTCTTTGAGGAAATCATCAAGAATCGCAAACAGGGACCACAAAGAATGAAGAAGGGACCGACTCATTTCGATCTCACCGAGGAAGAAGACTTATCCTGTCGGCCGACAAAGTCCGATTCGCTCTCCTCCACGTCATTCAGCATCTCCCCCCCCACAAAGTGCAAGTCATAATCTGGAAGAAGAGATAATCGAGGATGCCGACCCGGTAAGAGTTCAAAAGCCCTCCTTTTGTATAAACTTTATCGTGCATTGAAAAGCACAGTACTCCATTGAACTACATAGATGACTTCCTTAAGGACAAAAATTATGGGAATGAGTATCTTTTCTCGAAGAAAATGGAGGAATGGGGAATTGCCCCAAAAGGAAAAGCAGAGGAAGCTCTTGCGAACATTCCAAGAGATCCTCGTATGCCGGACAAAATCTGATTGACGCGAATGATGATGACAAAATGTTCCTTGAATTTGAACCTAGAATGGGTGTGGCGGCAAAGGCGAAAGGAAATCGGATGGATTTGTTTAAATCCAAGGATCAAGAAAAAGTGTATTACAGTCTGTTGAAAAGAGGGGTAATCAACCCTAGAAGTGTCGATTTTGACTTCCTGGATTCCATCAACTTGAACCTAAGAGAGAAGTTGAATTTGCTTCAACTTGAGACTTTCTGCTTCGACTCTGGCGACGGGTATGATCATCCGACCGCTTATTTCTATTCAAATCTTAGCTTTTTGGATGCGAATAGAATTTCATTCATGTTCGAGACAAAGTCTATGTGGTAGATGTGAATATGTTGGCGACATAGTTGGAGTTGAACGGGGACGCTATCTCCCAATTAAAGTCTCACCTGCTCGAACTACTCGGATCTTGTCAAAGATAGGGATGTAGATAAGAAAATTATCTATTCCGAATGAACGCTATCAACATTGTGCTTCACAAGATTGTGATCAATTGTCTAAGACCTAAGTCTACTTCAAAGACTTCGTGTCTCTTTCGAAGCAAAGTTGATGTATGCGATCAACTCAGGACGGAAGTTCTCTCTCCCGCACACTATTCTTTTCCATATGTACAGAACTGTGTCAAAAGACAAAGGACAATTGCCTTATCCTGGTCTGGTGACCAAGATCTTCAGACATCTGAATATTGATCTGCCACATACTTTTTGTGTTCGACCGTGTGATAAGATGGTGGTAGGGCTGAAAATGTTAATGAAGATGCGTCTCCAAGAACTTTCTAAGGCAATGGAGAAATTCAAAGTGAAATCTCCAAATCGATCTGCTTCAAAAGGAAAAGGAAAGAAGGCATTTAGTGCTTCTTCGAAAAAGAGGAAAAGAACTCTTATCCTGGAGGATGAGGATGAAGATGATGAAGATCCCACTATTCCAAAGATCGACAAGAACAAGACGTTCGTGTCTTATTCGACGTAACTTCAGCGAGCGAGAAGAAGAAGAACAGAGAGAGAAGGAGAAAGAAGTTGAGGAAGAAAAAGAAGAAGTAAAAGAACAATCTGAGATAAACTGAGAGAAAGGAAATCAAGAGATTGATCATCACTCTTCCCCTTTCGATGTCCTAGAGACAAGGGAGTTAGCGAGCAAGAGAGGTCTCCACCTCATGCCGCTGAAGATCAAAGAAAATCTCCGTAAGACCTGTAAGAAGCTCGGTCTCTCAATTGCCTGAAGAAGATGATACGACAATTCCAAATCTGCAAGACCGTTCAGAAGCACCATCGTCGCACACACACCATCCGAGAAAGCCAATGCCGGTACACGCACGGATGATTCTCAGTAGATCTTCGTAGTATCATGAATATTCTTACGGAAATGCGTAACCAGATATATATTCGGATTGTGAAATCCAAGTCTTGAAGCATGCTGGACAAGCATCTTCGCCCTCTCGGAAGATAAATACAAAGACCTCGCTCTACAACTTCAAGCCAATGCCAAGAGAGAAGAGGTAGCTCATCTCGCGAGAAGATCTCGAAGAAGCTCGAAGGAGTAGTCCACCATTGGGGATTTCCGGATCGTGCGCATTCCCAAGCGAGACATGACTCCTTTCTCACCCTCTTTTTAATGATGACAAAAAGGGGGAGAACCAATTTGAACAAACATTATTTTAAAACTTTATTTGACTTTTGTGGTTATGTTTATTTTTGAGTATGACTTGAGAACTTGAACTTGAGTGTTAGACCGAATTGGTTGTGGATTTTGATGCTTGACTTGTTGCATTTATATCAAGTATTGTTACATGGTATTACTCATGAAAGACTAACCAATTTGCTGTGGATGCAGAGTCCGGTTGTTTATTAATCTTTATGAGTTAGCCATATTGCTTGAGAAATGTTTTTGCGGGTCAAAGTTGTTCAAATCTTCAAGAAAGTTTTGTCACCATCAAAAAGGGGAGATTGTTGGAGAAATCTTTCCGAATATTTTGAAGCCGACAAAACATTTCTATCGGTCTAAGTCTGGATATCGATAGTTAAAGTCTCAAGATTTTATAGTCTCAAGACTTTGTTATCTCAAGACTCAAGACTCAAGACTCAAGACTCAAAGTTATTCTCACCGACGCCTTTCTAATCCGGTGTTGAAGGAAATCCAAAGTCGAGGTTTATGATTGAGGATTTGATCCTATCCTCCGGGATAGATTCTTTGGTTGGATAATCATTTCGGATTCTTTATATCTTATCTCGAACGATTGAAGATCCGATGGTCGACGAAATAATCTTGGATTATTCTATTCTTGGAAACCGAGATCCCGATTGTATGGGCGAACAGATTGATGGGCTATCATCGATTCCTTATATAGCTCGGATGATCTTCTTGATTGATTCCGTCCAACGGGTAGATTGGAGGAATTCCTTTGGTAAGTGCCAACGGCTATGATGGCATGAAGGAATATAAAAGGAAGACGTTCTAGTTGTTTTAAGTGTGTGATCGATAGAAAAATTCCAGTGTCCGAAGATCCTTTGATTGTTAGTTGAGACTGAGCGAAATTGTATACTGAGAGTGTTTATACTTGGTGACGCCTTGAGCGAGTGTGGTAGATCATCTACACCTAGAAATCAAGGAAGATCAACACTGTAACAACTCTTTGATCATAGTGGAATCCAGCCAATCGGGTCCGTCGGTGCGAAGAGTGGACGTAGGCTTGAATCAAGCCGAACCACTATAAACGAGTGTTCAATTCTCTCTTTCCCTTACTCGATCTTGCGATTGAATTTTTAACTGTTGCAAATTCTCTAATTGTTTAAATATCGTGCAAACATCGAGAAATTTTTTGCGTATACCTATTCACCCCCCTCTAGGTACTCGTACTAGCTATCTCACCGTGCAGTTTGCTGCATTGATAGAATGATAATGGTGGGGATATCCTCAGGAAAATGATTTCGCTTTTCATGGAAGGGAAATTCTTTTTTTTCATTTTAGCTTGAGAGTTTCACTTATTTTCTCTTGAAAATAGCTTTACTTGTAACAAACTCACCTTTAATGAGTTTCATTGTGGCGCTTTGTCAGGTTTCATTGCCTCACTTGGAATCCCTAGTAATGGTTGGACTCCCTGGCCTAGAAAAGATACTCTATGGTGAACCCTCAATAAAATACAATGGTCTGAAATCGCTAAAGATAGAAGAATCTAAATCCACGTTGAGTATTCTGAAAGATTGGATACTAAAGCTGCCAAATTTGGAGTCAATGGAAATTGCGGGCTCTCCATCATTAGAAGTAGTTTTCGACTTGGAGGAACTAAAAGTCACTTTGGAGAAGTTGAGATTCTCTCTTGGCTAAGTACATTGGAGTTATCTAAGCTGCCAAACTTGCGGTGCATGTGGAAACAAGATGTACGATTGCAAGGAATATCGATATTTCGGAACTTGAAGAAGCTCTCTATCAGCAATACAGGGCTATCATTTCTCTTTCCGGTGTCTATGACTAAATATCTTAGAGAAATTAGAGACATTGAAGTGAAGGATTGTCCAAATATGAAGGCAGTGATTGTGGATGAAGAAGGAAGAAATGAAGAGATGGATGATATTATAGAGTTCCCATTATTGGAACGACTATCTATAAGCCATTGTCCCATGGAGAAATTCTTCTCGTATTCTCACGGAAAAAAAGAGTTAATAACCACCACTTCAGATTCACAAGATACTTATTTCGATTTCTTCATTGATCAAAAGGTACGAATCTTTTCTTTTGAGATTACGCCCATAATAGTCATAGGCACATGATTTATGGGGGCAAATAATAATATTTCTTTGAAGATTTTTTATTTGATTTTCTTAGTTAAATTTTTTTTCTAATTTATAACTATAGTTGTTGTCAGAGTAAGGCCGTTAGTGATAATTCCTTGCTCCACCGTATTAGATAGATCTATATTAGTCTAAATTGTCAAATTATTCATAGCTATGATCTAATGCATAACTCTTATGAGCAGATAAGTTTACCAAGCTTGGAGAAGTTAATACTCTACTCGGTAGGATCCTTCAACAAATTAGCCAACCTCACCCTGAAACAAGATGTACAGTTAGAAGGAATATCAATATTTCGGAACTTAGAGAAGCTCTATGTCTATAATATGGGGCTGTCATTTCTCTTTTCAGCGTACTGTGGCTAAATGTCTTAGAGAAATTAGAGACATTACAGTGGAGGACTGTCCAAATATGAAGGCGGTGATTGTGGATGAAGAAGGACGAAGAGATGAAGGGACAGTTGATATTATAGAGTTCCCACTATTGAATCGACTAACTATAAGCTGCTGTCCCACAGAGAAATTCTTCTCATATCCTCACGGAAAAACAGAGTCAATAACCACTACTTCAGATTCACAAGATACTTATTCTAATTCCTTCTTTGATCAAAAGGTACGAATCCCTTCTCTTGAGATTATACCCATACTAGCCATGAGCACACACTTTGTGGCTCTTTGAAGAATTTTTTTATTTGGTTTTAATGTGTTCATTATGTACAACTACATTTGTCAAAGTAAGGCCACTAGTGAAAATTCATTCTTCCGTTGCATCAAATGGATCGTTAAGATTAGGCCAAATTGTTAGATGTTTCATAGCTATGATCTAACGCATAACTCTCATGAGCAGGTTAGTTTACCAAGCTTGGAGCATTTAGGCCTTTGCTCAGTAGGATCCTTCAAAAGGATATGGCACGATGAACTTCCCAAAAGTTCTTTCTGCGAATTAGCCACCCTCACCCTTGAAAATTGTTTTGGGCTACTCATCGTCTTCCCTTCGACAATCACACGGAGATTGCACAACCTGAAAGAAGTCAAAGTTTCAAACTTGAAATGCTTGGAATCATTATTTGACTGTGGATCCTTTGGTTCAACTATGGAAAGAAAACTTGTGTTGCTCCCAAAATTGGAAAGAGTGGAGGTGAGAGGAGCAGGAAGGCTCAAACACATGGTGAAGAGCGACTCTCACATGGTTTTGGGTTTTCCTAGTCTAACAAAAGTCGAGGTTGAAAATTGCTCCGAGCTAACATATCTTTTCCCCAATTATACGGTCACAACTTTAGGGAAACTTGAGCGCTTATGGATTAGCAAATGCGAACGTATGAAGGAAGTGGTTCCCAAGGAAGAAGGGGATCAATCAAAGTCGGAAGTGATTAGTTTCCCTTGCTTAAGTGACTTATCACTTCAGAAGCTTGATGACTTGATTTGTTTCAGCTCAGGATGTTCTTCGTATGATTTTGCCTCATTAAGAAGTCTAAGAATTGAGGGGTGCTGTAACTTTGGAGCGTTCATCCCAAGTCCTACAAGTGTCGAGAGGCCATTAAGCAAGATGGCGGGAGAGGACGATGAGATGGTTCGCTCTATCCCTTAGTATGATCCTTCATATTCTTACATTTCATGTTTTAGATCAAACAATGCAATAAATATGTCCTACTTATCCTCCTTTTCTCACATTATCCTCATGTAGGTTACATTTCCCAATATAAGAAGTCTAGAAATTGAAGGCCCTCAGTGCAAAGAGCTATGGAACAATCAAATTCCCACCGATTCCTTTCGGAAATTGAAATATCTTGGTTTGGAGTCCTGTGACAATCTCCAACGTATTGCCCCATCCCATATGTGGAAGAGGCTACAGTGTTGTCTTGAGAATCTAAAAGTGATTTCATGCTGTTCGATTGAGATAATATACGAAGGTGATGGGATGGATATAGAGGGTGGTGAATTGAGGTCATTGGTTTTGTGTGATCTCAAGAATTTGAGGCACATTTGGCAGTCCAACAATCTCCCAAACATCCCGTTCCCAAACTTGAGAGACATAGAGACTGTGAGGTGGCCCCGTTTGGAAATGGTTTTCACTACCTTCACAGTGAAATTTCTCCGGCAAATCAAAGAGCTAATGGTGGAGTCATGTGAAGATATGAAACAAATTGCTGGCCATGAAAAAGCGGAAGAAGCGACTGGCACGACAATCACCTTCTCCAAGTTAACTATTCTTAGACTTCTCGAGTTGCCGAAATTCAAGAGCTTCTTACTTGAGAGATACTCTCTGAAATTCCCGTGCCCTGAGAACTGCCCATCCTTGCGAGACTTGAGTATAGTAAGTTGTGGAGCGGAGCCAGACCAAGCCCTTGGTGACTGGGAAGGCCACCAACAAGCACGACAACTACTCATGATCTTCCGCCAATTGATCTGTTAAATAGACTCGGATGATTTTTGAAGATCCATAAGTCAACTCTCTCGGTGATTTCAAATTGAATCCTTTTCCTCTCACTTCGTTGCTGATTGTCATTGCTTCTTGATCGCCACCAGCAGTTTCGCCACTGTGAAGGTGTGTAATGCCGAAGTGCTCTTGAAACTCAGTCATTTGCTTTGACAATGCCATTCTTGGACGTTGCTTCTGTTATCTCATTACTTATGATGTCAATTGCTGTAGCTAATCGTACTTCATTCACCAAAACCACGTGCTCTGTTTTCCAATGCTTTATAAATGAAGCGGAGGCTAGGATCTATTCCTACCGTTTGTGAAAATTGGCTCTAATTGAGGCTGATGATTTGAAGCGGTGCTCCTCAGCCGAAATGTATACCTCTTGTTTGATGAAATTCTTGAACTAAATTAGTGCGTATTTTGATTCAGGTATTGACCAAGAATTTCCTTCATTACTAGATTGTTGATCTATTCTACAACAACAAGTAGATCTATTTATAGCTCAATATGTCGGTGCTACAACGATGATGCGATTATTAATCATTCATTGATTGCAATAGGAAACTTATTAAGGACACTTGCCTCTGAGTTGCTCTGATTTTGCTCCAGTCATCACAGCTTGAAACCCCAGCTTAATGGTCGTGCTACCTGCACAAATTCTCTTTTTTGCTTCCGCCAAACTGAAATACGAGTATCAAATGTCATCTCAACTTTGCAATGTAGATCATGCCATGGTTGCCTTGGGACATAGATCTCATGATGAGGAAATAATATATCCATGTTATTACAATGCTAAATGTAAACACTAGCTTAATTACCACGAACGTAGGTTGCTGCGAGGAAAGAGGAATTTAAAAATTAGAAAATCGAAGAAAATCAATAAAACTATTTATAAAAATTTAGTTTTAATCAGACGCAGGTCGGGTCAGCTATTACGACAGAATTTTTTATTCCCTAGGTTCCACCAACGATTTTCCTTCTCCCTCGAATTCGGTTACGATAGCAATAACCAGAAGGACATTTTCGTCGTTTTAAATCAGGGCACTTTCGTCATTTGACGAGGAAGTTCTCGATTCCGCTTCGCATCCATAGCCTCTCCCATCCTCCCTAGCTTTACCGCCGGCCGCCGGCTCCACGGGAAGCCACCGCCGGCCTTCCGTCTCCGACCACGGTAGACGCACGAAGAAGGGACACAATACGCGCGCGGGAGAAACAAAGGTCAAACCTGGAATCCAAAGTTCATTGTCGTTGATTCGAGGTTCGCCAGAGGTGAATCGACGTCGATTCCAGTGTTCATGACTTCGATTGCGGGTTCCAGTGTCGTCTGGTTGCAGTTCCGATCGCGTGCTGTTCTGACCGCGAGGGGCTCCTTCGATTCGTTCTTGCGCTTCGGTGATCGGTGGAAGCTTGCGGTAGGTTCGAATCCCATGGAAAAGGACGCTCGGGCTCAGTTGACTCCCAACCGTCACTTTCGAATCTTCTCTCTACCAACTGAGCTCTTCCGCTTCATACTCTAAATCAAGCCCGAGAGTCGTCCTCGCGTCGAATGAATGTACGGATACTGCTCAGGAAGTGTTCGATGAAACGACCGAAAGACCCTATCCGTTATTCTGTCCCGTTGCTGGCCATTAGAATCGATGCTATAACGAGGCTGTGCTCGCTGTCTGGAAAGTCGCTGAGTCGTCATATGGAGCTCGTGCCGTCCTAGCCACCAAATCATCAGGTCATCTCTTCTCCAATTAAACTTCGTTATTGGTGTCGGATTTGTTCTAAACTCGCCTCTCTTGATCTCTGTTCTGTTTTTCCCTTCTATTTCCGCGCCTTTCACTTGACTGCTTTGTCGTCGGACTTTCGTTGGGTTGTCACGCGGATCGTGATTGCTTTCGATTCGATAATACCGGTTGCCTTTATCGGACCTTCCTCTGTGTACACATTCGAGATGGCCGGAACCGCATTTACCCAGGAGGTACGTGTGCTTGCCCGGACCATAGCTTTTCATACCGACCGGAGCTCATTCTAGGATTCCATTTATTGAAAGGTTCTATCGATATGTGGTCCTAAAGTGGTGGTGCGATCAATTGTCTTTCGCATTGCAAGTCGGATCATGAAATTCCACGAACTGGACCCTTGATTGTTTGCTGGAATGAGGTGGAATTTGCCGAATTTTTGTCGAGGTGTTGCCGGAAGATTACTGTGGCTTTGCTAGAATTCACTAGAATTTTACTTGGAGTCGCTGTAATTTGTTCAGAATTGTTGAAACTCGCTTGAATATACCGGAGTCTTGCTGAAATAAGTTGGAATTTTGTCAAAACATGCCCAAAGTCTTTAAAGATACTTTTCTAGTTCACCAACACGCAAGACGACATTTTTATGCCACAGCTCTCCTCAAGGGCATCCCATATGTTAGACCTGGAGGATTTTCTCGGGAAAATCTGTTGATATCGGTGAGGAGGAAAAATGGGTGCCATGGCAAGTGAAAAACGCCAAAAAAAAAAAGGTGGCGAAGCTGTTGGTAAATTCCTTTTTTTTTCAAGTCCTTGGTAAAATCTTGAATAGAATAGTAACTTTAAATAAATAAAGTAAGTATCTTCTGCTCAGCATCCGTAAGTTTCAATGTTCGAGTTTAGTTTTTTCTAAATAAGTTGTTGATTCAATTAGAAATCTTGTTTCCTTATTCGATTTTCATCTTTTGCTATTGGTGAAAAATTTCACGTAATTCTAGAAAAAAAATCGATCACATGGTTGATATCTTTATTGTGTTTATTTTCCCAATTATTTTTTATGAATTTGCATAAAAATCGTATAAGAAATCTCATCTACTTACTCCCTTTTTTTTGGAGATATCCCTTCATGCTCTTCCATTAGGTGATATGTTGCTTCAATTGCATCATCAAACTGAACAAAAAGCTCATGTTAAGGTCATGTGAAGGTACAAAACTAATTGGTGGCCATGAAGAATGTGAAGAAACGGCTGGCACAACAATCACCTTGTTGAAGATAACTACTCTTAAATTTTACAATTTGCCGAAATTGAGGAGCTTCTTACCTGAGAGATACTCTGCAGAATTCCCATCCTTGGATGTCTCGAGTAGGATAGAGCTGGACCAAGGCCCCGAGGTGAGGAGGACAACAAGTGGGAAATTGTGGGGTTAGACCATGGAAGTGAGGGGGAAAGTGAGGGGATGCAAAATATCATGTCCGGTAATATGAGATTTTTTTTTTTTTTTTTCATTATTCTCTTCTACACGTCCCGCGGGGTGCGTGACTATTTTCTTGACTAGACATTTCTTTGGTTTGTCTCCTAGGCTATAATGATGAGGGACCAATCATTGGACCATACATTGTAAGGCGTTGTATAAAGTCTAATCAAGTGCATTATCGTGTTAATAAATCATCTTGTCTGTTAGAAAATTTATGTGCTATTATATTAAGCATGTTCAAGAAAACCACGAAAATTCTTCATATTTGAAAGAGCTTTATATTTGTTTAATTTTCATGAAGAATAAATTTTTATAATGCTCGTTATCCACACATGAATGCTCATCCCCCAACCACTAAGTTCTCCATTATGAATTTGCATTTTGGAGGGAAAGAAACTTCTATTTTAGAACTTCTAATGACTCTTAATTTGGCCCTCCAACATTGTCCAGCTTTAGAACTAGACAATGTCGTGGATAAAGATTAGACATTTGTTAATAAACTGTGAAATTTTAGAAATTAAATGCATTGTTATGACAATTTTTACAATTTGTGCTTTAATTTTCCCTTTTTGTTTACGTTAACCGAAACACTATTATAGTAATTACCGCGTTGTAGCCCTTGCATAGGAAAGTTAAAGATAAGAAAATCTTTGCATGAAAAATTGTAAGATGAAAAGGAGTAAGATTTTCGCATTTTGTATTTCATGCTTTCACATTCTACGACTTGTTTTCACTTTACATTTATTTATTTTAATAAGTGTTTCATAAATTCTAAAATTTATTACAAAAGTACAATTAAATTTTTAAACTTTCGCTCTTTTAACTCTATTAAATTAATTAATGGAAAATAATGTCGTGATTTTTATTTAGAATATAACTTTAGGCTCGTTTTATTAAAAAAGAATACATGAGTTCATCAACGGGTTTTGATGACGGCATTTGCTCAGCAAGATACTGATCCCCACTCTTCCTTCCCGCACTCCTTCTTGCTCATCCACTTCCAGGCCAGCGCCGCCCAGAGCTTCTCATTCCACCGCCCTCCAACCGCAGGCGCCGCCACCGCCACCGCCGGCGTGCTGGTGTCGGAGAACGTCAGCATCTCCCTGCACCGACGGTTGGGGCACGCCGACGTTTTCTTCTCCCCCAGGTCGCAGTCCCCGAACCTCTCTTGCCTCTGCAACATCGTCTTCTCGTCTTCCTCGGTGGTCTCGATCGCAGTCGAGCAGGCTTCGCAAACAACGAGCCGCTGGTTCAGGTGGTCCGAATTCGGGCACTTGTGGGACATCTGGATCTGCGCTCGAGACGCGAAAACTGCACATGATCTGCACTGGTTCAGATGTGTGATTCAGGATGGAAAAATTATTGAACAAATCCTTCTTTCCGTATAAATTTATAAGTAATTGGCCACCAAAATCACAAACTCGATTGCTTCGTGATCCGACGTAAGCAATCGGAGTCGTGACGAATTACCTCACGACAACCGTCACAGGAGGAAGAAGTAGATCGAGGAGATTGCAAATCTGGGAAAGCCCATGTTCCTCCTCCCATCTCTCTCTCTCTCTGTGACAATTGGTTGAGGCTGAAACCGTTTGAGGGACAGTATTATGATTTCGAGTTTGAGGAAGATTGAATGTGAGTTGGAATCGGTGATAACGAGGTTTCTTTGAGTGGATTGAGTATTTACATAATCATGATTCTCATCAAGGTAAACTTCGCATGCTCTGTTTCTGCTGGAGGTGGGGATCGAGTGCTTGATTCTGCCAGCGTGAAATCCGGTTGAGTTTGAGACTGTCCTGACGAACTCAAACATGTTTCGGTGATTGTTTGGATACGAACCTTTTCCTTACCATCTTTACCAAAAAAAAAAAACCTTTTCCTTAACATTGCATTCAGGTGCCCTTTGCTGCAACGCCTGCCACATGTTTGATTGAATTCCTGAACGGCGCTGGCATGCGTCTTTCCCAAGCATTCTTGCATTCTGATGATTACCTGGCAATGGCGTCCTTAAACTGAAAGTTCTTCAGGGTATGTGACAAATTATTTTCATTGATGTTGGTTGAACTTCTAAAGTTGTGCTCAATGCTCCCACAACTGGGAATTTGAACATGCTGTGTTGGCTTAATTTACTTGAAATGATGTTATCTATATCAATCTACGATTTTTTTTTTTTGATGACCCAAGGAACCCGCGCACCGTACCAACACGGATAGCCCGACAGGCCCGGGGTAATAGGATAAACCCTGGGGCGATGCTAGCGGAGAACCTACCACCCCGACGCGCACTTAAGATCCCGTGCGGCCAGCGGAATTCGAACTCCTCAATCTACGATGTTTGTATATGGCTATTCTAACATTTGAGACAATTACCATCTTTGAATTGAAAATGGTGAGATCCTTCTTTGAAATGTGCATCATGTACTGTGTACTTCAGTGAATTCCTGTCCGGACTTCATCCTTTGCTTGATCTCGCGAGTAATTGGTTTCGTACGCTTTGATGATTATGCCTTGCATTTCTCGATCCGTTCATTGATACCTTAATACCTTCTCATTGTCAATGATATTTGGTTCCCTTTTTTTGGCGAATGCATAAGCCTTTTAACTGTTTGATTTTCTTCGTTTACTGAAGATTCTGAAGTTCATTCCTCGATGTCATTTGCTTGTATCTTTTCTATAAATGGCATGCGAGTCCCTGTCATAACTGACATTCAATGGCTGAGTAGATAATGAGCTGTTTGTGCCATGACTAAATGCTTTGGTTGATTCTTTGTCCACATTGCCGATTTGTATACAGGTTCAGTTGTTGCTAAATGAGTATCAACTATCAACCATGAGAATTTATAGTAGAATGCGGCTCAATTCTGTTTTCCTGTGTTTATGTTGCTATGCATTTTGGTTTTTGCAGCATGATGTTCTTCGAAAATGTCTCCGCCGCAGCCGCCTGTGGGTAATTAGAACGTGATCTTTAGTATTTGGTCCCAAGAGTTCCTATTGTGTATTACCAGAGTTGTTTCCAAGTTATTCAAGTCATATCGTCAATTTACTTTGGATATCCATGCTGATTTTTATAGAAGTTTAATGTGTTTTTTGTGTCATTTGTTGGCTAGGATTGAATTTGATAGATCTTGGTTTCATATGAGGGTTAATTTGGTAGCGCACGATGATACATCAACGTGCAGATGATTTCTAGTCATTTTTTAATGTTTTAGTAGTGATTTGCTTGAATAAATAAAGGTCACGTGCCATTGTCTGAACCATAAACTACAAGTATCGGACTCGTTCTTAGTTAAATAGCATGTCCCGGGTTAGTTTCTGTAAGTGGCCATGACCCCGGGCCGGATTCTTTAGTTTACCGGATCATTCCGTGCTTATCTGTTATATGTTTCTCCTTGGAATTTTATTATTGGTCGTCATTTGGGGGATATTTATTTGATAGCTTAGAAATAGAATAAAATCTTGGATTTGGCTCACGGGGATTCTTGTCCTGGGACTCAATAATGAGGCCATGTATATTCATTACCTGACATCATATTGGGTTTATTCTGTCGCACTTTACCTTTATTGCATTGATTTTGATTGCTTACTTGTTGATTGTGCACCCATGCAAGTACATCATTTAGTGGTGTATGATAATACAATAGGCAAAGATCGCATGAACAATATATTCAAAAGATTGAGAATCGGCACTAAAAGGGTGGTCATTAGATAATTAGCGTAATTAAGCCTCCGATCTTAGACCAATAGTTTGCGAGAGTGAAGTGTACTATTGCGCTTCACTTGGCTCTTAATTGACCCTAAATAGAGTAGTGGCAATTTCAATTAAATAAAATTTCTTTAATTAATTAATTGAAACTCAAAGGTCAAGATAGTTAGGATTTAAGAGAACTCACCTCGAACAAGAGCGAGCACCTTGAACAAAGTCATCACTTATTTCAATTCGACAAATCGTTATACCCGCCCCTCTAAGATTCCTTAAAGAGGGTCGCAACAATTTATGAGAGGGAGCTTTCGAAAATTAGTTATGGTAATACGTGTTATGGTGACTAGAGGAGGCAAATTAAAAGGGCTTCATTTTTTGGCACGTTTTAAGACAGATGATGTCGTCAATTAAATCTCTTGTCCATGTGCTCCGAAACCGAGTGGGGTCGCCAACAATTTGCTTAAGAAAATTTGGATGCCCATGCCACTTCATTTTGGCATTCCTGTGCTATCTTTTTTCATTATTTATTTTTTCTTATCATTACAGATCTTCTTTTTTTTTTACAAAAGATGTCCATCCCCATTGCTTTAATGTTTTGTTTTCTATCGCTTAAATATCTTCAACCACCTTTCCTTGCGGGATAGCCACCTGTTCAGCATGTTTGCCTTCGCTCTTGTGATAATGTACTTAATGTTGTCAGTTGGGACACGCATATTATATGTACCTTCATCTATGTGAATGGTAAGCTTAAGTTGGAACCTTATGACACCTATATTCCAATGGTATCTCTAAATCCTTCTTATTGAACCTTCATTCTTATCGTGTTTATTCTTTAGAGATAAACTACAAACGAGAGAGAGAGAGAGAGAGAGAGAGAGAGAGAGAGAGAGAGAGAGAGAGAGAGAGAGAGTCCATGGTAAATGAAGGCATATAAATGAGGAATTAATGGAAAGGAAGTAAATAGAGCTGATACTATAAAAAGGTGATAATTTTTATATCAGAGTGAACTTCACCTCTAATATAATATAAAAATAATGGAACTCATGAACTTGCCAAATTTTTGTTGAGGTGTTGCCGCAAGATTATTGTGGCTTTGCTATAATTCACTAAAAGTTTACTTGGAATTGCCGTAATTTGTTCAGAATTGTTTAAACTCGCTTAAATGTACCGGAGTGTGGCTGAAATAAGTTGAATTTTGTCAAAACATGCCCAGAATATTTAAAGATACTTTTTCTAGTTCACCACATGCAACACGACATTTTTATGCCATGACTGTCCTCAAAGGCGTCCCATCTGTTAGACCTCAAGGATTTTCTCGGGAAAATCTGTAAATGCTGGTGAGGACGAAAAATGGGTGCCATGGCAAGTGAAAACGGAAAAAGAAAAAAAGAAAAAGAGATGACGAAGCTGTTGGTAATTTTTTTTCTAACTTTAAATAAATAAAGTAAGTAACTTCAGTGCTTGCATTTAGTTTTTTTCTAAAGAAATTGTTGATTCCAATTAAAATTCGTGTTTTCCTATTCGATTTTTCACCTGTTGGTGTTGGTATTTCACGTAATTCTAAAAAGTCGATCACGTGGCTCATATCTTTATCATGTTGATTTTCCCAATTATTTTCGATGAATTTTTATAAAAATCGAATTAGAAATCCCATCTCCTTACTCCCTTTATTTGGAGAAATCCCTTTGCATTCTTCCATAAGATGATATGCTTCAATTACTTCCTTATATTGTTCCACTCGACGCATCATCAAACTGAACGAAAAATGGTGAGTAGATTATATAGAATTACTGAATAAATGGTGAGTAGATTATCTAGAATTACTGAATAATCCATCTCTATACTCTGCAATTTCATAGCAAACAAATTATATCTAGTGCTTAAGCAACATCCCCATTTTAGCGAATACCCATAAACTATTACATTCCACAAGCCTGTATCTCAAAACGGCATATCATCAGGCACTCGACAAGCACTATCTAAGTAATCATGTTAAGCATGCATATGTGCCTAGGAAAAGGCAACGGATACTTAGATTCATAACTTAGCTTCGAAATTGAGTAACCGAACCTTTCTGCCTCCAGTACATTTTCTACAAATTTAATGGTGGAAGACCAGATCGGAAGATCGAAATCCCTTTCTTACTTCCTAACTCCGATGAAATCTAATTCGATTTGGAGAGCACCGGTGGAAAAGGTGAGGAAATAGCATGTCGGAAGAGCATCGTCATGGTTCGCTTGCGGGCTCTGTATCGCAAGGTGTGAGATGGGCATGGTTTAATGGGTTGGGCCAGACCGAAAGGCTTGGGTGATGGGGTCCAAACTAGGCCCAATTGGACTCTCTCTTCTTATTTTTATTTACTTTTATTTATTATTGTTTTGTATCTTTTTACTATTATTTATTTCTTATTTTTTTCAGAAATATATGCTTAGTGTGTCGATAAAAATTAAGGTGTCAATAATGGATTTTGTGGAATGAAGGGAGAGAGTGAGAGAGAGAAGAGAGAGAGATTATGTAATGCGCTTTACAAATAGAAAATATAATAAAATTACCCATTATCTTAGATAGGAGGAAGGAAAAGGTAAAAGCTCAGGAGAAAATCCATTATGAGATTGAATTCCAACACTAATCATAACAAATATTATATATTTTGATCACTCTTATGATTGAAAAAAAAAAAAAAAAACATAGATACCCATCAAAACAAGTTGTTTTGGCATACCCTTTAATATTGAAAAGGTTATATGGTTTCAAATATTTTGAGGATAAATGTTTGCAAAAAAATATTTATTTATATATAGATCATATTGAGGATTATGACGGGGCCTGAAAGATATACTATCTCACATATGACTTATATTTGACAAATAGTAATACCAAATGGTGTTTATCACCGCAGCAATCTCCACCGATTCCAAAGACTTTGACTTTTTATCACCAACACGCAATAGTCTTTTTTTTCATCCAACGGTTCAAGACTCTTCATGCTAATCAAACTATTGCGAGGCATGATGCATGGAAAAGGGCAATTATTGCAAGCATAATTTCCACAACTTTATGTAGAAGTGCTTCTTGACTTGACTTGCCTTTTTTATTAATTAAAACAAAGAATTAGAAAAAAGAATCAGCGAGCAATAAAATGTTTCTTAGTTGGTAAACAGTACTCTCCACCAACTAATTTTATAATTCTTTTCGCTAATAAAGTTTAGATTGCGATCCAAAAGAACCAGCGAGCGATAATGACGCGAGGCATGATGCACGGAAAATGGCAATTTTTGCAAGGGTAATTTCCGCAACTTCATGTAGAAGTGCTTCTTGACTTGACTTGCCTTTTTTATTAATTAAAATAAAGAATTAGAAAAAATAATCAGTTAGCAGTACGATGTTTCTTAGTTGGTAAACTGTACTCTCCACTAACTAATTTTGTAATCTTTTTCGCCAATAAAGTTTAGATTGCGATCAAAAAAGAACCAGCGAGCAATAATGATGCTCCTTTGTTGGTAATCATACTCTCCACTAAGTAATTTAATATTCTTTCCGCTAATAAAATTTAGATTGTGATAGCAGTTAGTCTCTTTTCAAAAGATGGATGCGCAGCTTCAATGTCTTATCCAATTTGAAGGCCCTTACTCACGCATTTTTATTGTCTAATGACGATGGTACATGGAGAAATTGTCAATCAATTCTAATTTTTTTGTACGAATGACGATAACATTTTAACTTTTTCAATTTTCTCAATTTGGTCTTAAATCTTTGTACGAAATCACAATATAATCATTTTGGCTAATTCTCATAAAAAAATCGCTGATATTGCAAGTCACGTAGGATAGTCGACAATAATTGAATCATATGTCAGTAATTTCTTATATAAATTGACGAGATGGACAACATTAAATTTTGTGCAAATGTTTAAGACTAAATTATCAAAATTGAAAAGTTTTTGATTAAATTGACATTGATACGATACATCTAAGACTTGTTGGATAATTTGTTCCTATTATGTGTATTAGCATGTAGTTGTGGAGAAGAAACTTATTTCATCATAAAATTAGAAGACAACTACTAAATTCGTGCATAGAGTCACCTCGTTACAACTTTAAGGTTGATCAAAGATTATATTCAACTGCTTAAGTAAACAATATCTTGAATGAGTCAATTTAGGGATATGACCCTCGAGTTGGGCCTAATAGATGAACCATTGATAAAACAACAACTTGTAGTGGCAGCATACAAATGTTTTATTTTATTTCGAGTAATGATGATGGAACATTAAACGAACAAAATGATATAAAAAGGAACAAAGAAAGATGAGATACAGAACATAGGATTAAGACACGACATAGGGTCCAGGAAAAAGTAATAAGAACAAAAGCAGGAGAATATGATTGGTTTTTCTCGAGCCAAAAAGAGAAACCATAATATTTTTTGTTTCATGTGATAAAGGTCTCGTACATGTCAAAGAATCAGAGAAAATTCCTCGAGTACATCAAGAGAAGATGCATTCATATGTCATCATGCTCATCAAGGTGAAGACGGAACTTGCGTCATTAAAGTGAATAGAAGAAATGGAGATGTAAAATAATCTTAACAGAAGGTCTTGTAAAATTTATAATTCTAGAAAATAAAATTCACATCATTTTCTAATAGGTCATACATATGCACTCAATTTTTTCCACAATATTTGAATGGTAAAAATCTCCAATTGAATTTCTTGATTGTATAAACCAAAGCGAGTCAAGTTCAGAATCTATTTCTAATTATTCGACTCAACTCGATCTCCATTAATAAAGGAGGCATTCTCTTTTATATAATATCGCAATTCTTGATCCTGAATATTTTGAGTTATACCTTACTTCAGCGGCCTGAATATAAATCTAGGAAAAGCCACACAAATTACAGACGCATGAGAGGAAAAATCAAAATTGGGTCTTGGAGGCAAAAGAAAAGCTCCAAAAAACACAGTTTTCTTTTTTCCGACAATGAATTGTGCATTCTTCACTTCAAGAAAATACGTTCACGGTGTTGTCAATGTGCTTATCGCTATTTTCTAATAGACTAGCTTTTCCACATGACTTGCGGTCAAATAATTTGACAAAATTCCAAAGATGCTTTTACAAGGAAAATAATACAAACTTTCGATGAGAAAAACATTTTGGCCAAAACCGGTGGTGGCACGTCGTACAACAGGAGAAAGCGTTAATTATTGCACTAAGTGGACTCTATAATTGTCAAATTTTAGTAAAGCTAATGCTCAAAGAGCCCGTCAAGTCACTGGGATTGGAGTGCCTTCATCTGCATCAGAATCTGGACTCCGGCCGCTGCGGATTGCTGGAGCCAAGCGCGACTCTCGTAATTTTTAGTGGGTAGGGTCTGAAGTCAATTTCAGTACAAAAGAAATGGCGGAGTGGGCCCTTTTGTTTTCAATTAATCGTGTAATCAGATGGAGGCATTTGCTCTTTTCGGAGACTCCGTAGATGTCGTGTAAAGATGATTAAATGAAGCTTTGCACTACACATGTGAGCGCGGACACCTTGCAAACATCGACTAAAGTACGAAATGGAGCCAAGGTTTAGCAGAGTCTATGCAAAAAAAAAGAAAAAGAAATACAGGTAAGTTAAGAGTTACCAAACTTATGATGAAAAATAACATCGAATTAATAGAAGATCACAGGATCCTCGATAGAAGTACGGGGATCTTCTCAAATGTGAGAGGGATGTTGGAAGTTTCACATATGATGATTGCCGGCTGGCTTTCATTTTAGTTTGCGAAAATGGTGATCTTTTTAGTCCACACCTTCATCTAAAAACTTAAGATACTCTACAAAATAGATGAAAAAAATCTCTCTTTTTTTTGCGTCGAGTGGGGGATAAGTTTTTAGAATCATTATAGTAATTTCACAAAATCTTTCAGATGTCCTAACTCCATTACCATATGAGATTTTGATAAGATCATTATCAACTGTTTTGAAAATTTAAGTTGTTATATGAACGCATTATTTATTATTTAAATATTTTAATAAACAATGCACTTCTGGCAACTTAATACAAAACATTTCATGACATTTTCTATCATGGCAAAATTCCTGACAACATACACCTCTTCAGATACAATAAATCCTCCACCCCCTTAGCATCGTCAATCCTTCCATCCACATCTACCTCTTCTCCTCTTCACTCATATCTCTCAAAGATCCCCTCTACAACGATCTGGTGGGCCAACACAATTTGAGACAATGAGATTATTTAGTCCTCTCTTAATTCTGGTTTTTGCGCAATATCGTTTAGACATTTTTGACATTTAAGACATTTATAGTTCGTGAGAAAAATATTTTAGAGAACTCTAGGTACAACAATAAGTCCATGACCAAACAACTTATTACACTTTTCTATCCAGCCTTCTATGGTTACTTGAGAAACCAATCTCGTGTTGTACCATGTTGAGCCCAAATGTTGTGCGGTAACTTTTGCATGAAGTGTTGTACCATATAAACACCTAGAAATTTTCAGTAATAATCATTTGTATGGTATGACAATTTGCATCGGAGCAATGGCAAATTTGTGCTCTAAAACTGAGAAAACTTATAAAGAAAACTTCTACACGACGAAGAAAATCAGATTCTCCTAAGGATGAGTAGAGCTTAATATACCCGACCCCAATACTCGAAGCATCGTGGAAAATTGCACTGCACTGCACTGCGTGTGCAGAAGATATTGTTGCACTTTGGCTTTCCATAATTCAAGTTCAGTTTAAATACTACATTTTCTTGAAAGTCGTATTAAAATGTTTTTTTTTTTTTTTTTTTTTTAAGTTCTCCATTGCACTTGTTTTGGCAATTCTTCTTTACGGACACAGGGAACTCATCAAATCGATCGCTCAAGAGCTACTGGTTAAGCTGTAGGGTTAAACGTAGGTTCATTACCGAGCATGGGGTCGTATTGAATGATCAATAAGAAGGCATAGTGAAAATTATTAGATGCTGAAGTTGAAGGAGCACGTTTTGTTGTAATTTACTGGTTTGGTGGTAGTGGTAAGATGTCTTTGCCGGTCTTATTTTTAGTCAGTTATATGCTAGCTTAACTCTTATGCAACTTGAGGAGTGTAGTTGGCCACTGAAGAGTGCATATCTTGATTCAAACGCTTTCCAATTGTCACACAACTTCTTATAGAAATTATCTAAGATGAGAATACAACAAGTGATGTAATTTTTGTATGGCAATTACTTGAGTGTCATGATCTTTTTGATTAATTGAGTATCATGACTTTCAAAAAAAAAATATGTTCATTTGAGTGAATTAACTTCTAAAAAATTTCACTTAAATATCATAACTTTCAATTCATCATTTAAATTCTAATTGCCATCACAAGTGCCATGATCTGTAGCATTTGTGGGGAATAGCCGAACAGAACTCGTATTTTGCATTTCAATTGAAAAGAAGGAACTCATTTTGCATTTCCCTCCATTTCCTCCCACTTTTTGGAGGAAAATATCTTTGCAACGTGACCCACGCTGCGTCAAAAGTCGTACTCCCATCGGCAGCATGAATGAGGGTGACATAACACGAAGCTTTAATAATTGTCAAGGGACTAGTGACTGACGATGGCCAAAAAGCAAAACTTAAGTCCACCTAGGTTAACTCTTAACCTCATTTTGTTCTGTCTTCATCCTCCTCCTCTGCGTTTTAGAGAGAGAGATAGCAGCATCAAAGCAACGATGGTGGACGTGTCGGGGGAAAAGACCCGTAAGGACTTGGAGTTTGGCAATGGGAAGCGTCGGCTTCGTGAATTGGTACATTACTTATTTTTGCAGAGAATCTGATAATGTCATTACGTGGAGGGTACTAGCAAAGAGAGATTAGACAGAGAAAGATCCATATAATCCATGAAATAGGCTGACACTATCGAGTGTCTGCAACACTTGCAACATTGATATGGAGTTAATGATCCCCTTAACATAAACACATAATTACATACAAATACACTGCATATTCCCTGGATCCGTTGACAGGGAGTAATCAATGATATAAAATTGGGTTTTTTTTTTAGAACTATTGAAGTGTGATTTTGAGAAATAAATGATGATGATTATAGTTTGTAAGTTCTACACAAAAAATGAAAAAGTCATCTTCCATGAACCTTCAATTTCTCTTGATAGTGTTGTGCATGTAGCTCAAAACCTATGCATATTGCATTTATTAAATAAGATAAAAAAATTAAAAAGGTGTTGGAGAAATCTTTCCAGAATATTTTGAAGCTGACAAAACGTTTCTATCAGTCTAGTCTGGATATTTGCAGACCGACAGTTTAAAGTCTGAAGACTTTATGATCACCAGACTCAGCACTCAAGACTCAAGACTATTCTCACTGACAGTCTTTCTAATCCAGTGACGAAGGAAATCCAGAGCCGAAGTATATGGTTGAGGATTCGATCCTATCCTCTGGAGAAGATCCCTTGGTTGGATAAATATAACGGATTCTTTTATTCGTATCTAGATCGATTGAAGATCCGATGGTCGACGAAATATTCTTGGAATGTTCTATTCTTGGAAACCAAGATCCTGATTGTATGGGCGAACATGATTGATGGGCTATCGTCAGTTCCTTTAATAGCTCGAATGATCTTCTTGATTGATTCCGTCCAACGGGTAGATTGGAGGAATTCCTTTGGTAAGTGCCAACGATTATGATGGCATAAAGGAGTATAAAAGGAAGACGTTCTAGTTGTTTTAGTAACGTGATCCATAGAGAAATTCCAGAGTCTGAAGCTCCTTGATTATTAGTCGATACATTTTGAGCGAAATTGTATACACAGAGAGTGTCTATACTTGGTGATACCTTGAGCGAGTGTGGTAGATCATCTACACCTAGAAATCAAGGAAGATCAACACTGTGACATCTCTTTGTTCATAGTGGAATCCAGCCAATTGGCTGTCAGTGCAGAAGAGTGGACGTAGGCTTGAATCAAGCCGAACCACTATAAACCGCGTGTTCAATTCTCTCTTTCCTTTACTCAGTCTTACGATTGATTATTAATTGTTGCAAATCCTTCAACTGTCTAAGTATTGTGCAATCATCAAGAAAAATCTTTTATATACCTATTCACCCCCCTCTAGGTACTCGTACTAGCTATATCAATTGGTATCAGAGCTCGTGTTCTTATTTTATTTGAAGTGTTTTACTTCAGAGTAAAAGATCCATGGCTAGTATGCTAGCACCGGGCTGGTGGAAGGGCAAAGCAATACCGCACCACCCTACTTTGATGGAAAGTATTACAACATCTGGAAGAACAAGATGAAAGCTTTCCTATGGTCAAAGGATCCTCTGGAATGGGACGTTGTGGAAAGAGGAATCACTCCTACTGCTGCATCAGTATCTGAAAGAGGGAAAGAAACTGTTGAGACCAGCGGAATGTCTCAAGAAGAGATAAACAAGAGGCAAGCACTCGATGCAAAAACAATTTACTCTTTATATTGTGCTTTGTCACTAACTGAATATAACATAATATCTTCTTGTGTTACAGCAAAAGAAGTCTGAGACAGATTACATATCACCTATGAAGGGACAGACCGAGTGAAGGAGACCAGAATTAACATTCTCCTTGGTCAATATGAAGCCTTCAAAATGAAACCAGGAGAATCTATAACTAACATGTTTAGCCGTTTTACAGATATTGTCAATGGTCTTGAGAATCAAGGACAGAAAATTTCGGATCCCATGAAGGTGAACAAGCTACTGCGTGGACTCTCCAAGGATTGGAATCATATAAAGACTTCAATAAGAGAGACGCAAAGAATTATGCCATTATCTGTAGACGAGCTGATTGGAACTCTTCAGTCTTACGAAGTGGAACGAATTAATGAAGACGAAGATCCAAGAGGTAAGAAATCCATTGCATTAAAATCTAATGATGATTCTGATGATACAGATTCTGAAGAAGATCTGGACGATGAGGAGCTTGCTCTTATGATAAGAAGATTCAGAAAGTTGAATAGAAAAGGAAGAAGGTTCAACTCAAAGAAACAAAGTTTTCAGAAACAGCAAACCAAGTTTGTTGATAATGAGGAACCAAACAAAGATGTAGTCTGCTTCGAATGTAAGAAAAAGGGACACATCAGACCCAACTGTCCTCTTCTGAAGAAGAAGAGAGGAAAAGCTGAAAAGTCTCGAAAAGCTCTCAAAGCCGAAACCTGGAGCGATACAGAGTGTGAAGAAAGTGATGAGGAATATGCCAACCTGTGTCTGATGGCACAATCAGACTCAAATTTAGACTCGGATCGACTCGGACAAAGGTGAATTTGAGGTAAGTGATTTTAAAATTCCCGTCAAAGTCTCTAAATACATTGATGAACTGTGTTTTAGTCTTAAGACTTCTCTCAAAAAAATTTCCAAACTTAAAAAGGAAAACTCAGCTCTAAAACAAAAGGAAAAAATTTTAGAAGAAAGAGTGAAAAGTTTAGACTTGAATGTTTCTACTCTTAAAGAGAATGAAGATAATCTTTTGAAAGAAAATGCTCTCTTAAAAACTGACTTATCAAATATTTCAAAGAAATTTTCAATAGGGTTTGAAAAACTTGAAAAAGTTCTTTCGGTTCAAAGACCTTACTTCAATAAGTCCGGGTCTAGGTATGACAGCGAAACAATTCCCTTGATTGATTTTCCTAAAGTAAAAGAAAGAATTAAGAAAAGATCGTCGAGAGAGGCTTACAAAAATCATTTCAAGAAAGTTTTTGTAAAGTCTGTAGGTCGAAATGCTCTAAGGTGTTCAAAGTGTAACAGTCAGGATCACTTTGAAAAGGAGTGTCCTATGGTTTGGAAGCCTGTTAAGAAAGTATGGCCTAATAATGCTTATCCTACTAACACCAAAGGACCCAAGAAAATTTGGGTACCAAAGAAAGCTTGAGACTCTCTTTTGAATGCAGGTCTCTGTCAAGAAGAAGGTAAAGTGGTATCTTGACAGCGGATGTTCAAGACACATGACAGGAGACTCAAATTGCTTCATAAAGCTTATTCAAGTAAATGGTGGAAAAGTTTCATTTGGAGGAAACAACAAAGGAAGCATTGTGGGATTTGGAACTGTAAAAATTGGAAATCTCACAATAAGCAATGTCTCTCTAGTGGAAGGACTCAACTACAATCTTCTAAGCATCAGTCAATTGTGTGATACTGGTTTCAAGATCTCCTTTCAAGAAGGCATATGTTCTGGAATTAGTAAAGACTCGACTCAGTCTTTCATGGGTCGAAGACATGGAAATATCTACCTCCTTGATGTAAAACCAAATGAAACACAATGCCTAATCTCAATTCAAGATGAAGCAGTTTTATGGCACAGAAAGCTTGGCCATGTCAACATGAAGCAATTAGCCAAAATCTCATCAAAGAAGCTTGTTCGAGGTCTACCTAAATTGCCATACCAAAAGTCTGATTCATGCACTCCATGTATTCTGGGCAAGCAGGTAAGAAATTCATTTAAGCCAACAAATCATGTTTCCACTAATCATGTACTACAGTTGCTGCACATGGATCTCTTCGGACCAACTAGAACCCAAAGCATTGGAGGTAAGAAATATTGTCTAGTAATTGTGGACGATTACTCTCGTTTTACTTGGGTATATTTCCTTGCAAGTAAGTCCGAAACTTTCTCGTATTTTGAAAAATTTGCCAAAAAGATTCAAAATGAAAAAGGGTGTGCTATTTCGAGTATAAGAACAGATCATGGAAGTAAATTTGAAAATCAAGATTTTACAAGATTTTGTGATAAATCTGGTTTTAATCATGAGTTTTCCTCTCCATACACTCCAGAACAAAATGGAGTTGTGGAAAGAAAGAATAGATCTCTTCAAGAAATGGCTAGAACTCTTTTAATTGAAAGTAAAATTTCTTCACGATTTTGGGTCAAGCCGTGTCAACAAAGATGCTATATCATTAATAAAGTCTTCTTAAGACCTATTATAGAGAAAACCCCCTATGAATTGTTCAAAGGTAAGAAGCCTATTGTTTCATACTTTCATGTGTTCGGTTGCAAATGCTTTATTTTAAAAAATGCAAATGATCGAGTTGGTAAGTTTGAAGAAAGATCAGATGAAGGCATCTTCCTTGGATATTCTACCTCAAGCAAGACCTACAGAGTCTACAACAAGAAAAGCCAGTCGGTGGAGGAATCAATGAATGTCAAATTCCAAGACTTAACGCAAGATGAATCCAGTCAGACTCAGTATGAAGAGTCTAAACCTGCTCCAGACCTTCCAAAGCTTACAACTCAAGAAGTATCTCAGACTCTGGAAGTCCAGCATCAAGATGTTCATGAAGATTCAAATAAAGAAAGAGATCATCAACCAGACAAATCAACCAGTAACTGGAAGCATAAGTCCAGTCATCCCAAATAGCTCATTATTGGCGAAATCAATGAAGGAATCCGCACCAAATCAAAAAGGCGTGAAGAATCTAGTCTTTGGGCCCTCATTTCGAAATTGAACCAAAAAGCATAGAAGAAGTTTTATCGATGAAAGCTGGATCGAAGCTATGCAAGAAGAACTCGGACAATTCAACATCAATGATGTCCGGGAATTGACATCTAAACCAAAAGGTAAAACTGTTATTGGAGCCAAATGGGTATTCAGGAACAAGATGAACGAGGTAGGAAAAGTTGTACGAAACAAAGCAAGACTCGTGGCCAAAGGATATACGCAAGAAGAAGGAATAGACTATGACGAAACTTACGCACCAGTAGCAAGGTTAGAACCTATTCGACTATTACTTGCATTTGCTTGTTATAAAAATTTCAAGTTATTCCAAATGGACGTCAAAAGTGCGTTCCTAAATGGATTTATCCATGAGGAAGTTTATGTGGAACAACCACCTGGTTTGAAGACCCAAAGAAGCCGGACTCGGTCTTCGGACCGAAAATGCCTTGTATGGTTTAAAACAAGCACCTCGAGCTTGGTACGACAGACTAAGTAAGTTCCTAATGCAGAATGGTTTTGTCAAAGGTAAAGTAGATACTACTTTATTTATCAAAAAGGAAAACAAAAGCTTTTTACTTGTTCAAATATATGTGGACGATATTATTTTTGGATCTCCTAATGAAAGTCTATGCAAGAAATTTTCTAAGTCTATGCAGGATGAGTTTGAAATGAGTATGATGGGAGAGTTAACATTCTTTCTTGGACTCCAAGTGAAACAAATGAAGGAAGGAACTTTCATTCATCAAGAAAAGTATGCAAATGATCTTGTCAAAAGGTTTGGACTGGAAAAGTGCAAAAAGACCGACATACCAATGTCATGTTCTCTGAAGATAGACAAGGATGAAGAAGGGAAGAAAGTAGATCAAAAGCTGTATAGGAGCATGATCGGTTCACTTCTTTATCTAACCGCTTCTAGACCTGATATTTTGTTGAGTGTTTGCATCTCGTGCTAGGTTTCAATCGATCCTAGAGAATCCCATCTCGGTCTTTGCAAAACGTATTATCAAATACATTGCCTCATCTTCAAGCATCGGTCTTTGGTATCCTAAGAAGGGAGACTTTAATCTTCTGGGATATTCAGACGCAGATTTGGCCGGTTGCAGAGTCGATAGAAAGAGCACTTCGGGAACTTGTCAACTGCTTGGAAATAGGACAGTGTCTTGGTTTTCAAGGAAGCAAAGCACTGTGGCTCTTTCAACGACAGAAGCAGAGTATGTAGCTCTTGGAAGCTGCTGTTCGCAAATTCTATGGATAAAACAACAGCTACAAGACTTTGGGATTGAAGACTCATGCACAGAAATCAGATGTGACAACACCAGCGCGATCAATCTCACCAAAAATCCAATCCTTCATTCAAGAGCAAAGCATATTGAGATTCGACATCACTTCATTAGAGATCATATTCAAAATGGAGAAATCTCGATTCAATTTGTTGATTCAAAAAGTCAACTAGTGGATATATTCACAAAGCCTTTGGAGAAAAATCAATTCGACTTTATCCATTCCAGACTCAACATTTTGAAGCTTGAAGAAGTTAAAGTCTAGAGACTCACCAACCCTCAGACTCTAATCTCTCAGACTCTAATCTCTTAGACTCTAAATCCTCAGACTCAGACATTCATGGCTATAGACTGTAAGTTGCTATTTTATCTAAACTCGAAAAGGTACGATCTTTCGTTCAGTTATTTTATGGTCTGTGTGAAAAACGAAAACTTATCTTTTCAAAATGATTAATTTTGGCAGTTATTGATTTTAAAAAGAAGTGTTCGTACACTTTCCTTGTGCCGATTGAACTTCCCTTTTCAAAACCGAGTTATATATATACAGTTTTTTTTCAAATCTTCAAAACCCTAAAAGGCACTCTCCTCCCGATCCTGTTTCTACTTCTTGTTCATCTTCGAGAAAGTTGTCATCTTTTCTTGGGAAAGCAAGTAAAGGAGTCTTTCATTGACAAAGAAGGATGTCTTCTTCAAGGAAATCTTCAAGAATAGCGAACAGGGGACCACGAAAAATGAAGGAGGGACCTACTCACTTTGATCTCACCGAGGAAGGAGATTTATCGAGTCAGCATCAGAACCCGACTCACTCTCCATCACGTCATTCAACGCCTTCTACCCCACAAGGTGCAAGTCAACATCCGGAGGAAGAGATAATCGAGGAGGCCGACCCTGTAAGAGTCCAAAAACCCTCTTTCATCTATAAGCTCTATCGTGCGTTGAAAAGCACCGGTACTCCATTGAACTATATAGATGAATTCCTTAAGGACAAGAATTATGGGAATGAATATATTTTTCTGCGAAAAATGGAGGATTTGGGAATTGCTCCCAAGGGAAAGGCAGAGGAAGCACTTGCGAACATTCCGAGTGATGTAGGAGGATTGAATCCCACTGATGGGAATGATGATGATACACTGTTCAGTGAATTTCAACCTAGGATGGGTGTCGCTGCAAATGTGAAGGGAAAGAGGATGGATTTGTTCAAATCGAAGGATCAGGAGAATGTGTATTTCAAACTGCTGAAACGAGGGGTGATAAACCCTAGAAGTGTTGATTTCGATTTCCTAGATGCCATCAATTTGAACTTAAGGGAGAAGTTCAACTTGCTTCAACTTGAGCAATTTTGCACCGATACCACAGACGGTTATGCGCAATTGACAGCATATTTCTATTCGAATCTCAGCTTTTTAGATGCGAATAGAATATCATTCAGTGTTCGAGACCAGGATTATGTGGTAGACGTGGACATGTTGGCGGATATAATTGGAGTTGAACGAGGACGTTATCAACCAATCAAAGTCTCAGTTGCTCGTGCATCATTGGAACTTGTCAAAGATAGAGATGCAGAGGGAAGAATCATCTATTCAAGGATGCGTGCCATCAATATCATTCTGCACAAAATTGTGATCAATTGCATAAGGCCCAAGTCTACATCGAAGACTGATGTGTCTAATTCCGAGGCAAAATTGATGTACGCAATCAACTCAGGGAAGAAGTTCTCTCTACCTTATACTATTCTCTTTCACATGTACATAGCAATGTCGAAGGACAAAGGACAATTGCCTTACCCAGGTCTGGTGACCAAGATCTTCAGACACATGAATATTGAACTGCCATATACACTTTGTGTTCGACCATGCGATAAGATGGTGGTAGGTTTGAATATGTTAACGAAGATGCGTCTGCAAGAACTTTCCAAGGCAATGAAGAAATTCAGAGTGAAGTCTCCAGTTCCGTCCGCCTCAAAGAGAAAAGGAAAGGAGGCTATTGGAGCCCCATCGAAAAAGAAGAAAAGAACTCTCATCTTGGAGGATGAAGATGAGGATGAAGATCCCACTATCTGTGCATTGACAAGAACCAGACGTTCTGTGCCTCAACCGACAGAACTTCAGAAGAAACAGAGAGAAGAAGAGGAGCAAGCCAAGAACAGAGAAGAAGAAGAGCAGAGAGAGAAGGAGAAAGAAGCTGAAGAAGAAAGAGAAGGAGAGAAAGAAAAGTTTACAGTTGAATCTGGAGAAAAGGGAAATCAAGATACAGAAGAGCATGATCATCACTCTTCCCATTTTGATGTCCTAAAGACAGGGGGAGTTGGCGAGCAAGAAAGGTCCACACCTCATGCTACCGATAGTGAAGGTCTAAGACAATCTCCAACAGACCCAGAAGAGGTTCAGGTTTCTCAATTGCCTGAAGAAGGACACGATACGTCGACTCCAAATCTGCAAGATTATACAGAAGCTCCATCGTCTGCATTCACTCCATCTGAGAAAGCACATGCAAGTACACAGACGGACAACTCAGCAGATTTTCGTCGTATTCTTGATATTCTTCTGGAAATGCGGGGACAAATTTATGCTCTGGACTGTGAGATTCAAACCATAAAGAATGCTGGACAAGCATCTTCGGTTACCCTGGAGGACAAAATGAAAGACCTCGCTCTACAACTTCAAGCCAATGCCAAAGGAGAGGAGGTAGCTCAACTAAGGGAAGACTTGAAGAGGCTAGAAGGCATAGTCCAGTCCATGGGAGATTTCCAGATCGTACGCATTCCCAAGCAGACCTGACTCCTTTCTCACCTTTTTAATGATGACAAAAAGGGGGAGAACCAATTTGAACCAACTTTTAAACTTTGACTTTAAATTTGTTTTTTTGGTTATGTTTGTTTTTGAGTTTGACTTGAGTGAACTTGGGTGAGAACTTGAATTTGACTGAATTGGTCAGTGGATTTTGATGCTTGACTGTTGCATTTATATCAAGCGTTGTTATATGGTATTACTCATGAAAGACTAACCAATTTTCTGTGGATGCAGAGTCTGGTTGTTTTATTAATCTTTATGAGATAGCCATATTGCTTGAGAAATGTTTTTGCAGGTCAAAGTTGTTCAAATCTACAGGAAAGTTTTGTCACCATCAAAAAGGGGGAGATTGTTGGAGAAATCTTTCCAGAATATTTTGAAGCTGACAAAACGTTTCTATCAGCCTAGTCTGGATATTTGCGGACCGACGCTTAAAGTCTCGAAGACTTTATGATCACCGAACTCAAGACTCAAGACTCAAGACTCAAGACTATTCTCACCGACGCCTTTCTAATCCAAAGTGAAAGGAAATCCAAAGCCGAAGTATATGGTTGAGGATTCGATCCTATCCTCTGGAGAAGATCCTTTGGTTGGATAAATATAACGGATTCTTTTATTCGTATCTAGATCGATTGAAGATCCGATGGTCGACGAAATATTCTTGGAATGTTCTATTCTTGGAAACCAAGATCCTGATTGTATGGGCGAATAAGATTGATGGGCTATCGTCAGGTTCCTTTAATAGCTCGAATGATCTTCTTGATTGATTCCGTCCAACGGGTAGATTGGAGGAATTCCTTTGGTAAGTGCCAACAGTTATGATGGCATAAAGGAGTATAAAAGGAAGACGTTCTAGTTGTTTTAGTAACGTGATCCATAGAGAAATTCCAGAGTCTGAAGCTCCTTGATTATTAGTTGATACATTTTGAGCGAAATTGTATACACAGAGAGTGTCTATACTTGGTGATACCTTGAGTGAGTGTGGTAGATCATCTACACCTAGAAATCAAGGAAGATCAACACTGTAACATCTCTTTGTTCATAGTGGAATCCAGCCAATTGGCTGTCAGTGCAGAAGAGTGGATGTAGGCTTGAATCAAGCCGAACCACTATAAACCGCGTGTTCAATTCTCTCTTTCCTTTACTCAGTCTTACGATTAATTATTAATTGTTGCAAATCCTTCAACTGTCTAAATATTATGCAATCATCAATAAAAATCTTTTATATACCTAGTCACCCCCCCTCTAGGTACTCGTACTAGCTATATCAAAAGGTACTCGTGATGACATTTTTCCGAAGTTAGCATTCTATTGCTAGGCCCATTGCGGATTTGTCACTTGCGAGATGCTTGTACAAGGAAAATAATACACTCTTGATGAGAAAAGCATTTTGGCCAAGATAGGCGGTTAACATATAGTACGACAGGAGAAAGCATTATTGCACTAAGTGGGACTCCATTATTGTCCAACTTTCGTAAAGCTCATACGTAAATAACTCGTGAAGTGTCTGGGATTGGAATGCATTATCCCGATCAAAATCTGGACTCCGGCTGCTGGGGACTTGCTGGAGCCAGGCATAACTCTCATAATTTTTAGCTGGTGGGGACTGAAGTCAATTTCAGTACAAAAGAAATGGTGGAATGGGTCCACTTGTTAATCAAGCGCAATCAGATGGAGGCACTTGCTCTTTCGGAGATTCCGTAGATGTTGCGTAAAGATGATCAGATGACTCGTTGAAACACGAATACAAATACATTAAAAAAGATATAACTAGAATCAAATTATTCATTTATTTGGATATTCATGCTATCGACATATGTATGGCGCTCGACATTTTATCATTTACTAATGTGCACATATATTATCACTGACAATGCCCTCTACAATTGTGTTAGTGATTAATGATCACGTGTCTAAATATGACGGATTTTGCACTTGAATCTCAGCTTCTCCTACTTAGAACAACTTCAGAGGCCATGCCCGTCTTTTAGTAGATGAAGCCTTACACGACATATGTAAGCGTGGGCGGACTGCTCGCATCGACAAAAGTACAAAATGGAGCCAAGGTAAGTTAAAGAGTTATCAAGCTTTTGATGAAATATAATATCATATTGATGAAAGATCACGGGATCCTTGATAACAAGTACCCGGAATTTTATCAAATTTCATAGGGAAGTTGAAGAGTTATATATGATGATTGCTGGCCGGCCTTCACCTTAGTTTGCGAAGATGGCGGTCTCTTCAGTCTCAACTTCTATTTCCGATTTTCCTTGGCGTTGATCTGACGGGCAAAGACAGTATATCTAAGACAACAAGATACAGAACATTTATTGACATTTTAGATCGTGGCAAAGTTCTTGACAAGGTATACCTCTTCAGATACAATAAATTCTCCACCCCTCAGCATCATCAATCCTTCCCTCCACATCTTCCTCTTCACTCATATCTCTCAAAGATCCTGTTTGCATCGATCTGGTGGGCCAACACAATTTGATACGATGAGATAATTACTCCCTTAGTTCTGGTTTTTACGCAATATGTTTAAGACATTTAAGACATTTAAGACATTTCTGACATTTAAGAAATTTTTAGTTGGCGACAAAGTTATTGTAGAGAACTCTAGATACTACAATAAGTCCATCACCAAGCAACTTATTACACGTTTCTATCCAGCCTTCTATGGTCACTTGAGGAACAGATCTCATGTCATCCCTTGTCGAGCTCGAATACTGTGCTGTTATTTTTGCGTAAAGTATCTTCCCATATAAACACTAAGAAATTTTCAGTGATAATCATTTTTATGGCATGACAATTTGTTTAGAAGCTAAGTTGTGTCTATAACCGAAAAAACTTATAAAGAAATTTTTTAACCAATGAAGAAAATCAGATTCTCCTGAGGATAGGTAGAGCCTAATTCACCCGACCCCAGTACTCGAAGCATCATGGGAAATTGCCCCGCACTGCGTGTACAGAAGATAATATTGCACTTTGATTTTCCACAATTCAACTCAAGTTCAAATGGTATATTTTCTTGAAAGTCGTGTTAAAATGTTTTTTTGAGTTCTCCATTGGACTTGTTTTGGCAATACTTCTCTACGGACATGGGGAACTCATCAAATTGATTGTTCAAGAGCTTCGAGTTAAGCTAAAGGGTCAAACATTTGTTCATTACCGAGCCTGGGGTCGATCAAGAAGAAGGCATAGTGAAAACTCTTAGATGCCAAATTTGAAGGAGTACGTTTTGTTGTAATTTACAGATCTGGTGGCAGTGTTAAGATGACTTTGCCGGTGTTATCTTTAGCTAGTTACCTGCCAGCTTCAACTCTCATGCAACTTGAAGAGGGTAGTTGCCAATGAAGAGTGCATATCTTGATACAAACAATTTCCAATTCTTATGCAACTTCTGATAGAAGTTAACTGAAGTAAGGACACCACAAGTGATATAACTTTCGAACGACGATTACTTGAGTGATTTTTTTCGATTAATTGAGTGCTATGGCTTATAAAAAATTGTTCACTTGAGTGCCTTGACTTCTAAACTTTTAATGGATCTCCCCCCCAAAAAAAAGGTTCACCATGAGTGTTATGATACGTTGAATTTCTAGCAGTTGTGGTGAACGTCTCTGAAAAAATTATGACACTCTATTGAACATTTTTTAGAAGTCATGGCATTCAAGTAACCAAAAAAAAAATAATAATAACTATAGCACTTAAGTAATAATAATAAATAAATAAAAACTTGGGAACTCAAGTGAATGATTTACGAAAATCATGATATTTGTAATGGCATTTCTCCGATTTAAGGCCATTGTGGACTTATTAAATGCAAGATGCTTTTACAGAAAAATAACACATTTCGACAAGAAAAACATTTCGTCCAAAACCAGTGATCTCCACATGGTACCACCAGAGAAAGCATTATTGCACTTAGCGCCTAGCGGACTCTATTTTACTTTTAATTTTAGCGTCAATATTTTAGGGTTATTTATTAATAGTATATTCACATCGTGCATTCGATCACGATGCATTACGGAGGCAGAGAGAACTCAACTTTTCAGTGAACGTTTCCAATTGAAGAAAATATTTTAATTTTGATCCATTTTGACGAAAACTCTCAAAATCAAAAAGCAAGGAAAAAATTATGCATGCATCTATCTGTCCACTATCTGGACATACATAGCTTCACATTCAAAATTTCACACCAACCTTCGGCATTTCTTCGTTCACTCTCCATTACTCAATTTTCAACAGTTCACACGAACTTTCAAATATATAATAAAGCACAAAACTCAAGAAAAGAAGCCTAGCTTTTATGTTGACAAAGACTAGCTGATCAACTTGGCTTACTTCGAGGGGCGATGAAGGATAGCCACGTAATGAATTATGTAATCAGGTATTACTATTTGGGCATTGAGGGCGTGTTTATACCCGTTTTCTTTCTATGAAGTAGGGGAAATGTACACCAATCAAGCCCTCAAGCCTTTCAATAGATTTGTGTTTACAAGAGACTCGCCTTTGGGTGATTGGTACAGACTCTCAGAAAATGTCATTTCAACTTTAGAAAAGTTCTGTTGAGTGTTGAGGTCATTGGTTCCTTCCTAAGATAAGTTGGTGTGGTAAATAAAGGGGAAATGTCAAAAAAGTCATGGGCGATTCCCCTAAGGGAGTCTAGGAAATGTTGTTGCTAGGTTCAGAAAAATTAGATGATGCGGAAAAGCAAGCATTGCTCGACTATATCGTTTGTCTTTCGCTGGGTGAATAATGATATTGCATCTAATTATTTTTCCGTGTCTTACATAAATACAAACAATGTCTTGTAACAAAATCCCACGGTAAGAAATCAAAAGGCTTCATTTGATGCTTCGCAAGAAGTGCTTTCTTCCAAAAGTTTTAGGAGTGACGTAAAACCTATTACATATTTCAAACAAATATATTAGCTACTCCAATAACTAACTGTAAAAAGTAATGTATTTGTGGTGGAGTAGACTTGCGATGTTAATCTTCAGGTGTCCTCGTGTACAACATATATGTGTATTTAAAACTCAATCGACTCTTCAATAACTCAATTGATTTGGATTTGCAATAGATATTACTCAAGTATGGAAATGATTAATCGGGAAATTGTGATCTTAAGAGTAGGATAATCTTAGGAAATGGTTATATTATTTCATCATAGTTCAGCTCGTGGATTGCCTGAATCAAAACAGATGCATATTTACGAAGTCTCTCTCAATCACTAGAGGTCTATGCTTTGTCCCGTAAAAGTGTACACTTTTTTTTTTCTTTTTTTTTGGCACAAATCAATTCCAATACTTGAAAGAACTTTTTCCAGTGTAAGGCTGCATATGAACTCACTCCCTCTAAGCATAAAGCACTGGTGACAGCTGGACAGCCTGCCCGCACTGTTAGACGGGATGGCCCCTTCCGGAAATTAAAAATTAGTGTCACTGTACATGGGCCTAGGGGTGGGTTTATGTGTGCGTAACATAGTACCGCTGCCTCTATTAAAGCCAGGTGCTGCTCTTTCTGATCGTTGCAACTCTAAATGATCACTTCCTCCCTCTAGATTTCCATCTTCATTTACGCCTATTGCTAGAAGCTGTCTCTCTTCACCTAATCTTTCGTGGCTGTGGATTCATCCTACTGAATCTTTCCAGTTCGGTCATTTCGTTTCGTTTCCGGGTTCCATCAGTTCCGCCTTTCTCGGCATATACAATTTCTCAACTTCCATTTCTCCTACAAGAGAACCACAAAAGTAGAAGTCGAAAAGGGGGAAATGACGGATATTGTTGTGTCGGTAGCTGCCAAAGTGGCAGAGTACCTGGTGGCTCCGGTCGGTCGTCGCTGCGGCTACGTGATATTCACCGACAGCTACGTTGGCCAACTTAGGGAAGAACTTGAGAAGCTCCATGAAGTGAGAGTTGGGGTGCAGCGTTCCGTCAATGATGCTGAAAACAACATGATGGATATAAGACTCGAAGTTAACAGATGGAAGAATGATGCAGAGAACTCTGCCGACGAGGCGCGCGGCGTGCTGAATAACGATAGAAGGGCCAATAAAACTTGCTTCTGCGGGTGCCTTCCCAACCCGAAGGAGCGTTATTGTCTCGGTAGGGACGCGAGGAAGACAGCCCAGGCCATCCAGGCACTCATTCCGCAGGGTAATTTCGAGAGGGTCTACTACGAGAGGGCTCCACCGGGGCATGTACCGAGTGCTTCCGACGTGAATTTGTTGGCCGGTGATGGGGGCGACACTATCACTGATTCGCGAGCTTCCATCTTTCAGGACATATTGAAAGCTCTGGATGATGAGAAGCAAAAGTGATTGGGGTCTACGGGCCTGGCGGTGTGGGGAAAACTACTCTGCTGGAGGAAGTCGAGAAGAAACTCAAGAAAGAGGGAAGACCGTTCCACATGATCGTCAAAGCGAAAGTATCACAGACTCCGGACTTGAATAAAATCCAAGATGATATTGCTTACTTCTTCGGTCTAAAACTGAAGGACGAGCCAAGTGAAGTAGGAAGAAGAGATCTTCTGTGTAAGAGATTACAGAAGGATCCGAGTGAGAAGATTCTCGTAATATTGGACGATCTGTGGAAAGAGCTTGATCTGAGGGAGGTCGGAATTCCTTCGGGAGACGAGAGCAAGGGATGCAAGTTGCTGCTAACATCGAGATTTAAAAATGTTCTGGAGCAAATGAAGCGCAACACCCCCATATTTCATCTTGAAGGTTTAAAGGACAACGAAGCATTCAGGCTATTTGAAAAGACGGTCGGTGACAGGCTCAAAGACGATGAGGAATTGAAAGCAATAGCGCCTAAGGTGGTCAAGAAGCTTGCAGGTTTGCCTCTTCTGATTATCTCGGTTGCGTGTAGCTTGAAAGATAGGGATGTGGACGCATGGAGAATTGCTTTGAAAAAAATAGACCTGTCAAAAATGGAAACTATAGTGAAATTGAGTTACGATCATTTGAAGAGTGAGGACACCAAGACCTTATTCTTGCTTTGCGGTCTTATTGGTGGGACCATTCAAGTCGAAATCCTGCTGGGTTTAGGCATGGGTTTAGGCTTTTTTGAGGAATTCGGGAGGACGATACAAGATTCAAGGGCTGGATTGAATGCTATGCTCAATGAACTCCGCTCCGTTTGTTTGTTGTTGGATGGTGGCGATGAAAAGAACAATGTAACCATACATGATCTTTACAGCGAGGTGGTCACCTCAACTCCATTTGGAGGTCAGAATTCCTTAATGATGAACAGCAATTATGGCTCATGGCCAAAGGAAAAGCTTGAGAAATGTAGGGCAATATGCCAAGTTAATGTAGGTAGAGATAGGCTCGATAAACTAATGAAGTGTCAGTTTGCCGACTTGAAGATACTCATGTTGTCTCAACCACCAATCCGGTACTGGATTCCAGAACACCTACGTGATATGGGAGATCACTTGGGACTACTAGATTTCACATGCATGAAGGAGCTTCGAGTCCTATATCTTTGCTCTATGCGTATCACCAGTTTACATTCCTCAATTAGAATCCTTGGGAACCTCCTGTCTTTATACTTAGAAAGTTGCAATGTGGAGGATGTGGCAATTCTCGGTAATCTCAAAGCATTACAGATTCTCAGCTTCGCAAGGTCCACAATTTCGAGGCTGCCTAAAAAAATCCAAGAACTAACGAATTTGAGATTGTTAAACCTAAGCTACTGCAAGCTTAAGATTATTAAGCCCGATGTCCTAAAATGCTTAATCAACTTAGAAGAGTTACTTATGATGGAAAGCTTTAATCAATAGACGGGCAAAAATGAAAAGCCATTAGAATTGCGTAATGCTGGGCTTGCCGAGTTGAGAAGCATGACAAAGCTAAATTCTCTGGAAATATCGATTCGTGATCCCATCGTACTCTTGGAGGTTGATGACCTACCATTTGAGAACTTGACTAGATTTTGGATCAACATAGGAAATATTGACAGAAGGGAATTTAAAGGTTTGAAAACCATGAAGATCAAATTGGACGCACACGATAGTATTCTTTCAAAAACATGGATCCAAAAAACTCTCCAGAAAACTCAATATTTGTGTTTGGACGGATTGGGAGAGTTCGAGAAAGCTCACAAGTTGTGCATTCAAGGATTTCCGGAATTGAAGCATCTCGACATTCAGAACAGCCCATCAATGAAGTATGTTGCCAGTTCGTCCAATAGTGCTTTTACAATTTTAGAGTCTTTGTTCCTTAACAATCTTATCAATCTGGAGAAGATATGCCATCACCACATCACTGCAGATTGCTTCAGCAAACTAAAAGATGTGATAGTCAATAATTGCAATCGATTGAAATACTTGTGATGTCTTTCACAAACGCAAAATTTTGTACAGTTAGAAAAGATTGAAGTATGGAATTGTGGCTCAGTGCGAGCCATCGCAAGAAAAGACATAGTCTCTACCAATTACAGAGTTGAGTTGCCTTACCTACATCATTTGCATTTGGTTGGCTTACCAAATATGACGACTTTTTGCACAAGAGCTGAGATGACTTCAGAAGGTGCTCCAATTCAGGTAACTTCTCCATTTTCTCCCCATGTCAATTTGTCTTATCGAGAGGGTATAAGTTTTGTTCACATACTACACATTTTCATTCACCTTCAACGATTGGTAGAGGGAAGCCTCTTTCTACGACTGCTTTTTATTTCTTTTCTTTTTTCAATTTTAGATAATTACACTAATTAATTGGGCTCAAGGGTTTCTAATATGACTAGTTTATTACTCATATAACATTTCTAATGAGTAGAAGAAATAGTGTATTGAACGAATGAGCCTTCAAAGAATGAACAAAATAAAATAACTTCAAAATAAATAAAGCAACTTCCAAAGATTAAATTAACGGAAAGCAAACGAAGAGCCACGTAACAAAGAAGTCCACATAATTCATGTCCCAACTTCACGCACATGCCAACATAACCGTGTCAACGTCAGCTATTTTAGGGATATTTTGGGGACATTTCATTCTCCACTTTTTTCAAGCTCGACGGAAGATTTTAATCTTTCGCTCTCCATTCAATCGAGTTTTAAATATTTTTTATTGATTGATTAAGTTTTCAAGGGTTTTAAAGGCAATAATCCCATTCGTACACTTTGGGTCCATTCATATTCTTTCAAGGCTAGGGCTGTGGATGGAGGAGGAGGAGGAGATGAAAGGACAGAGTCAGTAATCACTACTTCAGATTTACAGAATACTTATTCAGATTCCTTCTTCGATGGAAAGGTAAACATCCCTTCTCTTGAGATTTTACCCATAATAGCCATAGATACTCGGTATGCTAGGACAAGTAACAATATCCTTTTGAAGATTCTTATTTGGTTTATTTGTTAAAATGTGTTCACAATTTGTAACTACATTTGTTAGTGAATATTAATTCTTCCATTGCATTAGATTGGTGGTTAGGATTAGGCCAAATTATCAAATTTTTCACTTCCCTGATCCAACACATGACTCTTATGAGCAGATTAGTTTACCAAACTTGGAGCACTTAGGGCTTCACTCGGTGGGATCCTTCAAATGGATATGGCACGATGAACTTTCCAGAAGTTCCTTTTGCAAATTGGCCACCATCACCATTCAAAATTGCTCTGACCTACTCCACATCTTCCCTTCAACAATCATAGGGGGATTGACTAGCCTGCAAAGTGTCAAGGTCTTTAATTGTCCATCCTTGAAATCATTGTTTGATTTTGGGTCCCTAGATTCAAATACAGAACAAACCGTGGTATTGCTCCTTAAATTGGTAAGCATCAACATTGGAAGTTGTCCCTCCTTGGAATCATTGTTTAATTGTGGGTCCCTTGATTCAAATGACAAAGTTGTATTGCTCCCCAAATTGGAGGAAGTAAGTGTGAGTGGAGCAAAAAGGCTGAGTTATCTCTTTTCCAAATATACGGCCACAACTCTGGTGAAACTTCGGAAGCTAAATATTACTAAATGCAAACAGATGAAGCAAGTGATTCTCGAGAAAGAAGCTAGTCGATCAGAGGCAAAAGTGATGAGTTTGTCTTGCTTAAGTGAATTAACACTTAAGGAGCTTGATAACCTAATTAGTTTCGGTTCAGGAAGTTGTTCATATTATTTTTCCTCCTTACAAGATCTAAGAATTGTGGGGTGCTGTAACTTTAGAGTGTTCATCTCGAGTCCCACAAGTGTCAAGACGCAGCTAGGCGGGACAGCCAAAGAAAATGATAAATCGCCACAACCGCTATTCAATGAGATGGTTCGTTCTATCCTTTACTGTGATCATTTGTATTATTGCATTATCATGTTTTATAATGAAGAATGTAATAAATTTGTTCTACTTATCCTCCTTTCTCGCATTATCCTCATGCAGGTTACATTTCCTAATATAACAAGTTTGGAAATTAATGGTCTTCAGTGCAAAGAGTTATGGAACAATCAAATTCCCATTGATTCCTTTCAGAAGTTGGAATCTCTTGAATTGAATAACTGTGACAATCTCCGACATATTGCCACTTCTTATATGTGGAAGAAACTGCAGCGCTGTCTCAAGAAACTAAAAGTATTTTCATGCCGTTCGATCGAGATCATATATGACAGTGATGGGACAGATACAAAGAGTGGTGAATTGAGGAGGCTAGCATTGCGTGATCTTGAAAACTTGAGGTGCATTTGGCAATCCAACAGTCTCCCAAACATCCCATTCCCAAATTTGATAGACATAGAGGCCGTGAGGTGCCCCCGTTTGGAAATGCTTTTCCCTACCTTCACTAGCAAATCGAAGAGCTGGTGGTGGAGTCATGTGAAGATATGGAACTAATTGCTGGCTATGAAAAATGGGAAGAATTGACCAGCACCACAATCACCTTCTCCGAGTTAACTGCTCTTATACTTTTTGAGTTGCCAAAATTCAGGAGCTTCTTACCTGAGAAATACTCTCTGAAGTTCCGGTGCTCCGAGGACTTCCCATCCTTGCATGTCATGAGTATAAAAAGCTGTGGAGCAGAGCCGGACCAAGTCCTTGGTAACTGGGAAGACTACTAACTACAACGACCATTTCGCTGGTTTTCATAAGACCTGAGGTATTCCTTCACTATTTCATTGCTTTGGTTTGGCTCTCTATTCCTGGGACCCACACGCACTGTACATCACATGGCACACTGAGAAGGGACAAAGGACAGAGAGCATTGATCAAAGGCAGGCTCTCGGTGATTTCAATTGAATCCTTTCCTCTCACTTCGCTGCTTGTCGTCACCGCTTCCCGATCACCACTTGTTTCGCTGCCGCGAAGAAGTTCTGTAATGCCGGAGTGCTCAAACTTCAATCATGGTTGCCTGCTTCGATGATTTCATTCCTTGACGTTGCTTCTGTTCTTGCTCATGTCCGATGTCAATCGCTATAGCTAATTGTTCTTCGATCAATGCTCTGTTTTTCGTTGCTATTGCTACTATCTGTGTGCAAATCGACTGTGATTGAGGCTATATAAACGATTTGAACTAGTGCTTCTCCGCTGAAATGTGTACCATCTATTTGATGAAATTGCTGAACTAAATTTGTGTGTATTTTGATTCAGTTCTTGACTAGATTCTTGATCTATTCTAGTCATACAAGTGTATTTGAGTTTTGTTGCTTCATAAGAAAAACCATATGTATTCAATTTCGAATTTGTTTTAAATTTGCTGGAACCTTGTCAATGCATGCTGATTTGCAACTGTTGAGTTGCAGCCCTGAATTGATGCGATTCTGCTCAAGTAAGCTTGTGTTATGGTGACTTTCATGTTCGCTTGGGAAAGAAATTATGTGAATGAATGAAATTCTACTGGAAATCAATCTGTAGATGCTGACTCTGTCTTGATATCCCTGATTTGATCGGTTGTTGATTCCATCTTGAGACTAGTTTGGTTCTGGGATCACATATTTTCATGCTAGGAAAGTAATATGGTGAATCTCATGCCAATTTTGTGAGAATTATAGTCATATGGCTTGTAGGAAGATATGACATCAATTTCATGTCTATTAGTCATCAAATGATCACGATTTGCGATCATGTATGCTCTGTTATAATTCTGAACATGTGCTGGAATCTTTGGAATGAGCATGAATCACATGGATTTTGTCTTTGCTTTAGTTGCCTTTTTGATTGCTTGTGGATAAATGATATCGCGTGTGCATGATTAAATTGATGAGATGTGTGCTTGATATTGCCATGACATTTTTGGCCTTATAACTGATTTAGAGAACTCCGATGTTAATTGAAGTTTAATTGCATGATTCTTGCAATTCCTCTACTAGTACACATATTCTTAAGGTGATATGGTAGATTAAGCCAGATGAGGAAATCTCTCAACAAAGCTGGTCAATGAGGCCCCTAGAAATATTGCATGTATGACACTTGCCACCAAAGTACATGTATTGTCTTCCTCTCCTTCAACGCTCAGCATTCAAGGCTTATTTACAAGAGCTATTGCTTAAATCTAATTGATCCTTTTTTGTGTGTGTTTGTGCCAACATACCGTGCACAACACCAATTGCAACCTATGTCCTTTTTTCTTGGAGTGTTCACTAGTCACTCCTATTTAGAATGATGTTTCAAAGATACGATTTTTGTTTCCCTCCCTCCCCCATATAATTCGCAAAAGCATGTCATTAGCAATACCAGCAACTTGCCCTTGAAATCCATCAGGACCCTGCCCATATGTTCCACCAGGATTAGGTCCCTAGTTCCGATTGTCTCTCCTATAAACAATTCTACAATGGAGGTGCGAGCTCCATCTATTTCCTTGCAGCAAGTCTCTCTGTTGATGATAGTAATTATTTTTAATGACCCTGCTGATTGGAGGTCCCCTGATCTGAAAAAGTAGAATCTTTTCCCTCTAAGAAGTTTATGCTATAAATCTCAAATGGAAAACACTTAGCCAAGAAGAACTTGATGAACCATATGAATTTATCTTAATGTCCACACTATAACATCAACTCATATAAAGCATTTTATACAACAATGGCATCGTGTGTCCTTTCCACAACTTGCTTTAATTAGTAGAGAGTATCCATCTGAATCACAACTTTGTCCTGCTCATAAATGCTCATTCTACTCATATTTCTCAATTTCAGCTGCTCAAAACACTGCGATTTAACTCAAAATCACTTGAAAATTTTGTTATATATCATTACATTTGCACACTCTCAAAATCGAATGCCACTAATTTTACATAGTCAATCATGTTGTGAGAGCATCAGGAAGAGTGGTGGGTGATCCGAGGATTTTGCCACCCACATCGGGAAACGTTTCGAAACTGGCCAAAGGACCAACTTTACCGTCTCTGCTCACATGGATGGGATACTGCATCAGGTGGCCTCTCATTTCCTTGGGATTATGTTGGTCCTCATCCACATAAGCTTTCCAATTCCGTTTGGCTATTTTGTTCACCCTCTTCACGCATTCGGTGCTTTGAGGTTCCCTAAAGCTGTCCTCTAAATCTCCGGGTGCTCGCCCAAAGCGACATCCTATAACCATAAACCTACGCAGCATAAGTTAACATTATTAGTCACAAGCTTAAGGTTTTGATATATGTCGCTACCCTCGCAAGGGTGTCTACCTAGTACCTCCATTTAGATAAGAGGCTAATCCGATGTACTAACCTGGCCATGCGGATGCCTCTTTTTCCCAGCCCTAGTGTGATGCGGTTGATAGGCCCCCATCGCGATTTCAGTGTCTCTTGAGCCATCTAGAGATCTTTGGTTGATATTTGCCGATCCCATGATCACATACTCATCATCTACTATCATCCCTTTGGCATGCACATATATCATGAACCTGCGAATCTTTTGAACCGAAGCCTGCATGGATAGAAACGACAGCATGTTTCAAAGCAGAAAGTCTTTTTACCACTCATTCAAAAACCATAGCTCTTAATGACTATTTTTGTTTTGCTTTTTTTAACAGATAAGTCAAAGGAAGAATCCATGAAAAGAGTATAGACATATACCAAGGCATTATTTTCAGATTGTTGATTCATTGCTTGGGATGAAGACTGTGTAGAGGACAAGGGCTCCCGCTTGCCAAGGCAATAGAAATTTAAGTAATCTGACGGATGGTACTTGTGTGACAACCCGGCTTTTTCGAGAGCCTGGGCTATAATTTTGTACATCATCGTCATGGTTTGTCCCTGTCCACATTATCAATACACAAATGTGAGAGTAGTGAATGTTTATCTCTTGGAGAAAAATACTAAATGACCTGAACAAGGTCGGGTCTCAAATTTTCCCCTTTGAGTAGCTAGGTTTGTTCTGCTTGGATCACTTCCTTTTCTGCTTAACTCTGTTCAATGTGTTATTTAGTTTCAATTTGCTAGAACGTTATATTTATTGATATACCGTTATCGAAATGCAAGTGTCATCGCTATTTCTTTGCTAGATGAAAGAGTTTATCCTTGATCTGACACACTCGCGTAAGAGAATTTCCTACACCGCAGCACTAGTAGGGACACCCTCCGGCCACATCGGTATCACTATATACACACAGAAGCGCTCGTGTTCACTGATCTTACTTGCGATCTTCAATGCCAGCTCCATCGGCACTAGATTGTTTGCACCTGCTTGTCAAAACCAAATCAAGCGTTGTTTCCCATGAAAACTTGAACTCAAGAAATTAGGGCTGAAACAAAACTAGAAAATGGGGAAAAATCTAAATTTAAAAGGTTTGACCTCGAAATATAACATATTGAATCAGAAGTCAATTTTAATGTCTTATACAGTGAGGTCTAGCTCTTATTAGCTGATACACAATCCCCAGAGGAAGCAAAGTCTGAATACTCTTTACAAGAGGTGCTATTGCTCACTAAACTCAAGTCAGTCAGAATGAATAGAAATGTGCATCTTAGACCTGCATTTTTGTATGATGGCCAATGGTAGGAAGAGCCAAGAAAATATTGGTTTTCAATGTAGATGAAGTGTTGCGCCGATCTAATCGCTTTCACATATGCCGTGTGAATACTCTTGTCTACTTTCAAGTTCTTTCCGCATATAAGATTCTAGATTGAAAGAAGCAACATTATCATTGTGGACTTCAATCTATATTCAAAAACACTAAGGATTGTGCATAAGAAAGAAAAGTGACTTTCTAATGTGAGGAAAACTTTTCGAGTTACGTATATAACTTACTTGCTTATCTACTAGCATGGTATTACCAGCTAAAACTTACTTGCTTTGCAGCCTCTTCAACGCTCTTTGGGAATCCCTTTACAGATCCCGAATCAATCGATCTGAAGATCTATACCAACGTAAAATAGAAATGAAAGACGATCATTGCACTTCGTTTTGTTTACGAATGAGGTCCTTAAAAATGGTCATTAACTTTACAGAAAGTTTCCCAACCTGCACGTGCCAATTTTCCGGGTCATCTTCGTCCCTGACTTGTACTTTTTTGTCGCCATCGGGACTTGTCGAGGGACAAAGTATCCATGAAATCCTGTCAAGCCTTAAGAGAGCATTCTCATGCCAATGCCTGACGTTTTTCAGCTTGAACTCGCGCCACTTCGCCACCTTTTTCCATCTCTGTTCGAAATTCTTCAATATGTCATACGCAGCTTGTCCCTCAACTTTGCAATGTAGATCATGCCACGGTTGCCTTAGGACATTGACAGTGGACTACAGTAGTTATCCCAAAAAAGAAGAAGGAAGAAGCAATGATCAAATAATCAGAAAATAACGTTTACTTGTGTTTACAGTGCTGAAGAGAAACATTAGCTTAATTACCGTGAATGTTGGGTTGTGAATGTCATTTTCATGGTCACTATAGAGTCTATGCTCGGGAGTGTCGTATCGGCCATCACATAGGTCCACCCCACCAATGAAAGCTGTTATTTTGCGGTTGTTTCCTGAGGCGTAAGTGTCGAGAACCACACACTTTTGGTGGTGTGTGTACAGGGTCCCCACCACCTGGACTACAAAAGATCCACACACCAACAAATTAAACCAAACATTTTCATAGATTTATGCTGGATTTCAATCGAATGTGCAGCCTCTGCAACACTATCAAATTCCCTATTAGAACTGTCCCAAATGCATGTCACTAGGTCAGAAAACACATGATATGATCTAGGACAGCATGAGACAAATCAATAAACTTCCACGGATTGTCTGAAGAAAAGAGAACCTTTCCCATGAAATTATACCTGATTGGAATAATCAAGTAATGCACAGAGAAAGCAATGCTTTTGGTGCAATCAGACAACGGGATTCTGATTAAGAATCGACCTAAACATCTAAGGATACATACCTATTGCTTGAAAATGCTGAGTTTGGTGCTTGCATAACGAGGAGCAAGCACACAGTGGATGCCAGAATGTCGAAAAAACTTCTTCGTCTCTTCATCATGAGTTTGCATCACACCATCCTGCACAACAACATGGCACATGCCGAGTCTCAATGATAAGAGATCTCGATAAAGAACTATATTTTCCTAAGTCGGACAGATTTTCTGTCACAAAGAGCATGGATTTGAGATTTGGCCAAATGGTGGGTTGCACCATAAATAAGGATGCTTATTCAAGAAAGAGCCATGATTTAACATATTCTCCATTCGCATTTTGTAAAGACTAACTAAAAGGAAGAACTATTAGAGGTCAAGATTTTGATTAGTCCATCCTTTGTGTTGAAAAAATGAAAACTTCTTATTCTGTAAATGTTCATTAAGCCAACAGTAAAAGTAAGAAAATCCTTTACTGACTATGCACCATTCATAAAAGGTTGATCCTTAAATTCAATGCCAGTAGAATAAAAAACGTGCTCGCATGTGGCTCTCATCACCATTGATGCATTGGTTGTAACTTTGAACCACTCTACTGCACTGGCCCAACAAATCAATAGTGATAGAAGCCACAAGCAGACAAATTTTTCTCGACTCGAGAATATTCTTGATCATCCCAAAAAGCACAAGACATTTCCATGTTTCAGCAATGCGTAATTACATGTAAGCTGGTTTAGTATTACTGTCTTCAAGAGGAACTTGTCATGTGAAGTTTTGTCGTCCCAAACAAGCACGACCACTCGGACACCTTCCTCGGACTTGTACTTTAGGAGCTCCCCTAAAGAGAGCTCTCCTCCATTCAGCAATTCCCTTGTGGGCTCTCTCACAAGCCTCACATGATGATAAATGGACCAACCAATGATGTAGATCAAGTGGTGGGCCTCCAAAATTGCATGGCATATGTCCTCCTAGCACCTGCCTTGCTCATAAATCGTCCCATCATCAAGCAAAATCTAAGGCAACTTGCCCTCTGGGACATGAGCATCTTGGTATAGTGTAACATTCCCACCTTTCCTAAGTGGAAAATATGTGTTTGGGACACCAACATAGTTTAGCCCAACCCCAACACCATCCTTGTATAAGGGGTTGTCGCTAACCGGCCTAAATTGGATTGAGATGTGAAGTTCTGGATAAGGCTTGAGGGGGCTCCCGAAGTTGCCGTTAATCATGTCGCCAGATGCAATCTTGGCCAACGGTATCTCCACAACCCCGATGAGCTCGGCCCCAAACACATCATTGTCCTTCACGTGGAACTCCACCTTCACGACCGGGTGCGCCACGGGAATGCAGAACCCCTCGTCCCACAGGGGGTTCTCGCAGTTCTGGATCACCCGAGTTTGGGCAACTGTGGCTCCCGCCAGGCAAACGGACAGATAGGGATCACTCGTGATCATTGAGTTCTTCCCCGAGGAGCGGGCGGGGATGGGCCGCTGCCTGTGTAACGCGGGCACGCAGGGTGGCCCGAGCCTGGAGCAGCACTGCCTTATTCTCTCCGAGGCCAGGTCCATGTTTGGGAGGGATTTGGCCTCCACTATGTAATTGCGGGGAATTAGGGGGTCGATCGAATTCACTGGCTAACAAGGCCCCATCACGTGGCCCTCGACAGAATTCACTTGCTCTCTTCCTTTCTCTCTCTGCATCTAACGATCTGAGTCGATTCCCTTCCGAGATCAGGCTCGGCGCACTCTGTAGTGTGGGGCCAGAACATAAATAGAGCCACCTTCACACATGCAAAAGGAGCTCCACAAATTCTCTCTAGCCCTGGTTGAAGGGACTCGCCTGATTTTTTAGCATTTATAAGTCACTCTCCCTCGGAGATTTCTTTCGAATCCTTGCCTCTCCCTTCGTTGCTGATCGTCACCGCTTCCCGATCGCCAACAGTTCGGTCTGTAATGCCGACGTTCTCAAGCTTTGGTCACGACTGCCTGCTTCGACGATTCCAATCCTGGATGTTGCTTCTCTTATCTCCTTACTCGTATCCGATGTCAATCGCTATAGCTAATCATTCTTCTTTTAACTAAACCACATTTGCTCTGTTTTCCGTTGCTTCTTATACGAAGCAGAGGCTGAGTGCTATTGTTGTCATCTGTGCAAAAATGGCTTTGATTGAGGCCGTATTGATGATTGAACTTGCTGACTGCCTTTGTGATGATTTGGATGCGAATCACCTGTTTGATGAAATTCCTGAACTTAGTCAGTTTGTATTTTGATTCAAGTCTTGACCGAGAATTTCCTTCATTACTAGATTATTTATCGATTTCGGTCATATAAGCGTATATGAGGTCCGTTTCTTCGTTAAAAATCGTAGGTATTCAATTTTGAAGTTGCTTTGGATCTGCTACAACCTGTCAATACATGCTGATTCGTAACTGTTGCAGCCCTGAGCTGATGTCATTTGGTCCTTGATGTTGATGTCATTCCACTCAAGTAAGTATGTGTAGTGAATTTCATGTTCCCTTGAAAGGGATTTATCTCATAAATGAATTAAATTCTACTAGAAATTGATCCTTGTATGGTGAACGTGTCTTGATATCGCTGATTTAGTGTGCATTTGATTCCAATTTGAGGGTAGTTTGGTTATGGGATTGTATATGCCCATGCTAGGAACGCATTATGGTGAATCTCATGCCGATTTGTGAGAATTGGGGTCATCACCAAACTTGAATATGTTAGAATCAAAATATTGCATGCTGACCGTGCTTGCTTTGCGTAAATTTAGTATTAATTTGCTTGATTGATGCCATTTTGATCAAGTAGACTTATATGCGCTTGTAGGAAGATATGGCTTCATTTTCATGTCGATTACTCATCAAAAGATCACAATTTGCTGTCTCATATGCTCTGTTACAATTATGAATGTCTGCTGGAAGTTGTGGAATAAGCATAATTAGATGGATAAGAGATATGGTGTGTGCAAGTTCCTTGTCAATTTCACATGTTCAGATGGCAATTGCATGATTAAATTGATGTCTGTATGCTTGGTATTGCCATGAGGGTCTTGGCCTGATTATTGAATTAGAGAACTCCGATGTTAACTGAACTTTAATTCCATGATTCTTGCGATTTCAAAGCTCGGGACATCTATTAAATAATTTGAAGAATACTGACTTCGTTTAAAGGTGATATGGTAGACTAGCCAGATTTGAGGAAATCTCTCAACAAAACGGGTCACCGAGGCCCCATCAAAATATCGTGTGGACAACACTTGCCACCAGAATTCCAATATTTTCTCCCTCGACATTTGGTTGAGTTCTAATGTGGCAGATGAAGGCATATATCTCTCTGTCCTTTCCTTCCTCGAAGTTCGCTGACCACTGCTATTCAGAATGATGTTTCAAAGATATGTTTCTCATTTCATTGGAATCCTCATGATAGACTGATAGTCATATGCATCAACAGCACTAAAGGAGAAGAACAGAAGATTATTACCAGTAGGGGGAGGGAAGCTTGGTCACCAGCGATAATTCTAGTCACCTATCTGATTGCCAACAGTTCCAAGGACTGAAATGCCACAGTACTCAAACTTCGGTCATAATTGCCTGCTTCGATGATTCCATTCCTTGATGTTGCTTTTGTTATCTCCTTACTCATATCCAAGGTCAATCACTATAGCTAATCATTCTTCATTCAACCAAACTGCATATGCTCTATTTTCCGTTGCTGGAACCTTGTCAATACATGCAGATTCACAGCTGTTGCGGCCCTGGGCTAAAGTCCATTGATCCTTCATTTGATGCTATTCCACTCAAGTAAGCATGTGCAGTGACATAAGATTGTGTTACGGTAAATTTCATGTTTGCTTGGAAAAGATATTATGTCATGGATGAATTAAATTATACTTGAAATTTATCCTTGGATGCTGACCATGTCTTGATATCCCATGATTGGGTGTGAGTTTGATTCCAACTTGAGGCTAGTTTGGTTAGGGGATTGTATATGTTCATGCTAGGAAAGTAATATGGTGAATCTCATCCCAACTTGAGGCTAGTTTGGTCATGGCTTCAATTTCATGTCAATTTGTCATCAAACAATCACGATTTGCAGTCTTGTATGCTCTGTTACAATTCTGATTGCTGCTGGAAGTCGTGGATTAAGCACAGATTAGATGGATTTTGTCTCAACTTGCTTGTCTTTTTTATTGCGCGTGGGCAAGTGATATCACGTGTTCAAGTTCCTTGTCAGTTTCACTTGTTCAGATGGCGCTAGTTGGCTGTTAGTCCCACAAGAATGAAATCAAGGATTGCATATCAAAACAGATATGTATTAACAAAGGGTCTCAATTCCCCAAAAAAGCACAAACTTTAGGTTGACTCTGTTCTGAGTTAAACTTTTTTTTGTCTAGAAAGAATCAACTTCCACTTAAGTCCCAAATTTGATCCCTGTTCAATTGCCATCCAAAATCACTGTTGAAGGTCTAACATGGCAGTCAGTTGTAAATCCATGTCAGCTAACTACTCACCAAAAAGATGCTTTGTTGTTCTTAAAATTTTGGAAAAATCGAAACAATTAGAGGTGGATTCTTCAATTCTGCAGACAAAAGTCTTCAAATTTTGCGTTTGGGAATCTTCAATTTGTCGAATAGACTCACGCTCGAGATAGTTGGTTTGTTGAGCTTTTAATAAACCAATTCTGAACTCTGCTGGTCTCGTGATACAAGGACGGGTGCTCGACTGAAGACATCTTCTGCAGGATCATTCTCAGTGGATCGCCTGCATTCAAGGTATTTGATTGATTTTGATTCTGGTTCTTCTGAATCGAGGATGGGTAGCTATCTTCTTTGATGTCAAAGCTCATTTCAATTCATGGTTTTGCATCTCATGCGTTATTCTTACTGAAAGATGTGAGCTTGATGTCCTGCTGGGGTTGGCAATCATGTGCGGAAGAATTACATCCACATATTGTTCTCATTTTTGCCTATCTGAAAACTCAATGGAATGGTGACTCTCCCACATTGCACTGTTTGTCGCGCATCATTAAGCATTGCTGATGCGGCTATGTGTTTGGCAAACATTTTCGGAATGTATGACAGATGAAGGCTAGAATGATCAGATCCTTCTTCATTCATTTGATCTTATTCATTTTGTACTTTCAGCTCTGTGAGGATGAAAAGTGACTATGCATATTGATTTGAGTCTTCTAAGCCATGGGCAGGGTGTTACTCATCCATCATTCTGCAGTAGATGACCCCTTGAAATTATTGTCCTTAAAAAAGGATAAACTGATTAGGCAAAAATGTCATTTTTGCTCTGGTGATTAACTTCTCCGTTGTTTAGCCAGGACTTCTTATCAGTCTCATCTAACCACTCTCTCCAGATTGTGTAACCTTGCTTCATAAACAATAAATTGAGATGAATTAATGTGTCTATACGTGAAGCTAAGATTTGCACACGAAACTATGTTGCAGTTAGAAGCAGATGCTGCCATGTTAGCTTGGATCCTAGCAGTTGTTCTCATGGCCTAAAGAACCCACATCTTAGTTAAAAAAATTCTACCTGCAGATCAGCTTAGATCCTGACAATTGAATGTAAATACTAAAAGAGAGCATTGAAGAGAAAGAGGGTTTTGATTGTTATTAATGCAAGCTGTCCTCTCGAGGAATTTCGCACTTTTGTTTTTTCATAAACCAACTTCTGTTCTTGAAAAATCTTTTTGCGATGTAAGACTGTACGAACTCACTCACCTCAATTGTAACCTGGGACGCAGTGCTTCGTCCACGATCTCCTGCGAATCTGTGGCTTTCATACCGGGCGGGCCTTATTGTTCCAACCAACTCGACTACATTAATGCCACGCGGGACATGCCGTGGTCCCTCGCCTGGAAGCTGGATCGTTGGCATAGGAGGAGCGGGGTTTATAGCCGATGGCAAGCTAAGTAGCAGGGGACAATCGGGGGTTCCTCAGTGCCAGATAGGCAAGTTACTTTTTGTCCAGCGTGGATGCGCTTTCATGGAGAAAAAGATTGCGAGATGGCTGGATAGTTCTAGCATTTTGGAGGCGGTAGGGCCCAAAAGGCAATATTAGTATAAAGAAATGGTGGAGGGGGTCCACTTATTTTCAATCGAAAATTGCATGGCCAGTTGCGGGCCGGGGATTTTGCTCTTCCGTCCAACAGCACCTTTGGCCATCTCTTCAACAGCTACTTTGAAAATTGCAATTCTGCAAAAAAAATATTCAAAGCTTGCTGAAGGATTCGGTTTCCGACTTCTTGATATTTTACAAGCGTGGTCATAAACTACCAATACTCTGAAGAATTTTGCCAACATACGAATGGATTAATAAATTACCAACTTTTTATCAATATTGTAAGGGATTTAGTAATATCCAAATAAATTAGATTTATCAATGTCAAAATAAATTAAAAAATTATGTATTTTAAAAAAAAAATTAGACATGGTTCATAAGTTTTTAGCGATGTTATTAATTTACTTATGTCAGATTAATTTGTAAGTAACCTCTTAACCTAGTTGGTTAGGATCTCACCCTAAGATCCAAGATCCGGGAGGTAAGGGGCTCAAAGCCCCTAATATTTATCTTGTCATTTATCTTGTCCCTCAAATGGAGGCGACGTCAAGAGTGGCTTTCCTCCTAGCGCCCCGTGAGAATCTGTTAATTTCTTTCGTTGATCAATATACTTCAATTTTTGTCCTAAATAATCTATTTTTCAGTATAGAATTTGCATAGCATGGATATAAATGTAATTTATACCTTTTTAACTATAATTTTTATTATATCCACAATCAATACAAAACAGCCTTTATTGTGCCACTACGATATTTATACATATATGCTAACTATCCGATTATGTCAGGTTATTTAAATTTCGGAGTACATGTGTAAGTATATTTTATATACCATTGTTTAAATTATTTTTGTTATGCGTGACTAACCGAATTAGGAGGGTTGCTTTTTTAAGAATTTTGGCTGCTGTTAGTCGTAAAACTATTTGTATGAATTTGGGACTAAATATTCAATCGTGTCTGGTCATGCACACATTAACATGACACTTTCAAGCTTTTTCAGCAATTCCTTTTTAATTTCTATTTTACTAGGTATCATATACTTGAATAAAAAGATATTCTTTACTTGATTAATATTAGCATTCACATATATGAAGTCGCCCTACCAATTCAATTATATATGTAATTAAAAACCTATGCATTGTCGCAAGATTAATAGATAGATGTCTATTTTATATCAATAAGGTGTTTAGAACTCTCTGAGCATTCAACTAATCTCCATTTGGTGTGATGGCTCTCCATCTCACGCACGTTGGGTAATCACTGGAGACTCACAAAAGTGTGCTCATGGGAGTGGCCACAAGAGAATGTCCAAGTGTAGTGATTTGATCACAAGCTTTGACACGAAAGATAAACACACTTGCCACCTATGAAGCATGGACATGTTTCCCATGCTTCCGTGTCATGTCGGAGTGTGTCGGACATGTCGATATGCTCGGACACGGTCGGACACACAGTCAACATGTGTCAGATTTTCCAACACGCTGTCAACGTTTCTCGACACGTTTCAACACACGTATCCGAAAGACAATGGAGGGTGGAGGCAAGGGAGGGCGAGGGAGCAGAGACGAGGCCACGAGCGACGGCAAGAGACGGCTAGAGAAAGAGCCAAACATAGAGAAAGAAGAGAGAGAAAGCAAACTCCCTTAGAGTCATAATCAAAACATCACAGTGTCATGGCCTAGTGCGCTTGCAAAGAAAACTGATCTTGGGCCTATTTGGCTCGCGGTTTACTGACCAAATCTACGAGAACCTTCATAGATATTTTGATGCGTATTCATAGATCATATTCATTCTCAGGTGTAATTCCACTCCGAGGGCGATATTTCTTTTAGGGAATGAACTTGACTAAAGTAGGGGCAAATCTTTTTCATTAGGGGTCTTATTAGTGATTCCCTCTTTTTGGTCCCCGGCCGACTATTCTCTCCATCGGTGATAACATAATTCGACGTTGAGTTTTGTCATCTGCTGTCACGGTTGCACCTCATGGAGAAATTTACTAGTTTCTTCTTGCTATTCATAATGACTATTTGACATATCGATACAAGAGCATATTTATTTTTCTATATGTCATTTGTAGGTTAGGCTAGACGTTTGTCAATATGTACGTGTGAATTGTATTAAAAAAGTCTCACACCAGATAATTGATGTGGTGTGATTAGTTAATTTATCCGAGTTAATCTATAACTTATTGGCTTAAATTTTTTAGCTCAAAGTAGATATGTTGATAGGTTCAAATTTGGACTCTCTCTTGGCGACCACCCTGAACTCCCAATGTGTGGTGTTTGGTAAATATCTCAAGGAACTCAATGTGCATCAATATTTGGTAAGTATCTTAAGAAAGAAATCTAGTGATCAGTGGTTTTCGAGCAGCCTAGTGTTGTGGTGCAACATTGCATTCTCGATGGCAGTTCGAGATGAAGGTTGGCATTGTTGTAGTTGTTGTGACCTCACACGCAACAAAGTGGAGATTCACATGTGAATCAATGTAGAACATACCTAATATTGAACTCACACCTGAGTGAGTGGGAGATTGTTGAGTTGCACATTTGCATTGTATTAAAAAAGTCTTACATCAGAGAATTGATATAGTAGCTAATATATCATAGTTAACCTAAAACTAGATATATTGAATGGCTCAAACTTAGACTCTCTTTGGCAATGTCCTCAAGTGAAGCTATCAAGCGTCCAACAGTTTTTGAGGTCAGTAGCTTTTTCCAATGGCATGCTTGAAAGGCAATCGGAAGGTTTGAAGGCAATGGTGCGGCTACATTGTGCCTCTTAATAGACTTTGTGAAGGTATCAAAGTACAATAGACAATCAAGGACAGTTGCCTCGTAGAAGGAAGGAAAAATAATACAAATAATTTATGAACTTTGGTCCAATATACAATGTCATCTTTAATTTGTTTAACTTAGTTCATGAACTATTGGTAAATGTTCAGTGTTATCTTTGAACTTCTAATTTATTCAATGTGACTTTTAAACCATTGGTAAATATTTAATATAGTCATTATGTTTGTTCAAACAACAATATGATGACATGGATTATTATATTATATGCTGAGTTGGATTTTTAAAATTAATGAGTCAATATATCCGTCTTTTATCTGTCTACTTTAAAAAGGGAAACAAACAAATTAGGGACTTCAAATATCCCACGTGCAAATTTCTTTTCCTAATTTGAGATAAATATTTTACGTGGATAATCCATATATAATTTGTCTACCATTCATATTTAATGGAATGGAAGTCACGTATTCCATTAACTTGAATTAACGAAAAGATGACATTAAATAATTTGATATAGTTAGGGAATTAGATTGAACATTTATTAGTAACTCAAAGTTCAGGACTACATTGAACATTTACAAAAGTTTAGACATTATATTTAACAAATTAAAAGTTCATAAGTAACATTGCATATTGAATCAAATTTTAAGGACCATTTTTGCTTCATTTTTCCTTATAAGGAAAGTGAAAGTAGGAACGTCCTCTTTGGTTTCTTTGCATCTTGCAAGGTGCTTCTCCTCCGTGAACCACCACTTGCATGCACGACTGACGTACCACGCGTTTTCCAGTTGTCTTGTAGATGTTTCAAACATATTTACCTTATTATTTGAAGAAGAATATCATGTCATCATGAACATAGTACAAGACACTATATATTTTTTTTCATTAAATCTTTACTTATCAAAGGCCGGCAAGTTATTTCTCGATCGATGGGAGAAATGGGCCAAAAAATTGGGAAAATCCAGTTGAATAGAACCCGGTATGTGTTGATCAAATATTGATCCATTTGAAATGACATGGGGTCGAAGTCCCATAGAATGTGGTGGAAGACTAAACAAGGAGCCGTAAAGGGAAGGTGGTGGGGGAGAGAGAGAGAGAGAGAGAGAGAGAGAGAGAGAGAGAGAGAGAGAGAGAGAGAGAGAGATTTCTTTAGTGCAAGATGATTCTTTCATAAATTTTCTTTAGTGCAAGATGATTCTTTCATATTTTTATTTTTCTTTATTTAAAGGTTCCAAAGTGAAGAAAGGATACGATGGTTGAAGGATTTTTTTTTTCTCGTCTTTCAGTTCAAATACTTGGCTTCCATGATAGAGGATTCTTTTTCCCTTCATTTAAAGGTTCCAAAGCGAAGAAATGATGAGATGGTTGAGGAATTTTTTTCTCATCTTTCAGTTCAGATACTTGGCTTCCACAATAGAGGATTCTTTTCTTCAAGCCTAGGGATTCTTCCTCAAATTATTCAAATTATTATTTTCTTCTTCAAAGTCATCATCTCCTTCCAACGCTAAATCCAAACCCCATGTCTCCCACCACGCTGACCTCTTAATGAGCCACTAATTAAACTAATTCCTGCCGGTGAATTTCTCTAACTCAATTTTTTTAGAAGCCATAGCGATAATTGCATACAGACAAATAACCCTACGCTTTGATACTAGTGTTACGACTAATGCCCAAACAAGAACAAATGAAAATGACTTAAGTAAAAAATAAATTGTATAAATAAAACCTGAACACAGCGGATTTACTTTGTCCAATGGTAAAACCTACTTTATGGGGAAAGTTAACAAGATGGTTTCATGATAATTGGCGAAAAATGAATTACGACCGCTCAATTACACTCACTCATAAGTGTTTCTCAATCATGGAGTATCACAAGAATCAGTCACAAGAAATGAGTTTTCTCACACTCTCAGCTCTCTCGGATGATGATTCTCAATAGTCTCTATGTCTCTCACAAGCTTTTATACGTATTAAGCACACTCAACATGCTCAAAGGACCAAACTCACCAATAAAATAGTTATATGCAAAGAAATTATCAGCCCGTATTTGATGACAACATTGATTTCATCATCAATAATGAAAAGAGTTCTTGTGAGAAATTAATGTCCCTTGTTGCATCACCCACACTCCGATTGGCAAGAGCCCAATTTGGACTTCCTAATATGGCCTGAATTGCTTTGCAATTAAATTATGGGTTGAATTTCAAATCAATCGGGATTCACTTTGATTCATAATCAACACATCACAACGTCATGGCCGAGTGCACTTGAGGAGGCAGTTGATCTCAAGCATACTCGGCTTGAGGTTTACCAACCCAATCTACAGGAATATTCATACATATTTTGATGCTTATTCATGAATCATATGTATTCTTAGGGGTAGTTCCTCTCTGAGGCAGGTATTTCTTTCAGTTAATGAGTTTGACTAAGATATAAGTAGGTGCGAATATTTTTCATTAGTGGCCTTGTTAGTAATTCTGGTTTTTTGCGTCCCTGGCCAACTATTTTGTCATCCGGTGACAACATGAGTCAATCTTGAGTTATGTTGTCTACTGTCGCGGTTGCACCTCTTGTAGAATTCTACTTGCAAGGTGCTTTCAGTGGTCCCTTCTCTGAGAACCATCACTTGTGTGCTCGGCCAGGGTACTGTATGTTTTCCGTTAGTTCTTGTAGATGTTTTAAATACATTTATCCTAATTTTAGAAGAAGAATATCGTGTCGTCGGGAACAAAGTATAAGACACTGTATGGTTCGTCACGTCAAATTTTTACTTACCAAAGGCCAGAGTTATTTCTCGAAGGGAGAAATAACCAAAAAAAAAAAAAAAAAAAAAACAAAAGCGACAATCCAGTAGGATAGAACCTGCTTCATATTGACCCGAAATCCGATCTCGCCCATTTGGCGCGTCGGAGTCGTAGAAATCACGATGGAAGATTAAAAGAGCAGTACAAGTGAAGAGAGAGATTGAAAGAAAAAGAGAGGCGGCAGAGATTTCTTTCGTGAAAGATGATTCTTTCATATCTATATTTTCCTGTTTCGAGGATACTTTTTCGCTTTATTTAAAGGTTCCAGGGAGAAGAAATCATGAGACGGGAGGATTCTTTCATTTATTCCCTTCATGTTGAGGATTATTCCTCACATTTCAGTTCAGATACTTGTCTTCTATGACAGAGAATTCTTTTCCTCCAGCATGGGGATCCTTCTTCAAATTATTCTTTCCTTGGCCGAGGAAAAATGAGATGGTCGTCACGACTTTTCTTCGCCAACACCTTCGTATATATTTTGGGAGTTTCACCCCATCTCATTCAGACGTCTGTCGCATTTCCTATCTCGAATTTTCACCGTCCTTCACTGTCTTCTTCCAGCCACTAGCGCTCTCTCTCTCTCTCTCTCTCTCTCTCTCTCTCTCTCTCTCTCGTGTTCATTGTATTCATCCTATTGAACCTTTCCTCTTCTTCAGTCGTTTCGTTTTCGGGTTCCATCACTTCAGCCTTCCTCAGCATATATAAATTCTTAACTTTCATTTCTCTCCAAAGAGGAAGGAAAAAAATCTGAAAGATAGAAATAAAAAAGCGGGAAAATGGCGGATATTGTTCAGTCTATAGCTTCCAAAGTGGCGGAATACCTGGCAGCTCCAATTGGTCGTCGATGCGGCTACCTGATATTCTCCAACAGCTACGTTGGCCAACTGAAGGAAGAACTTGAGAAGCTGGATGACGCGAGGGTTGGGCTGCAGCGCTCGGTCGTTGATGCTGAAAACAACATGAGGGAGATAAAACGCGAAGTTAACAGATGGAAGAATGATGCAGAGACTGTCGCCAACAAGGCGCGCGGCATGCTGGATAACGAGGGAAGAGCCAAGAAAACTTGCTTCTGCGGGTGGCTTCCCAACCCAAAGGAGCGTTATTGTCTCGGCAGGGACGCGAGGAAGACAGCCCAGGCCATCCAGGCACTCATCCCACAAGGTAAATTCGAGAGCGTCTACTATGAGAGTGCTCCGCCGGGGCGTGTCACTGGCACTCCCGATGTGAATTCCTCAGCCGGTGATGGGGGCGACACTATCGCAGATTCGCGAGCTTCCGTCTTTCAGGGCATAATGAAAGCTCTGGATGATGAGAAGCTAAGAGTGATTGGGGTCTACGGGCCTGGCGGCGTGGGGAAGACTACGCTATTGGAGGAAGTCGAGAAGAAACTCAGGAAAGAGAAGGGACCGTTCCACATGATCGTCAAAGCAAAAGTGTCACAGATCCCTGTCTCGAAGAATATCCAAGATGAGATCGCTGACGCCTTGAAACTGGATCTGAAGGACGTGCAAAGCGAACGCGGCCGGGCAAATCGTCTGTTGGAGAGATTACAGCGGGATCCAAGTGAGAAGGTTCTCATAATATTGGATGACCTATGGGGAACTTGATTTGAAAGCGGTTGGAATTCCTTCAAGAGACATTAGCGGGAAATGCAAATTGTTGCTCGCATCAAGATTTGAAGATGTGCTGAAGCAAAAGATGTGTGCCGATGAAACATTTTTTCTTGGAGGCCTAAACAACGACGAAGCTTTCGGGCTATTTGCAAAGACGGTCGGCAACAGGCTCGAAGACGATGAGGATTTGAAAGCAATAGCGGCTCGAGTGGTCAAGAAGCTTGCAGGTTTGCCTCTTTTGATTATCTCCGTTGCAAAAACCTTGAAAGAAAGCCCTGTGTCCGCATGGAGAATCGCACAGATAGAAATAGATGAGTCAACTAAAGAAATACAAGAAACAATAGTGAAGTTGAGTTATGGCCATTTGAAGTGTGAGGACGCGAAGTGCTTATTCTTGCTCTGCGGTCTTATTGGCGGGACCATTCAGGTCGAACTTCTATGGGTATTAGGCATGGGGTTGTGCTTGCTTGAAAAAATTAATGAGACAATACAAAATTCAAGGGATAGATTGAAAAATATTCTGGATAGCCTCCATTCCATTCATTTGTTGCAGGATGGAGGCGATGATAAGAAACATGTGACCATACACGATCTTTACAGCGAGGTGGTCATCTCAGGTGCATATAGTGGGCAGGATTCCTTAATGATTAACAACAATTATGGCTCATGGCCAAAGGAAAAGCTTGAGAAATGTTGGGCATGCTTGGTTAATGTTGGCAGTGATAGGCTTGCTGAACTAATGCTGCGTCAGTTTCCCCACGTGAAGATACTTATGTTGTCGGAACAAAACGATATGGGAGATTGTAGTAGAATTGATTTCACATACATGGAGGAGCTTCGAGTCCTCTATCTTCGCTCCATGCGTATCACCAGTTTACCTTCCTCGATGGAAATCCTCGGGAACCTCCGGTCATTAAGCATAAATTGCTATGTGGGGGATGTGGCAAATCTTGGCAAGCTCAAAGCATTGCGGATTCTTAGCTTCAATGGGTCTATAATTTCTAGACTGCCTAAAGAAATCGGGAAACTAACAAATCTAAGATCGTTGAATCTGAACCACTGCTACTTGCTTAAGATAATCGAGCCTGGAGCCCTAAAAGGCTTAATCAACTTGGAAGAGTTACATATGAAGAATAGCTTTGATGGGTGGATGGGCAAGCATGAAATACCGTCGGAATCGTGTGTTGCTGGGCTTGCTGAGTTGAAAAGCCTGACAAAGCTGGCATCTTTGGAAATATCGATTCCGGATCCCATCATACTCTTAGAGGATGGTGACCTACCATTTGAGAACCTGCACAAATTTTGGATCAAAATAGGATATTTCAGGTTTTGGATCGACAGGGAATATGAAGGTTTGACAGCCATGTCTCTCGATATGGACGGGGTGGAAGGGTGCGATAGTATTCTTTCAAGAAAATGGGTTAAGAAAAATCTGCAGAAGACTCAATGCTTATATTTAAGCCGGTTGAGTGAGTTCAAAGAGAGCCCTCATGAATTGTGCACCCAAGGATTCCGAGAAGTGAAGTATCTCAGCATTACAAAAAGCCCCTTAATCAAGTACATTGCCGATTCATCCAATGCCGATCCATCCAATGGCCTTCCTCTCATTGCTTTTGGGAAGTTAGAGTCTTTTTACCTTCAAAATCTTGTTAATTTGGAGAAGATATGCCATGGACCCATTGCGCCAGAGTGCTTCAACAAATTGAAAGTCATGAGAGTAAATTGGTGCAAACGATTGAAATACTTGTGGCGTCTTTCAGATATGCAAAGACTTGTACAATTGGAAGAGATTTCATTGTGGGAATGTGAATCAATGCAATCCATTGTCACACATGATCCAGGAGAAGATATAGTTTATACCAATAACAAAGTTGAGTTGCCTAATGTACGTCATCTGGGATTGATTAACTTACCAAATATGACAAGCTTTTGTACCAAAGCTGAAATCACATCAAAGGATATTCCAATCCAGGTAATTTTTTTTTTTCACTTTTTCCCTCTATCAATTTGCCCTATTAGGATGAGATGATATTGGTGTTCACTCAATGTTAGTACATATTGCATTTTAACTTTGATTATTCGTACAATTTTATTCGCCTTTTGATTTACAATTGAAAAATCATCTCAAATAGAAGACAGGTCCAATTATAATTAGAGGGAAGCTGCTTTCCACGAGTTATTATTTAAAAAAAAAAATCAATGGTAGATTATTGGATCTATAACTGGGGTTTCTACTATGACTATTTATTATTTATTTAACATTTTTAATGAGTTGAAAAAATAGTAGTGTGCTGAATGAATATAAGCAAGAATGAATCTTGAATGAATAAATAAAATTCAATAATTTCAAAATGAAGAAAGCGACGTCTAGAAATTCAATAAATGGATGGCGAGCGAGAAGCCACATAACAAAGAAAGTCCCCATAATTCATGTCCCGCCTAACATGCAATTTTGTAACTTCCAACATGTCATGCCAAGTTTCCAATGTTGCCATGACAACATGACCGAGCAATTGTGCGGCACTAGCAGCATGATAGTGGTGAAGATATCATCATGAAAATGATTTTGCTTTTCACATAAGAGAAATGATTTTTTTTTTTTTTTTTTTGCTTTTTAGCCTGAGAGTTTCACTCATTTTCTCGTGAAAATAGCTTGATTTGTAACAAACTCACCTTTAATGAGTCTCATTGTGGCGCTTTGTTAGGTTTCATTGCCTCACTTGGAATCCCTGGTAATGGCTGGATTCCTTGCCCCAGAAAAAATACTCTACAGTGAACCCTCAATAAAATACAGCGTTGTGAAATCACTAAGGATAGAAGAGTCTAAATCCACGTCGAGTATTCCAAAGATAGGATACTCAAGCTGCCAAATTTGGAGTCAATGAATATTTGTTGTTGTTATTCATTAAATAATCGGTACGAGTGAACGAAATTCAACAATCTTGAAATGAAGAAAGTGAGATTAAATAAATGGAAGGCGAACCAAGAGCCACGTAACAAAGAAAGTCCACCTAATTGATGTTTCACCTACATGCAAGTTGTAATTGATTTTAACAAGTCATGCCAACCTCACCATGTCAACGTCATTCTGCTTCCGTCATCCCTTTCTTCAGCTACTAAGGGGATATTTCCTTCTCCATTCTTTCAGGCACGACAAAAAATCTACATATTCCGTCCTCTGATCAATTGATTTTTGAATATTTAATTTTGATCAATTAAGTTTTTGACATTCTTAAGAGACATCGAGGCCATTCATGTATTCAATGTCCATTTGTTTCAGTGAAAATTCCTTACTGTTGAAAAATGTTTTCTTGTTAAATCGTTTTTTTTCTAGAAATTGTTTCCCCATATTTGGTTCTACTGAAAACGCAATTTGAAAAGATGTTTTATGATGTTTATTAACAAAGCGCAAAAATTTACAAAGTGAAGATAAGAACTGTTATGGATCCTTAATAGAAACAAGCCCGAATAAGTCATATTTACTTGTTCTTAATGAAAACCAATAAGTTAACAAAAACTTTATGAAAAACTGAACTTTGATATGATTATTTTTTGTCAATTTTGAAGTTCAAAATAGAAAAAACAAAAGAAAAGATAACCAAATTATGGTAGTTGTTTTGAAGATACGTAAATGATTTCAAAAGAAAAGATAAAAAATTATGGTCATAGTTTTCAAGATCAGCTAAAGAAAAGATAAAAATATGATGACAGTTGAGAGAGAGAGAGAGAGTTGTGCGATAGTGTTGCAGAGAGAGTTGTGCAATAGTGCTGCATTTGCAACATGATAGTGGTGAGGATATCCTCATGAAAATGATCCCTTTTCACAGAAGAGAAATTCAGAAATTCATTTTTTTCTGTATAGTCATTTTCATGTATCCATGAGAAGTCTGAAAGCAATTTCCTGAAAATAGCTTTACTTGTAAGAAACTCACCTTTAATGAGTTTCATTGTGGTGCTTCATTAGGTTTCATTGCCTTGCTTGGAATCCCTGGTGATGTTTGGACTCCTTGGCCTAGAAAAGATACTCTATAGTGAACCTTCATTAAAATACAGTAATCTGAAATCGCTAAAGATAAAGGAGTCTACATCCACGTCGATTATTCTAAAGGATTGGATACTGAAGTTGCCGAATTTGGAGTCAATGAAAATTGCGTGCACTCCATCTGTAGAAGTTGTTTTCAACCTAGAGGAGCTAAAAGTCATCAAAGAAGTGGAGATTCTCTCTCGGCTCAGTACATTGGAATTATCTAAGTTGCCGAACCTGCGGCACATGTGGAAACAAGATGTAAAACTACAAGGAATATCGATCCTTCAGAACTTGAAGAAGCTCTTTATCAACAATACGGGACTCTCATTTCTCTTTCCACTGTCTGTGGCTAAATGTCTTAGAGAAATTAGAGACATTAAAGTGGTGGATTGTCCGAATATGAAGGCGGTGATTGTTGATGAAGAAGGAAGAGATGATGGGATAGATGATATTATAGAGTTCCCATTATTGGAGCGACTATCTATAAGCCACTGTCCCACGGAGAAATTCTTCTCATATCCTCATGGACAAAAAGAGTCAATAACCACTACTTCAGATTCACAAGATACTTATTCGGATTCTTTCTTTGATCAAAAGGTATGAATCCTTTCTTTAGAGCTTACGCCCATAATAGTCATAGGCATGCGATTGGTGGGGCAAGTATTAATATTTTTTGAAGATTTTTTATTTGGTTTATTAGTTAAAATGTTTTTATAATTTATAGCTACACTTGTTAGAGTAAGGCCATTGGTGAAAATTCTATCCTCCACCGCATTAGACAGATCGGTATAACATTAGGCCAAATTGTAAAAAATTTCATAGCTATGATCTGATGTACAACTCTTATGAGCAGATAAGTTTACCAAGCTTGGAGAAGTTAAATCTCCACTCGCTAGGATCCTCTCGCCGTGGCTGTGGGCTCGGCCTCGCCATTGTTGGGCGAGGCATATGGCACAGTGAGCTTCCCAAAAGTTCTTCTGAATATTTAGCCAACCTCACCCCGAAACAAGATTTGCAATCACAAGGAAAATCAATATTTCGAATTTGAAGGTGCTCTCTATCAAAAATACAGGGCTATCATTTCTCTTTTCGTGTCTCGTGGCTAAATGTCTTAGGAAATTAGAGAGATTGAAGTGGAGGATTGTCGGAATATGAATGCGGTGATTGTTGATGAAGAAGGAAGAGATGATGGGATAGATGATATTATAGAGTTCCCATTATTGGAGCGACTATCTATAAACCGCTGTCCCACAGAGAAATTCTTCTCATATCCTCATGGAAAAAAAGAGTCAATAACCACTACTTCAAATTCACAAGATACTTATTTGGATTCTTTCTTAGATCAAAAGGTACGAATCCTTTCTTTAGAGCTTACGCCCATAATAGTCATAGGCACGCGATTGGTGGGGCAAGTATTAATATTTTTTCAAGATTTTTTTTATTTGGTTTATTAGTTAAAATGTTTTTATAATTTATAGCTACACTTGTTAGAGTAAGGCCATTGGTGAAAATTCTATCCTCCACCGCATTAGATAGATCGGTATAAGATTAGGCCAAATTGTAAAAATTTTCATAGCTATGATCGATGTACAACTCTTATGAGCAGATAAGTTTACCAAGCTTGGAGAAGTTAATACTCCACTCGCTAGGATCCTCTCGCCGTGGCTATGGGCTCGGCCTCGCCATTGTTGGGCGAGGCATATGGCATAGTGAGCTTCCCAAAGTTCTTCCGACAAATTAGCCAACCCCACCTCGAAACAAGATTTGCAATCACAGGGAACATCAATATTTCGGAATCTGAAAGTGCTCTCTATCAACAATACAAGGCTGTTATTTCTCTTTTCGGTGTCTGTGGCTAAATGTCTTAGGGAAATTAGAGAGATTGAAGTGAAGGATTGTCCGAATATGAATGCGGTGATTGTTGATGAAGAAGGAAGAGATGATGGGATAGATGATATTATAGAGTTCCCATTATTGGAGCAACTATCTATAAGCCATTGTCCCACGGAGAAATTCTTCTCATATCCTCATGGAAAAAAAGAGTCAATAACCACTACTTCAAATTCACAAGATACTTATTTGGATTCCTTCTTTGATCAAAAGGTATGAATCCTTTCTTTAGAGCTTATGCCCATAATAGTCATAGGCACGCGATTGGTGGGGCAAGTATTAATATTTTTTTGAAGATTTTTTTATTTGGTTTATTAGTTAAAATGTTTTTATAATTTATAGCTATACTTGTTAGAGTAAGGCCATTGGTGAAAATTCTATCCTCCATCACATTAGATAGATCGGTATAAGATTAGGCCAAATTGTAAAAATTTTCATAGCTATGATATGATGTACAACTCTTATGAGCAGATAAGTTTACCAAGCTTGGAGAAGTTAGCACTCCACTCGCTAGGATCCTCTCGCCATGGCTATGGGCTCGGCCTCGCCATTGTTGGGCGAGGCATATGGCACAGTGAGCTTCCCAAAAGTTCCTCCGACAAATTAGCCAACCTCACCCCAAAACAAGATTCGCAATCACAAGGAATATCAATATTTCGGAATCTGAAGGTGCTCTCTATCAAAAATACAGGGCTGTCATTTCTCTTTTCGGTGTCTATGGCTAAATGTCTTAGAGAAATTAGAGACATTAAAGTGGTGAATTGTCCAAATATGAAGGCGGTGATTGTTGATGAAGAAGGAAGAGATGATGGGACAGATGATATTATAGAGTTCCCATTATTGGAGCGACTATCTATAAGCCGTTGTCCCACGGAGAAATTCTTCTCATATCCTCATGAAAAAAATGAGTCAATAACCACCACTTCAGATTCACAATATACTTATCTGGATTCCTTCTTTGATCAAAAGGTATGAATCATTTCTTTAGAGCTTACACCCATAATAGTCAGAGGCATGCGATTGGTGGGGCAAGTATTAATATTTTTTTGAAGATTTTTTTTATTTGGTTTATTAGTTAAAATGTTTTTATAATTTATAGCTACACTTGTTAGAGTAAGGCCATTGGTGAAAATTCTAATCCTCCATCGCATTAGATAGATCGGTATAAGATTAGGCCAAATTGTTAAATTTTTCATAGCTATGATCTAATGTACAACTCTTATGAGCAGATAAGTTTACCAAGCTTGGAGAAGTTAAATCTCCACTCGCTAGGATCCTCTCGCCGTGGCTGTGCACTCGGCCTCGCCATTGTTGGGCGAGGCATATGGCACAGTGAGCTTCCCAAAAGTTCTTCCGACAAATTAGCCAACCTCACCCCGAAACAAGATTTGCAATCACAAGGAACATCAATATTTCGGAATCTGAAGTTGCTCTCTATCAAAAATACAGGGCTATCATTTCTCTTTTCAGTGTCTGTGGCTAAATGTCTTAGGGAAATTAGAGAGATTGAAGTGGAGGATTGTCGGAATATGAATGCGGTGATTGTTGATGAAGAAGGAAGAGATGATGGGATAGATGATATTATAGAGTTCCCATTATTGGAGCGACTATCTATAAACCGCTGTCCCACGAGAGAAATTCTTCTCATATCCTCATGGAAAAAGAGTCAATAACCACTACTTCAGATTCACAAGATACTTATTTGGATTCTTTCTTAGATCAAAAGGTACGAATCTTTTCTTTAGAGCTTACGCCCATAACAGTCATAGGCACGCGATTGGTGGGGCAAGTATTAATATTTTTTTGAAGATTTTTTTATTTGGTTTATTAGTTAAAATGTTTTTATAATTTATAGCTACACTTGTTAGAGTAAGGCCATTGGTGAAAATTCTATCCTCCACCGCATTAGATAGATCGGTATAAGATTAGGCCAAATTGTAAAAAATTTCATAGCTATGATCTGATGTACAACTCTTATGAGCAGATAAGTTTACCAAGCTTGGAGAAGTTAATACTCCACTCGCTAGGATCCTCTCGCCGTGGCTATGGGCTCGGCCTCGCCATTGTTGGGCGAGGCATATGGCATAGTGAGCTTCCCAAAAGTTCTTCCGACAAATTAGCCAACCTCACCTCGAAACAAGATTTGCAATCACAGGGAACATCAATATTTCGAATCAAGGTGCTCTCTATCAAAAACACAGGGCTGTTATTTCTCTTTTCGGTGTCTGTGGCTAAATGTCTTAGGGAAATTAGAGAGATTGAAGTGGAGGATTGTCCGAATATGAATGCGGTGATTGTTGATGAAGAAGGAAGAGATGATGGGATAGATGATATAATAGAGTTCCCATTATTGGAGCAACTATCTATAAGCCGTTGTCCCACAGAGAAATTCTTCTCATATCCTCATGGAAAAAAAGAGTCAATAACCACTACTTCAGATTCACAAGATACTTATTCGGATTCCTTCTTCGATCAAAAGGTATGAATCATTTCTTTAGAGCTTATGCCCATAATAGTCATAGGCACGCGATTGGTGGGGGCAAGTATTAATATTTTTTTGAAGATTTTTTTATTTGGTTTATTAGTTAAAATGTTTTTTATAATTTATAGCTATACTTGTTATAGTAAGGCCATTGGTGAAAACTCTATCCTCCATCACATTAGATAGATCGGTATAAGATTAGGCCAAATTGTAAAAACTTTCATAGCTATGATGTACAACTCTTATGAGCAGATAAGTTTACCAAGCTTGGAGAAGTTAGTACTCCACTTGCTAGGATCCTCTCGCCATGGCTGTGGGCTCAGCCTCGCCATTGTTGGGCGAGGCATATGGCACAATGAGCTTCCCAAAAGTTCCTCCGACAAATTAGCCAACCTCACCCCGAAACAAGATTCGCAATCACAAGGAATATCAATATTTCGGAATCTGAAGGTGCTCTCTATCAAAAATACAAGGCTGTCATTTCTCTTTTCGGTGTCTATGGCTAAATGTCTTAGAGAAATTAGAGAGATTGAAGTGGAGGATTGTCCGAATATGAATGCGGTGATTGTTGATGAAGAAGGAAGAGATGATGGGATAGATGATATTATAGAGTTCCCATTATTGGAGCGACTATCTATAAGCCGTTGTCCCACAAAGAAATTCTTCTCATATCCTCATGGAAAGAAAGAGTCAATAACCACTACTTCATATTCACAAGATATTTATTCTGATTCCTTCTTTGATCAACAGGTATGAATCCTTTTTTTTGAGATTACACCCATAATAGTCACAGGCATGCGATTTGTGGGGGCAAGTAATAATATTTCTTTGAAGATTTTTTTATTTGGTTTATTAGTTAAAATGTTTTTGTAATTTATAGCTATACTTGTTAGAGTAAGGCCATTGGTGAAAATTCTATCCTCCATCACATTAGATAGATCGGTATAAGATTAGGCCAAATTGTAAAAATTTTCATAGCTATGATATGATGTACAACTCTTATGAGCAGATAAGTTTACCAAGCTTGGAGAAGTTAGTACTCCACTCGCTAGGATCCTCTTGCCATGGCTGTGGGCTCGGCCTCGCCATTGTTGGGCGAGGCATATGGCACAGTGAGCTTCCCAAAAGTTCCTCCGACAAATTAGCCAACCTCACCCCGAAACAAGATTTGCAATCACAAGGAATATCAATATTTCGGAATTTGGAGGTGCTCTCTATCAACAATACAAGGCTGTCATTTCTCTTTTCGGTGTCTATGGCTAAATGTCTTAGAGAAATTAGAGACATTAAAGTGGTGAATTGTCCAAATATGAAGGTGGTGATTGTTGATGAAGAAGGAAGAGATGATGGGACAGATGATATTATAGAGTTCCCATTATTGGAGCGACTATCTATAAGCCGTTGTCCCACGGAGAAATTCTTCTCATATCCTCATAAAAAAAATGAGTCAATAACCACTACTTCAGATTCACAATATACTTATCCGGATTCCTTCTTTGATCAAAAGGTATGAATCATTTCTTTAGAGCTTACACCCATAATAGTCATAGGCACGCGATTGGTGGGGCAAGTATTAATATTTTTTTGAAGATTTTTTTTATTTGGTTTATTAGTTAAAATGTTTTTATAATTTATAGCTACACTTGTTAGAGTAAGGCCGTTGGTGAAAATTCTAATCCTCCATCGCATTAGATAGATCGGTATAAGATTAGGCCAAATTGTTAAATTTTTCATAGCTATGATCTGATGCATAACTCTTATGAGCAGATAAGTTTACCAAGCTTGGAGGTGTTAGAGTTTGAGTCGGTAGGAACGTTAAAAAGGATATGGCGCAGTGAACTTCCCAAAAGTTTCTTCAACAAATTAGCCAAGCTCACCCTTGGAAAGTGCTTCAACCTACTTGATGTCTTCCCTTCGACAATCATAGGGAGATTGCAAAACCTCGAAAGTGTCGAAGTTTCAAAGTGTCCCTCCTTGGAATCCTTGGTTCATATACGGAACAGACAATTGTATTGCTCCCCAAATTGGAAATGGTCGAGGTTCATAGATGCCACTCCCTGGAATCTTTGTTCGATTGCGGATCCCTTGATTCAAATATGGGAAAGAAAATTGTATTGCTCCCCAAATTAGAAGAAGTGTTAGTGAGTGGAGCAGCAAGGCTGAGACACATGGTGATGAGTGACTCCCATACGGTTTTGGGTTTTCCTAGTCTAGAAACGGTCAATGTTCTAAAGTGCTCCGAGCTAAGATATCTCTTCCCCAATTATACGGCCACAACTCTAGAGAAACTCGATGCCATAGCAATTGTCGAATGTGAACAAATGAAGGAAGCGGTTCCCAAGGGAGAAGGTGGTCTATCCAAGGCAGAAGTGATGAGTTTCCCTTCCTTAACTGGTTTATATATTTGGCGGTGCCCTAACTTTAGAGCATTCATTTGGAGTCCTACAAGTGTTGAGAGGCAGCTAGGCGAGATGATCAAAGAAAATGATGAATCACTCCAACCGTTGTTCAATGATATGGTTTGCTCTATACCTTATTGTGATCGCCTTTAATCTTGCATTATCATGTTTTAGAATGAACAATGTAATAATTTGTCCTACTTATCCTATTTTCTCACATTATCGTCGTGCAGGTTAGATTTCCCAATTTAGAAAAGCTATACATTAGAGGCGTCCAGTGCAAAGAGTTATGGAACAATCAAATTTCTGATGATTCTTTTTGCAAATTGGAATCTCTTATATTGAAGGATTGTGACAATCTCCATCATATTGCCCTATCCCATATGTGGAAGAGGCTGCAGGACTGTCTGGAAACCTTAGAAGTGAAATCATGCTGTTTAATTGAGATCATATACGAAAGTGATGGGACAGTGGCGAAAAGCAGTAATTTGAGGACACTGGATTTGCGTGATTTAGACAACTTGCGGCACATTTGGCGGTACGACAATCTACCAAACATCCCATTCCCAAATTTGAGATACATAAAGGTTGTAAGGTGCTCCCGTTTGGATATGCTTTTCGCCACCTTCACGGCGAAATTTCTCGGGCAAATCGAAAAGCTGGTGGTAGGGTCATGTGAAGATATGGAACTAATTGTTGACCATGAAGAATGTGAAGAAGTGACTAGTAACACAATCACCTTCTTTGGGTTAACTACTCTTAGACTTTACAATTTGCCGAAATTCAAGAGCTTCTTACCAAAGAAATATTCTATGGAATTCCCATCCTTGGATGACTCGAGTAGAATAGAGCTGGACCAAGGCAACCGAAGTGCGGAGGAAAGTGAGGGGGAAACTGAGCGGTTAGATCGCGAAATTGAGAAGGCAAACTGCGAAAGTGAGGTGGAAAGTGAGGGGCAAAGTGAGGGAGAATAATTAGTTTTATGAAGTGAGCCACAAAAGTTTGTGAATGTTGCAACGGATGGTGTCTGGCAAAACAAAATGGACGTGACTGGTAATGTGAGATTTTGTTTTTTTCTTCCGTATTCTCTTCTACACTTCCCTCGAAGTGCGTGATTGTTTTCTTGGCTATTCATTTATTTGGTTTGTGTCCTGGGCTACAGTGACGAGTGACTAGTCATTGGACCATAAATTGTGGGGTTATGTTGTATAAATCCTAATCAAGTGCATTATCGTGTTTATAAATTTTCCCGTGATATTAGAAAATGTATGTGCTATTATATTAAGCAATCGAAGTTGTGATGAATTACCTCACGACAACCGTTGTAGGGGGAAGAAGGAGATCGAGGAGATTGCAATCTGGGAAAGCCCATGTTCCTCCTCTCATCTCTCTCTCTCTCTCTCTCTCTCTCTCTCTCTCTAACAATTGATAAAGGCTGAGACTATTTGAGTTTGAGGGACGGTATTATGATTTCAAGTTCGACGAAGGTTGAATGTGAGTTGAAATCAGTGATAACGAGGATTCCTTTGAGTGGGTTGAGTATTTGAATCTTCATGATTCTTATCAAGGTAAACTTCGCTCTGTTTCTCCTGGAGGTAAGGACCGAGTGCTTGATACCGCCGGCATGAAATTTGGTCGAGTTTGGGACTATCCTGATGAACTCATTCAGGTGCCCTTTATTGAAACGCCTACCATACATTTGATTGAATTCTTGAACAATACTAGCATGCGTATTTCGCAAGTATTCTTGCATCGTGATGATTATCTGGCAATGGCAGTGCTTAAACTGAGAGTTCTCTAGGTCATATGACAAATTATTTTCATTGATGTTGGTTGAACTCTCCCGGTTGTGCTCAATGCTTCCATGACTGAGAATTTGAACAAGCCGCGTTGGCTTAATTTACTCAGAACTATGTTTTCCTTATCAATCTATGATTTCCTATATGGCTATTCTAATATTCATGACACTTACCATCTTTGAATTGGAAATTGTGAAATCCTTCTTTGAAATGTGCATCGTTACTGTGTACTTCAGTGAATTCTGTGCGGACTTCATCCTTTGCTTGATCTCGCTTGTAATCAATTTCATGTGCCGGATGATTATGTGACATCCCGAAATTTGACCCGTTTTCGATAAAGTGAAATGTGCGTATCGTCGGCGTGCCTTTGGTCCTTTTTTCTCTCAACATCACTCACGAGTTAGCTAACTTATTGGGTGAAGCCGTTAAGAGATATAACCGCATGTAAAATCTCTAAAAGCTACCTAATTGGTTAGATTGGATTAAAATCGTGTCCGATCGATTTTAATCATGAAATTTAATTCGGTTTGGGAATCGAATATTCGGACGTGTCACACCATTCATTTTAGGGCCAGTCTCATCGTCCGTCAAATTATTGATGAGTTCGAAATTTCGATAAAGAAATTATCGGAGGAAAAATCGAAGGCCGGAAGAAAATTAAAAAAAAAAAAAAAAAAATGAGAAAATGAAAATAATAGAAATAAGAAAATTGAATTTTCTTATTAAAGTATTATTTTCTTTCCCTTTTTCTTCTCTCTCTCTTTTTCTCTCTCTCTTCTCTCTCCTCTCCCCCTCCCCTTTCGTGCGGATGCCCCCTCCCCACCGCTCACTTTTCTCTCCCTTATCTCTTCCCTCTCTCTCCTCTCTCTTCTCTCCCACTTTTTCCCCACGTGACCGACTCCTTCTCCCTCTCTTCTCTCTTATTCGTGCAAACCAGAAACGGAGGAAGGACAGCAGCTCGCCGCGACCGCCGCCCGCTCGCCGCTCGTCCCGCCGTCGCGCCGCCGCACCCGCGCCGCACCCGTGCGCCCGCGCCCGCGCGCTCGCGCCGTCCGCTGTCCGCCGCTCGCCGTCCGCTCCTCACTCCGTGCGATCCAGCTCGGCCCAGCTCTGTTTCTTCTCTGTTCCGCACCGACCAGCCCACCTCCGGCCACCGCCCAACCCCACCGGACCACCCCCGCGACTCCCTCGCCCTCCGCCGGTCTTCCCCCGCCGCCCTAGCCACCGGAACGGCTCCGTTCAGCCGCGACCAGCATACCCACGAAGTGGGTATCCAGCTCTTTCGGGCTCGTTTTGGGCCGTTTCCCGGCCCCGAACCCGAGCCGTGCTTTGGGAACAATCGTTCCTCGCGTCGCCGCCGTCGGATTGATCCGATTTGCGCGCGATTTGGTGAGTAATCTCACTAATCTAGGATTAGTTGGCTAATTATGCTTAAGGTTAGTTTAGTTTTAATTAATTATGTTTAGGTTGTTAGATTAGAATAAATTAGCAATTATTAGTTAATTGTGATGTGATTTAGATAAATTGATTACGCAATTAGCAAGTAGACGTGGTCTACTAATTATTGGAAGTGTCTCGAATTTTCGGACCCCTAATCGGGCTTCAATTTGGCGATTCGGGTCTAAGTGGGATTTTTGGCATTTTAATATTAATTTTCGGAATTAAATTAAATAATTATTTATTTTCCGAAAATTTAAGGAAGATGGTCCAGAACCGGAAAATTATGCTGATGATCGTGGTGAAGTCCGTTTATTTAATCAGGCTTTAATTTGAGCTAAGTTGAATTTTAATGTTAATTGTTTAATTTTCGAAATTATTATTTAATTATTTATTTTTCGGAAATTAAGGTTGAGATGGCCAGTGACCGGAATATTATGCTGATGATCGTGGTGTAGCCCGTTTATTTAAATTGGCTTTATTTTGAGCTAAATGGAATTTTTAATAATTAATAATTAATTTTCGAAATTAATTAATTATTTATTTATTTATTTTTCGGAAATTAAGATTTTGTTGGCTGACGATCGAAATCTCGTGCCGATCGTCGTGGCGTAGTCCGTTTATTTATTTGAGCTTCACATTATATGGAATTGAATAAATTATGATATTTTAAGGATTTACCCTAATTTGATTGGAATCGATTGAGATTGAATTATTGATTGGTGAATGCCCAAGTATGTTATTCAGCATTTATAATGCTTTGTTGAGTTGTAAAGTGAGTAGAATTGTGAGAGTGATTTGAATATACTCTTGGCTAAGATTCATCAGGTATGTCAATACTGTGTGAAAATTGAGTGAGTTGATGAGTATGTGGGGATTCATCCCAAGATTGACCAGTGTCAGCATTCAATTAGAATTTGACTGTGAGAGGTTGTGAGTTAAACCTTGGAAGCCGCCGAAGTATGGCTATGCTAGTTGGGCCGAGATTTGCCACCGAATTTGGAGTCGGTCGCGCCTGAGAAGGCCGTAATATGCCACCCGATACGGGTCGTGCCTGAGAAGGCCGTAATATGCCACTCGATACGGGTCGCGCCTGATAAGGCCGTAATCCGCCACCTGATAAAGGCCGCGCCCATTGGGCCGTAATTTGTTACCTAAAGATAGGTCGATTAACCAATGATTCGATACGTTGTCGTGAATTGACTGATTGAGTGGAAATGATCTTGAATGATCCGACTGACATGTAATCGACTAGGTCGATTGATCTTTGCGTTAATCTGGTATTGCGAAATGATTGATTGAATGAAATTGATCGTGAGTGGTCTTGTTGGCTTGTAATCGACTAAGTCGATTTGATCGATGCTTCGATCCGTGATATGATTGCTTGAATGCCTATTGTAAATTGCACTGACTTGCAGGTGGGATCTGATGCTAAGGTACGTCTTCTGACCTATGCGTGTTTAGGCAGTCTTTAGTATAATAGTTTACTAATCGGGCTTAGTGGGGTAGAACTCGCTGAGACATAGTCTCATCCTAGTTTGGGGAAAACATTTCAGGATCCCGACGAGGAGCCGAGGAGAAGGAATTTGTGAATGAGAACTCGCAAGTGAAATTGAGGAAGAGAATGATCGAGTGAAGAGGAATCGGAGGAGGATCAGGATGATCTCGAGTATGACTTAGACGAGGATTGAAATCCCATATCTTTGTGAACCCTTTTGTATATGTGTAGATAGAGTGAGACTTTGAAGTTGCGAATAGTTTGTGAAGTGTTCTGTCTAATGCCATGTATAAAGGTTTGGTTATAAATTTCAATATGAAAAATATGGCCCTGCTTTTCTATCCCATCATTTTATTGTCTCGGGGATTTTAATCGCTTCCGCATGTGCTTAAAAATGAAAAGGTCGGCGATACATTGTCCTGGATATCGCATTATAAAATCGACCAAGTGAGACGGATGTGTGCGTGCACGAGGATCGGGCATGACAGATTATGCCTTGCATTTCTTGATCCATTCGTGATACCCAACCCCTTCGCACTGCCAATGATATTCGGTTCATTTTTTTGGCGAATGCATGGGCCTCTACCTCTTTGATTTTCTTCGTTTCAAGACTCAAGTTCATTCCTCGATGTCATTTGCTTGTATCTTTTCTGTAAATGGCGTGAGAGTCCCTGTCATAATTGACATTTGATGGCTGACTGCATAATGAGTTGTTCATGCCATGATTGAATGCTTTGCTCGATTCATTGTCCACATTGCCAATTTGTATACAAGTTCAGTTGTTGCCGAATGAGTCTCAACCATGAGAATTGTTCCCGTGTTTATGATGTTGTGTTTCAGTTTTTGCAGCATGATTTCTTTGGAAATGTGGTCTTTAGTATTTGGTCCTAACAGTTTTATTTTTGGTGTAAAATCAGAATTGTTCCCAAGTTATTCAAGTCATTTTATCAATATATGTTGGATTCATGTTAACCCCATGTTGATTTCTTATAGAGTTCAATATGTTTTTTGCGTCCCATGTGGGCAAGGAGTGGATTTGATAGATCTTGGTTTCATATGAGAGTTAATTCGGTAGCACATGATGGTACATTGACGGGCAGATGATTTCTTGTCATTTTTTTAGTCACTAGAGTCTCTATCTAAATCATGATCATGCATGTCATTCTACTACTCGTATTTCTGAATTTTCAGTAGTTCAAATTACCTCAATACCATGAGCCACATTGCTTTAGAATTGAATGTGACTAATTTACATATCCGATCATGTTGTAATCGTATCAGGAAGAGTGGTGGGCAATCTGAGGATTTTGCCGCCCACCTGAGGAAATGTTTCGAAACTGGCCAAAGGACTGACTTTACCCTCTTTGCTCAGATGGATCGGACATTGCATCAGGTGGCCTCTCATTTCCTTGGGACTATGTTGGCCCTCATCCACATAAGCCCTCCAGTTCCGTTTGGCTATTTTGTTCGCTCTCTTCATGCGTTCAGTGCTTTGTGGCTCCTAGGAGCTGTCCTCTAAATCTCCCAAGTACTCCACCCAAAGCGACATCATATTACCATAAGCCTGCACAGCATCATTAAAACATTATTAGTCACAAGCTTAAGTTTTTGATAAATGTCGATGCACTCACTGGGTGTTCAGCTAGCACCTGCTATTAAATTGCTGTAACCACATGGAAATATGACATACTTGAACTTCATACACAACTCCATAGTTGTGCCCTTTGAATCCAAAATCAGTGGTATTAGCTAATGCGCAATTCTCAGTGGGACCCACATGCACTCTACATCACGCGGCCCTCCGCAGAATTCTCTACCTCTCTTCCTGTCTCTCTACATCTAATGAACTGAGTCGCTTTCCCTTTCAGCTCAGGCTTGGCGCGCTCTGCAGCAGGGGGCAAAACAGAAACAGAGTACCTTCCAACACGGAAAAGGAGCTCAGCAAATTCTCTCTAGCCCTCGGTTATTCCTTTGATCTTCATTCCCTCTTCATTGTCCTCTCTGTCACCCTCCATCCACCAACAGCCGCTGCCACCTCCATTGCTGGCCACCACAGGACATGTCACGCTGAGAAGGGGCAAGAACAAACAGCGATGATTAAAGGAACTGGGTGATTTTTGAGCATTTATAAGGCTGACAAGAACAGAGGGCGAGTTTAAATTGACACCGTAGACTGATGCTTCAACGAGGATTATCACTGTAGACAAATGATGTGGACAAACATGAAGAGATTGTTCAGATGGAGCATGTTCTTTTTATTGAAGGCAACGGGAAAGATAAAGCTGGATTTTTGATTTGGATCCCTCTTCCTTGGTGGCTCTTATACCATGGAAATATTTCTATGATTTGCAAGCGAGAGGGAGAGAGAGAATAAAATACTGCACCTTTACTCAATAGCCAAATAAAAGAGTATATAGTAGCTCCACTTATAAAGATTGAGAGACATTAACAAAGCTCTGATTACCTTATTTGTGACCACCTGCTAATTGCCGACTAATATTCATAATTGTACTTCAACACAAATCACAATTGGAGCAAATACTTGACAGTGTTTTTGCATGTTTTTCCAAGATGTTACTGCGTCACTTTCAAAGAAGTATACAAAACTGCACAAAGAGGGAATACGGAATTCATACTTCAAGTGGAGAGTTGTGGCAGCCTAGGCTTTTTTTGCAGTCTACCGGTCTCGTCTTTTATCACTTTGTCACAGCTTCTAGTTCTACTGGTCTAAATTCATGGGGAAAAACGTTCGGCCTCTGGGATGTCAGCACGATGGTATTTGACTGTGTTGTCACTATCAACTTACGCCTTCTTTTGATGTGTAATACAATTAAATTATGGCATCATATAGCTGTCAGTAGGTTGTCAATGGGTCCTGAACGGAAGGAAATTTTGTTAATACAATTACAGATATGTTTCTTAATACTGTAAAATGAAGTTTTTAGACCGTTCGAGTTTCTCCATTATTGTCAGAATCACAAGCATACGATCTTTAGGATTCTCCCTTCCAAAAGTCGTACCCATCCCTAAACGGAAGGAAAGGGAGGGATATGATGATAACAGACTTCTGGACTCCTTCCAGACGCCAAGAGTATCGCACGTTCCAGAGCAGTAGGAAAGCAGCTTACATTAATTATGTTAGTGCATTTATGGGCTAGTTCTAGCCCAACCGCAAAGTCCTAAATGCTTTTCTGGAAACGTTTTCTTATATCTTCCTGTTCATTGTTTCTTGTCAAAGCTTGCTTCACAAAGGAGGCTCACCTTTTATTCCCAGACACGCTGCTCATTTCTTGCATTGCGACTGCTTATATGGCAGCAATAAGGAGTTCCTTTGCCTGTTCATTAATTCTCTGGTCGCTTTTTCTCTGGTTGAGTGGGAGATGTGTTAACAGTTAGGTTATTTTAGGTGCTACTCTGGGAGCCATCGCTGGTTGCATCCCGAAGTTGTTTGAGGATGACAAACTGACCATGCCTCTGTCGAAAAAGCCAGGTGGTTTCCTAGCAATTGCTAAAAGTGTGATTGTTGAAAGCACCTCATTAGTTGAAGAAGGAACATTTTCTCAGATTTTTATAACTGATTCCAACCGTGTCCTATGATCCCCTTCCAGCACAGAAGTAATTATGGACTCGGCTCGGTCCTTGCATAAGTACCAGCGGCTCTGTACTTGATCATTCCATCTTTTGCAGGGGAAAGGCAGAGGATATCTGTTGGAGCAGTATCCTATTCTATTATGTAAGCAAAAGCCGTTGCAAGAATCGCATATAATCACCTTAACGATGGACCAAATATCTCACGAGGAGCTGATGAACTTGGCCAAGTTTCTGAGACACTTTGACTGCTGGGATTCGTCCAACCGTTCTTTATCACCATCGTCATCATCATCATTCTCGAAAACCAGCTATATCCCACGCTTTTTCAGCGAGAGCCCAGGAAAGTATGGTGGGTCTCGCAGGACTATATCTATTCCTTTCTCCTTTGAACAGCGGCTCTGTACATGCTTTTTCAGCAAGGCTTCCCAGGCTTGAATTCTGGATATCTAATCTGGTAAAGCTGGTCTTCGCTTGTGTCATTTAATGTCTGACGTGTATGGGATCTTCAAGCCTGAGAAGCCTTCCTTTAATGTCCTCGATTGCTGGTAGCAGAATGTTTATCCGGTTTGCACTGTCCACAGAGACAACAACAGCAAAAATCATTCCCTCTAAACCTCGTGGTTCTTCGTCGGAGCAGCAAAATGAGGAACTTCCTGACAAAACCATCCAGGAATGTCACTCCCAGGGACACTCGAGTTGTGCAAATGCTTTAGAGCAACCTGAAATTTATTATGAAAAAACACATTTAAGGTCAAAACTTTCTGCATTCATGATTGAAGATACTGAACAAAGGTGGAGAAACTGAACTGATGATCTTCATCCATCTTTTTGCTACAGTTCAAGTAGTTTTCCCAAAATTGGAGTCATGAGTGATCTTTTTCACCTTTTCAATTCTTCTCTCCCAAGAGTAAAAGCCTCAGAGATTTCAATACCCGGAGACCAGTGATGTCAACTAGATTGCTGCAATCAGTAAAGTTTAGCTCCTTCAAATCAGTAGACTTCAGATGAAAGGCGTAAATTTGAAATTGATTAACCTCAACACAGGATAGTTCTCGGGGATGATGGCCACGACTGCGCCGAGTCGTTGACCACCTCCAGATGGCCCAGCACTATCTCCTCCCCTCACTCGAGGCCTTCTTCGTTGAGCCGGAGCGCGTGTTCACGGTAGAGGTGATCCACGATGCCGTGGGGGGGGGGTGGGTGTTGGCGCCGTGGGAGCTGAGGAAGACATCGCAGAGGAAGCGAGATGAGAACATAGCGTCGTCGTCTTCGGGATCATCCATCAGCCTCGTCGTCTTCGGCTTCTTGATCGGCCTTATGTAGGAGTTGCCGGTCTTTTGACAGAGGTGGTCGATGCAGAGATTGGGGCGCCACTTAACAATGAGCAATGAGCAACGAGCACCTTGCTGACGGATTTGTGTTCCCTTTGAAAAAGCGATTTTCACAGCATGGGAAATGTGCTGTCCTAAATTTTAATTGACAAATCATGGCATTCTCATTAGTTAGAGGAAAAATTATCCAAAAAAATTAAAATCTATGATAGGGCGATCAATTCAATTTTAAATCTATAAATCAATTTTAAATCTATGTATTAATTTAGTATTAAGCAGTCATAAATATTTCGATTGTGTCAATTTAATCCTAAATTTTTTTAAAATTATGAATGTAGTCCTTTCGGAAAATTTTGGCTGGAAATTTCTAATGTGGCATTCTACTCAGTGCTAGCCATCCTACATGAAAGGCTGGTATTAATGTGGAAAATTGTGTTTAATTAAAAAAAAAACCAAATTTTATTTTTATTTTTCTTTTATTTTATTTTCTTTCTTTTTATTTTATTGTTTCTTCGTAAGGTCCGCAAGTCCACTGGTCATTGGCCAAGGACCAACAGCCCCGCCACCCTGTAAAGGGAAAAAAAAAAGATAGTAAAGAAAATTAAAAATTTTAAGAAATAAAAAAAAAAATCAAGTATTCATGATAGATAGTTTATGCCATGACATAGCAACATGTGTCCTCGATACGTGACCAAAATTATCACCACAAGGATGTTCATATCTACTCCGGTTAAATGTAGGATCGCAAGTTTGTCAATTTAGCCAGATTTGGTTTCAATTTCAATCCTTTATACTAAAATTAATTAGACCTTGAGGCCGCACGCCTTGCACGTGCTGGTGTCGGAGAACGTCAGCACCACCCTGCACCGATGGTTGCGGCATGCCAACGTCTTCTTCTTCCTTGGGTCGCAGCCCACGAACCTCTCTTGCCTCTGCAAGATGACCTATCTGATCTTGATCTGCACATGATTTGCTCGTTTGCATTTAAAAAATGTGTGATTCAGGATCGAAAAATTATTGAAGAAATCTTTCTTTCCGTATAAATTTATAATGGATTAGCCACCAAAATCACAAACTCGATTGCTTCATGATCCGATGGAAGCAATCGAAGTGATGAATTACCTCATGACAACCGTCGCAGGTGGAAGAAGGAGATCAAGGAGATTGCAATCTAGGAAAGCCCATGTTCCTCCTCCTATCTCTCTCTCTCTCTCTCTCTCTCTCTCTCTCTCTCTCTCTCTCTCTCTCTGACATTGATTGAGGCTGAAACCATTTGAGTTTGAGGGATAGTATCATGATTTCGAGTTTGACGAAGGTTGAATGTGAGTTGGAATCGGACATAATGAGGATTTCTTTGACTGGGTTGAGTATTTGAATCATCATGATTCTTATCAAGGTAAACTTCGCATGCTCTGTCTCTGCTGGAGGTGGGGATCGAGTGCTTGATTCTGCAGGCGTGAAATCCGGTTGAGTCCGAGATTGTCCTGATGAACTCATACACGTTTCATTGATTCGGTGATTGTTTTGGATGCACACCTTTTCCTTATCATTGCATTTAGGTGCCCCTACCGAAACGCTTACCCCATGTTTGATTGAATTCCTGAACGGTATTAGCATGTGTATTTTGCAAGCATTCTCGCATCGTGATATTTATCTAGCAATGGCGTGCTTAAACTGAGAGTTCTCCAGTTTATATGACATTATTTTCCTTGATGTTGGTTGAACTTCTAAAGTTGTGCTCATTGCTCCCACGACTGAGAATTTGAACATGTCGTGTCAGCTTAATTTACTAGAAATTATGTTATCTATATCAATCTACGATGTTTGTATGTGGCTATTCTAACATTCGAGACAATTACCATCCTTGTACTGGAAATAGTGAAATCCTTCTTTGAAATGTGCATCATGTGTTGTGTACTTCAGTAAATTCCTGTACGAACTTCATCCTTTGCTTGATCTTGAAAGTAATTGGTTTTGTATGCTAGGATGATTATGCCTTGCATTTCTGGATCCGTTCATTGATAACTCAATACCTTCTGTATGTCAATAATATTTGATTCATTTTTTTTAGGCGAACGCATGGCCTCTACCTGTTTGATTTTCTTCGTTAACTAAAGATTCTGAAGTCCATTCCTTGATGTCAAAACTGATATTCGATGGCTGAGTGCATAGTGAGCTTTTTATGCCATGACCGAATGCTTTGCTTGATTCTTTGTCCATTTTGCAATTTGTATACAAGTTCAGTTGTTGCTGAATGAGTCTCAACTATGAGAATTGACCGTAGAATGCGGCTCAATGATGTTTGACTGTGTTTATGGGTAGACAGGCATGCGGCATGCTGGAAACGACAAAAAGAGCTAAGAAAACTTGCTTCCGCGGGTGGCTTCCCAACTTGAAGGCACATTATCGTCTCGCGGGTAGGGGAGGAGGACGGCCAAGGCCATCCGCACACTCGAATCGTAGAATAAAATAATGATCTATTTCTTCTAAAGATAATTTTCTAGTTTCGCGCACTTGAATCATGGAAAACATTGTTCCCTAATTTAGAAGACTTTTTTCCTTTCATGGAAAACATTTTTCTAAGGGTTTTTGTGAAATAAACGCTGGAAAATCCGAAAAACGTTTTCCTAAAGATTATTTTCATGAAATAAACAGAGCTTAAATACGTTGTCGATTTCAATACAAGTCTGGATTCCTTATTCAATTTTTCACCTATACTTTCAATTTGCCTGGGATTTCAGTTTCCTGCATTTCGACTCGAGTTCATTTATTGTTTCAGAAAAAAAAAATTTCATGTAATTTCCAGAAAACAAATACCAAGTGTAGAAAACAGAGGTAAGAGATGCAAAGGAAATCTCAGTGATTGAGGCTGGCTTTCTCTTAGTAACGAATAAGACTCAAACGGCTGACTTTTAAATTTTCAAGTCTGATTCCAAGGGAAGAAGGGAACTCTGGAGTCAATTTCACTTGCATAGCTCTTTTGCATCAAAGGGATTGAGTCGACTAAAACGTTTTATTGACATCCAAATTTTTATTGACGTTCTAAATATCCATTTATTTCGAAAAAAATATAAAAATTTATAAAAAGATAAAAGAGGAAAATTAAAAAAAGAATAATGAATAAAAATGGATCAAATAAAATGAATGAATGATGAAAAATGAAGTCGTGTGGGCCGGCGTGTCTAGCCCACTTGGTTATTTTCAGCTCACCCCTTAACCGGGCTTGGCATTCAGAAGGGAAGAACTTATGTGAGTGTCTCAATTTCAATTCAAACATGGGTTTGACCCATTTTCCTTCTTTTCTTTGGCCCACCAGAGCCTAAATATGAAGCCCAGCCCATCACTCTTTCTTCTTGCGCGCGCACGCGCTCGTGATAAGAGCGTCTGTGACGCAAGGAGGAGAGAAGGTACGGTGACGGTCACCGAAGAAATGCCCGTGAGCGAGTGATGAGAAAGAACCTATGAATCTTAATCGATATACTCCCTGCTCAACCCTGCGAAAGCGAGATATATTCGTGCGAGATAATGGAACTTGTCGCGTCGTGTTTTGGTTGGAAAATAGTGTCAAAGCTGAATCAAAAACCTGCTCTCGTAGCTGCACAACATGTATTCGACAAAATGCTCGAATGATGCACCGAAATCCATGTTATCGGATTGACGTTAAAAATTTAGTTCGAGGCTTGATCACGCATATGTTGTTGACGCACGTCTGCTTTCTTCGTCTTTTGCTATGTTTTTGCTTGATTTCACGGCCCACCTTTTGATATTCGTTAATGGCCATGCAAAACCGAACTTGGTTCGGCTGTGGCCGGCGATAGGCAGACGGCGACGGCCGGAGATGTAATCTGGTGATGGTGTGCAGTGGTGTGAGCTCCGGTGTACGTAGATGGCATCTAGTTTTACGGGTTCAAATAATGGAGAAGAAGATGAAGGTTGGGAGTGAAAAAATGGCTTCGGGGAATAAAGGGGAAGAAGAAGTGCAATAGAAAAGGACTTAATAAGGAAAAAAGACAAAAGAGAAAAAAAAAAAAAATAAAAATCCAATAAAAATTATAAAAATTCAAAATATATGAAAAAATTCGCTTTCTAAATACGATTGGTCCGAATTCGGTGTACGGTCAGGTCACCAGGTCGGATCGGATTTACAGGCTGAACCCCTTCTCTGAATAAGAAGAATTTCAGAAAAAAAAAATTAAAAAATCAGAAAAAATAAATAAATAATTTAGAAAATTATAAAATAACAAAAAAATTAGAATTTTAGAAAATAATTAAAAATTTTAAAAATCTGAAAATTCATTAAAAAATAAAATATTCGAAAGAACATTTAAAAATTTGAAAATTCAGAAAAATCATAAAAATTTTGTAAATCCTAGAAAATCCAAAAGATTCAAAAATTGGAAAATTTCTAAAAAGAATGGAACAAAAAATATGGTTCTTTGTTTTGCATTAGTTTTTATTTTAGTTTTTAGGAACAATATCAGGATACCTATATGGTTTCCTTTGCGATTATAAATGATTGCACATTTCAATATTTTGAGTGTTACTTTTCTGTTCTAGAATGATTAAGGCAAATCTTAGATTTTCTTTGGATATGCTGCTATGGCGTAATCAAGTAGATACTAAAAGGGCATTAGTTTTAGGCTAACATAATCAAATTCCCAAATCTAGAATATCTAGTTGCAAAGAATAAAATATCCTCTTGTATTTTACTTGATTTTTAGCCGATCTAAAAGGTTAGTAGAAACTCTTTTGTCAAAATTTATTTAGGCATAATTGATTTTAAATTTAAATGTCTGATGTCGTGCGGAGTATAAACTTAGGAGAGCACAAGTTAATGGAAGGTTGTCGGCCCATAGTGGATAATACCCCTAAACACAACTCTCTCTCCCCCAAGCGATTAGGTCACAACACCTTCCACTAAGAACAAAATGACACAATCTAGAACGATAATCATTGATGTATCGCACGTAACAATAATCACCAATGCACCATTTTGATACTAGCAAGATCTTCTAAAAGCAATTTTGCGTAGATAGCAAATTGACTGAATAAGAAGGAAGCAACTAGAATGACATCAGCTGGAGCTTGAATTCATGGAAACGAGGGGCGATGGCAATGATCTGCATCCGGTGTGCCTAAAGGTCTCTCTGGCAGAGACATTGCTAGACAGAGACAAAAAGTGTGACTAGAAATCTCTGTCTATTCCAAGCTCAACGTCAAGGTAGAGCGAGCGCTCCTTTCTTTGGTCAAATCAACAGCGACATCCTTGCAGGGTGGCAGAGGAGGAGGGGAGAGAGAAGGCCAGGTTATGGGAAAAAGTTGAAATGTTGCGGTGATGGGGCTGATGGGTCTGGGCTGCGGATCAAATCAATGAGTTTGCTCTTGTGGGCCGTGCCAATTGGACCAACTTGGCCTTTTTATTTATTATTTATTTTTATATTTTTATTATTCCCTTTTTTTGTTCTTTTTACTACCATTCATTGTTTTTATGCTCTTTTTTTTTTTTTTTAACAAAAATGTATGCTTAATTTGTCGACTAAAATTTAGGTGTTGACAATTTCGAAAATATTTACCTAATATTTGAAGAAGAATATCATGCCATCCCAAACAAACTACAAGACAATGTATGTGTTGATGTGTCAAAATTTAACTTACCAAAGGCAAGAGTAATTTCTAGATCGATAGAAGAAATGGGCCAAAAAATATGGGATAATCCAATTGAATAGAATTAGGTATGTGTTGATGAAATATTGATTAATCTATAATGACTTAATTTATGACTCAGATTCATATGGACCCAATTCTGATCTCGCCCATTTGGCGAGTTGAAGTCCCAAAAATCACAATGGAACATTAAACAACGATTGGTACAAGGCAAGAGAAAGAGATGCTTTTTATAGTGGAAGATGTTTCTTTCGCGTGTTATTTTTCTTGTTTGAGGATTCTTTTTCAATTTATTTAAAGTTCTCGAAGTGAAGAAATGATTAAAGATGGCAAATAGTCGAGGAAAAAAGCAAAAGAAATGAATCAATATGTTAAGAATAACATAGGTTTAAACCAATCTTTATAAAGTTTCAACAAAAAAACTGACCACGTGACTAGTCAAGTGGCCCAAGACTTGATTTGCAAGTCAAATGTCCCAAGTTTGATTTCACAATCTATTATCCATTTTAGGATAATTATGCGAATAGCTTGGCGGAATTAATTTGACCAATATCTTATAGCAACACATTCACCTATTTGGGGCCAAAGATTGTTGTGGCTTGGAGAAACTTCAAATAGAATGTCCAGCAAAAACATTTGAGTCACCGTTGATGCCCTCGGATGAAGGGCTGTGACTCCACTTCGACGAATTTCCATTTCCACCATGACATCAAGAGAATTTCCTTCACGCACAATAGCATAATTAACAATAATCTTTTTCGACAATAACAATAATAATAGACAATTTTGTGTCAATAATAATAGACAATTTTGTGTCCACAATGGAAAAAAAAAAAAAAAGGCAAATTTATGGTAGAGTAGTTGGCATTGAGCATTTGACCCTTGAAATTTCATTTGCTTCCAATTATTTACACACAAAAATCCTTTTCTTGTCTTGAATAAGTATGGACTTTATTTGGTATTTCAACGCTCGAAATTACAATCGATGCGAATCTGCAACAATCAAATCATAACAATGAATTAAATGTTGATGATAAGCTTCTATAGAGGATGATAGTGTGAGACAACCGATTAAAACGCGTATTTTATAGGTAGTGTGGCTTGAAGGTAATTTTAGTACAAAGAAATGATGAAGTGCCTCACTTGTTTTTAATTAGCAGGGCATAGGACTTGGGGGACTTCCCCCCCACCACCTCCAAAAAAAAAAAAACTAAGTTTGGGTTCTTTGAGGTCAAGGCTCAAGCATTGTTGTAGATGGATTTTCAAATGTTGATTATTTAAATGTTGTAGATGATCAGATGACACGCTGTACAACCTGTGCATTGAGGACAGGCCAAGAGATGCAAACGATAGACATTTCCACATTCTAGTAACTCAACATTTTCGCCTACTGTCTTTAATAATCCACCCATTAGTAGTGAAGGTGGATTTTGATGGCACAGTTGACGTTGATGGAGCAAGCACGTCATGTTCCACCGTGGAAAGATTAGGAAAACACAAGACTTTGGCGTTCCACCACTATAAAAGGTCAACATTGTTTGCCTCAGTTTTTCAAATCTAGCTCATGTCATCTTTGCTGAAAAATCCATTCACCTCACCAGCAACTGACACCGAAGTGCTTGAGGCCTGCCCTTTTTCTGGCGGGCCTCTTGTGGCCTGAGCATGGGTCCTAATTGGTACGGCCCATTAGCCGTCCTAACTAAGATATTTTTATTTGGGCTCATGTACACTAGGAAGAACCTTGGAATATTTTTAGATAGCTGAGGATCCTTCGCTCAAAAGTGTTGCCGACACCTTCGTAGATGTTTTTGGAGCTTCAATTAAGATTACTTGGATTAAGTATGTAAGGTTGAAAAGGATCAGACAAGCACATGCACCAGACAAGGACAAGCCAGAAAGGTTGTCCCCTTTCTTGAGACGGGCTTACATCTCACTTCTATCGGTCGCTGCAGCTTGGCTATGCCCTTCTTAACTCTTATTTGGACTTTTCTAGACTAAACAACGTGTGAAAATAGAGACAGGACGGTACGGTGGAGCTGGGTCCCTGGACGTTAGGTTTGACATAATAACAAGCTTTAAATTGTCATGTGACCCTTCAAACATCATACTCTCATCTGCAGAAGAGGTCGACATAACATAACACGAAGCTTTAATAACTGTGAAATTGCGGAGTGACCGATGATGGGCAAAGAGTAACTTAACTCTAGTCGGGTTAAACTCTTAGTCCTATCGTCTTAGTCCTATCGTCCTCCTCCTCATCTGCATTTTAGAGAGAGAGAGAGAGAGCATAAGAGCATAAGAGCATAATCAAATCGAGGCATTTATTTATTTTTTTGTAGATTCCATAGATGTTGTAGATAATTAAATGACACTATAAAGCTTGTGCACATCAACAATGGGCCAAGAGAAGCAGGCAATAGTCATTCCTTTATTCTTGTAACTCAACGTTGGCTTATGGTCTCTAATAATCCATTCGCTAGTACTAAAGGTGGACTCTAACGATATAATTGAAGCCGATGGAGTGAGCACGTCGCCATCCGCCGTGGAAAGAATAGGAAAAACACAACGGTTTGGCCTTCCACCATAGCAAAAGGTCCACATTGTCTTCCTCAACTTTTTCAATGAAGTTGTTGTCATCTTTGCTGAGATATTCGTTCACCTCACCAGCAACTAACACCAAAGTGCCCAAGGAATACCCCCTTTCGGCCCAGAAGCAAGGGTCCTAACTGGCTTGACTCGCTGACCATCCTAATTGAGATCCGATTAGGGTTCATGTACATTCGAATGAACCCTACCATTCTTTTCAAAGCTGGGGATCCTACGATAAAAGCATTGTTGACACCTTCGTAGATATTCTTGGAGTTTTAGCTCTTCTCATTCAAACATCTGTCACATTTCCCAAATCGTAATGACAGTTTAGAAAATGCATTTTATATCATGGGCTCTACTGAACCCGTCATTTGAGGAAGAAGGTGCTCATTTTGCATTTCCCTCTATTTCCTCCCACTTTTTGGAGGAAAATGTCTTGTGGATCCACAAGAAAATCTTTCCCTAACATTCTCTTCGTATTTCTCGGGTCTTTATTTCCTCCCCTCCTTTCACCAATTCTTAAAACCCACTTCATTCTATGGAGTGGCCCGATTCTGTTTTATGTGAATCTTACTCTCAAAAGAAAAAACGAATATTATGGCTAATATATTAAAATTTTTAACTGGGTCCACAGTCAATAAAATATTAGCTCCCATTGCAACACTGCGATAATTATACGTGCACGATGATTATCTGATTATATTGAGTTATTTAAAATTTAAACTTATATTTATAAATATGTTTTCTCATCAATTAAAACTGTTTTTGTTTTAGGGGGACCGATCAAATTAACAGGCCGCTTTTTTAAGAATTTCTATTGCTGTTTTTCGTAAAATAATTTATACGAATTTGGGACCAGGTATTTAATCATATATGGTTGTGGACACATTAACTTGAAGCTGGAAAGGACAATGTGTAGAAAGAGAGAGGACAATACGGTGGTGGCGTGAGGTTGACGTAACAAGAAGCTCTGACAATTGCAAGGTTACCCACGATGTACAGGCCGTACGTCTCATCTGCAGCTTGCGGTTGACATTAACACGAAGCTTTTAACAATTGCCAAGCGACCGTAGATGACCGAAATGCAACTTTTAACTCCACCCTGGTTAATCCTTACGCTGACTTTGTTCTGTCATCCATCTCCAAGTCGTCCTCCTCTGCGTTTGAGAGAGAGAGAGAGAGAGAGAGCAGAAGCATCAGAGCAACGATGGCGGACGTGTCAGGGAGGGAGAGACACATAAGAGGGTCATTACGTGGAGGTCAATAGCAAGGATAGGTCAAAGAGAGATAGAGAGGCAGTCAGGCTCAACCATGGAATAGCGAGAGATCCATATAGTCCATGGAATAGGCTGACATTATTGAGCGCCTGCAACACTAATACAGAGCTAATGATTCATATAATTTACATACAGATACACTTTATATTCATTGAATCCGTTAACGAGGTGTGATCAATCAATAAAATTGGATTCTTTTAGAACTCTTAAGGTGAATTTCTAATATAAAATGATGATTATTATTAGTAATTTCTATACAAAAAATGAGAAAGGCATCTTCCATGAACCTTCCGTTTCTCTTGATAGAGTTACGTATGTAGTTATAACCCAAGATTAATACATATGTGTTTCTTAGAGATCAATGGAATGTCTAGGACTCTTTAAGCATATGATGAAACTCCATCAGGTACAACGATCCTTCCATTTCACACAAATTGGATAATTAGAGGAAACACGCAATTTTTTTTTTCGGTAATCGAGGATCCGCTGGGCCTGACTCGTTTACGCTCGCCAACCCACGGCCCATACAATGCCCGAATAGTACATTGGACCAAATGTCAATACCTTGGGAAAAGCCCATGGGGCCACACCACGCCCTTTTCTTTTTTTCTTTTTTATGGCCCGCCACTTAAGACGCTAGCAACTGCGGGTTTTGAACTCTCAACCGCGAATGCAGAGAAACTCTCAACCAACACAGCCACCTACCGGTGGGTGGAAACACATAATTTTTTATATTACATTTTTTTAAAATCTATTAGTCGCCACACTTAGATTTTTCTTCTCAGATTCCATTTGAAGTTGATTTTGGCAGCTTAACGGTCTAAATTTGGGAGCTAAGCCACCCTTCCTTTTTTCTTTTTAATTCCTGGGAAGTTTTGGTGAATATTTCTTCTATACTAGAAACTATCACTAATTTAAATTTTAACCTTAATCTCACACTATACATGTTTATACATTTGAAAAAAGAATTAAGATGTTAGGAATGCAAAACTAGTTCCATGAAAGTTTACATTCAAATGATGAGGCGTGATCAATTAAAATTTAAGAATAGAAATTTTGGGTCACGGGCTTAACTTTTAAGATTAATAGGGAAATTGAGCACGACTCTCATAGATCTTATCTTCATTACAATTTGTCAAATAAAGTGGGCATTGTCGAAGACGCAACACCCGCCAGCTCTCGTTATCAATGAATCCTCTTGGAAGGCTTGGTGAAGTTGAGGGAATTGAATGCCTCACAAGGGCACCTTATCTATCGTGCTTGAAGAATGTACAATCTTTGGAGCTGTCTTAATTAGAAAGAGTTGTTGACGTTCAAGATTTGGGGAAATCGGGATCTTTGTTGCACCTGTCAGTTTTTTACTGCGATTCAATTGAAAGATTACGCAACCTACGCAAGTTGAAGAATCTAAGGTGTGTCGAACTGAAAGGTTGTCCTTAGCTAAGAGCCATGGAAGGCCTCAGTAATTTCGAGTCTTTGATGTGCCTGGACACCACAGGTTGTAGATCCCTAGAAATGTGTTGCCCATTGTGCCGAGATCGACCAAGATAGAGACTGAATTGTAACAACTGCAGTATGTGTCGCAGTTGTGGTAGAACTTGCAATATTTTAATTAATCTTTGTCACGGACTCCACTCTTTCATCTTAGGCATCATCTTCTACAGCAAATGCACGCATTAAAAACTCAGTTGGGCTATTAATAACTCAACGGATTCGAATTTGCAAGTAATTTCACTTAAGTATTGAATGATGAATTGGCAAATTTTTGTCTTGTATCCTCAAAATTCAGATATTTAAAATTAAATTAGATTTTTTGGTATAGCAAATTGAATGTCACGGCTTCATATCAAATGTATACCTCTTAAATTAGAATTTTTATTACATCCGCGGTCAATGGAAGAACAACTTCCGTTGTGGCAATACACTATTTATAGGTGCATGCGGACTATTTGACCATATCAAGCTATTTCGATTTTCGATTATATGGGTAAGTATATTTTACCATCGATAAAAAAAATTTTAATTCGGGGGTGATTGATTGAAGTAATAGGTTGCTAGTTTTTTTAAGAGTATTTGTTACCGTTTTTCGTAAAATAATTTATACAAATTTGGGACTAGATATATAATCGTTATATGGTGACCATATTGACATGATGAACTTAATATTAGTGTTCATATTTAAGAAGTCTGAATGACACATAGGACGGTACCGAAGTCTAATGTTAGCTTTCACATTTATGAAGTCGAACTACCATTTGGAGCATTACGTTGATATAACAAAATTCTTGATAATTGCTATGTTCAGATATTGAAAATCGAATTAAATCGTGAACTACCAACACTAAAGCAAATGCATATTAATAAAGGGTACCAACTACTAGAAGTAAATGTTCACTTGTGTATGGAGTCACTCACCTTGATAGTACCGCCAATACTATCAAGTTTTTGAGCTCAAGCCATGTTTTTCACTGACATTATAGCCCGCCATTCACTTAGGCCCATCAATCTACAATAAGATGAAATAGAGATGAGTTGTGAATGATTTGCACGGAGAAACAAAGTGGACGAACAAGACGTCTTTATCCGATGCACGGTGCATGGAGACGTATCATAGAGCGGTAGGAGTTTTATTTATTTATTTATTTATTTTTGCTAATTAATATCTTGTAATTTGTTCCTATGCCACCTGCTTTTGGTATAGCATTTGAATATCACAGCTAAATATAGAATATATATACTTTTTTACCTAGAATGTTCTTTTTGGCCTGCAATCGATAGAAGAACATCTTCCATAGTGGCACTACACTATTTATAAGTGCATGTTGACCATTTGATTATATCAGACTATTTAAAATTTAAATTATAAGGGTAAGGGTGTTTTACCATCGATTGAAACCATTTGTTTTGGGTGATCAAATTGAATTAGGAGGCTGCTATTTTTTTTCTTTTGAGAATATTTGATGCTTTTATTTGTCAAATAATTGGTAAGAATTTGCAACTTGATACATAATCATTATATTGTGCCCACTTAATGTGATGAAGTTAATTTTAGCATTCATATGTAGGAAGTTTGAATGACAAATAGAACAATACAATGGAGTTGTATCCCCCGCCAATTCACTAAGGCCTCATGTTAGCTTTCACGTTTATGAAGATGTACGGCCATCCGCATCGGGAGGTTGACATAACACGAAAGTTAATAATTACTATGCTCGGGTATTCAAAATTGAATTAAATTGTGAACTACCGACATCAAAGTAGGTATGTATTTATAAGGGGTCTCAACTACTAGAGGGCAGCATTCACTTTTATATGAAATTACTCACCTTGATAGTACCTTGGACGTAGGTGGTCAGGCCCGAAGGCAATTTTCGTACAAAAGAAATGGTGGAGTGGGCCCCTTTGTCTTTGATTGCGGAGTGCAGGACATTGGAGTTCCCAAAATAGAGAAATTGGTTTCCTTGTGACCATTGGCAATTTTCAGTTGGCAACGTCCATGAATGTTGACCAACAAATTAAAGTCAAATAGAGATAATAATTTAATGGGATAAAGAAACGATTTCTATATTTTGGTTCAATATGCAATATAATATATGAACTTTAAGTTTGTTTACGTGGTCCTTAAATTTCAACTAAATATGCAATATTGTTCCCGAAATTTTAATTTATTTAATGTTTTTCTTAGATTTTTGTATATGTTCAATTTAACCTAAAATGTATGAAAATATTTAATACTATATTTTTATTAATTAAAGTTTAGGGATAATATTAAACATGTTTCACTAAATTGAACTTGCACTAAAAGTTTATAGACTACATTGAACATATTAAAAGTTTAGGGACGAGATTACACATTACATTAAAGTTCATAAATCGAATTGAACATATTTAAAGTTTATGGACCATATTGCAAATTAAGCCAAATTTCGAGAATTATTTGTGTCATTTACCCTACTTTAACCATCGGTATCTGCTATAACATTATTTAGAAAAAGAAAATTCCTAGAACAAACATTATTATATTATGAATTTAGTTAAAATTACATCACCCTATTTTATCAAGATAAATTATGAATAAATCAAAGATATATGATTTCAAGGAAATACAAAAAAATTAATAATTTAAGACTGGCCACGATAGAGATGGATTGGATGTCTTCTGGAGCTATCAACCAGAAGGTACAACTTATGAAAATTGATTCCTCATTAGGTATCTCATCAGTTTGATGGTTGATCATAATTTGGACATCTCCACATTCCCATCTTCTCTAAGAAGTTTGTTTCAAGATATTGTTGTCTACGTGTGGAACAAATGTCAAAATTAGGTGGGAAGAAAGATACTCTCCCCAATTTCTACAACGTAGAGTTTGATGATGTGAAGCTTCAAACCAAATGATCTAAGGAAGAGTAAGTTATAGATTGGTTTTGATGAAGCAAAGCAGAGGAAAGTGGCCCCAATCGAGGTGGTGCCTTATGAAAGCTTTTAAACTTTTCTAGTGTTTATTGCTATTGAGTGTTAAGCCACAAGGTTTAAATTTACTGCAATATGGCCTCTTAGTTACGCTGTGTGGTTACCTGAGTTCCATATTTTCCAGAAGTTTACAAGTATTTATTTGAGGGGATGTCACCCTGTTTTCCAAAGCAACAATCATGTAGTATAGACAGTTTCCGGGTATGATAATAAGACGATCACCAAACAACTTATTATGCACTTTTATCCAGCTTTATATGGTAACTCGAGGAACTGATCTAGCGTCGTACCTTGTCGAGCCCAAAGTCAATGCTGTAATTCTATACAAAAGCGTCGTATCATGCACGCTTGAAAAATTTCAGAATTAATGATTTGTATAGAGTATGAGAATTTATATAGGAGTATCCACAATTTTGTGTTCAATATTCGAAAAAGTTCCAAAGAAAATCTTTACCGAATGTATAAAATCTAATACTCCTAAGGATGGGTAGAGCTTAATATAGCCAACCCCAATACTCAAGGCACTATGGAAAATTGCACTACAATGCGTGGCCAGGAGTTATTATCGCACGATGACTTTCCACAGTTTGAGTCGACATTTTGAGGGAAGAAGGAACACATTTTGTGTTTCCCTTTATTTTCTCCAACTTTAGAGAAAAGTACTAAAAAAGTCCTAAATATATTACATTGATACCAATTCGATTATAAATCTTTCAATTGGATCAATTTAGTCATAAATATTTTCCCATTGATATTAATTCAGTCCACCCGACCAATTTAGACTTGAAATTGCTAACATAGATGCCGGTCATATTATATGGCACGACTAGCACTAATGTGGACATTTTAAAATATTTTAAATATTTTTTCGATTTTAAATTATTATTATTTTTTCCTTTTTTTCTATTCTTTCTCTTTTGCCTTGTGGCCGACACTAGCTACCACTAAACTCTAGCAAGGGTGTCGCGACTCTCACCGAATTTGGCGAGGGCACGACCCTCCTAGCCTAGGCGAAGGTCACCATTGCCCAAGTTGTGACAGTCAAGTTCTCACAAGACTCAGCAAGGGCTCCCTCACCCAAGTGGCGAGGTTTCAGCCCCCATTAGATCCGACTAGGGCTGCTGTCATTCAAGTTGCAAGAGTCGTGCCCTTGCCAGATCCGGTGAGCTGCGACACTCTCATTGGCCCTCGTTGTGGCCAATCGTCGGCGATGGCCGGTATCGGCCAAAGGGCAAAGAAGAAAGAATAGAAAAAATAAGAAAATAATTTAAAAATAATTTAGTAATTGGAAATAATATTTAAAAATGTTCACGTTAATGCTGGTCATGTTACGTAAAATGACTAACATCCACATAAGTAATTTTCTATTTAAATTGACCAAATGGATTGAATTGATACTGATGCGAAAATGTTTAAAATTAAATTGGTCAAATTAAAATATTTAGGATTAAATTGATACTAATGTAATAGGTTTATAATTTTTTTAACTCTCCCCCACCTTTTTTGGAGGAAAATATCTTGGGAGCCCACGAGAATATCTTTCTCTGATGAAGTAAATCAAAATATAGTTGTATCCACGTTAACGTGATAAGTTAATAGTAGCGTGCATATGTACGGTATGGTGGAGGTGGGTCCCTCGGCTACGAAGGGATGCCTCATATAAACTTTCACGTGTATCACATCGTGCGCGAAAAAGCAACTTTAACTCCATCACGATTGGCGATTAACACTTGGTTCTTCTTTTCTTCTTCTTCGGTTCAGCACCACGTCTGTCCTCATCCTCCTCTGCATTTTGGCGAGGGAGAGAGACCAGGGGCTTTTGGAACAACAGTGAAACTTTCTTTAAGCATACAATTAATTTACACCGTGTGCGGGCGGCCCCTCTCTCTCGAAACACACCAAATAATTATTAGAGATACACAAATCTATAATCACAGAGTGTTCCCAAGAAAATGTACAAATATGATAATTCAAGCGCAGACCTTGAGTAAGAAAAACAGGCACATTTATCACTTGAGCAATCTCTTAGGATCAAAAGATAGATGGCACTTAGTTTTCTCACAAGAAAACTGACCTAAATTAAAATGAAAGCTTTTAATTATCTTTTTCTTATAAAACAATTCTTAATTTCCTAAATGATAACCTGTCGGGGAGATAATGGTTTTGTGTTACACTCTTTTGAAAACCTTTTACTTGCTGCACTTGCTATTTCCTTTTCCTCAATTCCTATTCGAAGTTCATTTTGCAGCTTAATGTTTTAAATTTGAGAGCTGAGGCCCCTTCTTATTTATTTTTAAACCCGTGGGACGGTTTGGAGCATATTCTTCTCCACCAGAAATTATCACTTATTTAAATTCTAACTTTAGCATGTTGGTGACAACTTCCTTGATATTTTCGGAGCTACAACCAAACTTATTCAGACATCTGTCACATTTCCCATTTTGCATTCGCTATGTATGCTTCACCTTCCTCTATCTTTCATCAAAATTGTTGCCGGCACAGCTTCGTAGACATTTTCAGAGCTTCAACACATCTCATTCAAATATTTCTCACATTTTTCATCTCGAGATGACAGAGTCCAAAAAATGCAATGTATTGTGGACCCAGCAAACTTGTCATTTAAAAGAAGAAATAACTCATTTTCCATTTCCCTCTAGTTACTCCCACTTTTTGGAGGAAAAGATCTTGTGGGCCCGCAGAAAAATCTTTCTCTGCCATTCTCTTTGTATTCCTTTGATCTTTATTTCCTCGCTTCTTTTCACCCAATTCCTAAAACCCTCTTCATTCTATGGAATGGGTCGATTCGATTTTATTTGACCCATGCTCTCAATATATATATATATATATATATATATATATATATATATATATATTTGTTTGTCCATAAATAGCATCTTCCATTTGATGTGAAATTTAAGATGTAGAAATTCTTCCGCAAGTATCAATTTCCTTATCTATAACAATACATGTCAACTGGATTATGATACATGTGTTATTCAAAGAAACGTCATTATTGTCAATGAAGTTTCTTAACTCAAATTATGTTTTGCACTTGGCATTATGGCTTGTCATTCACTTAGGCCCATCAAGGTATAATAAGAACGAAGAAGTAGAAATGAACTATAGATGGTTTGCATAAAGAAACAAAGTAGATGAACAAGACAACGTCTCCATCCTCTGAAATGGTGCGTGGAGATGTTTTTATAGAGGGGTGGTAGTTTCTTTAATTTAATTTCGTCAATTAATATCTTCTAATTTAATCCTACATTACCTGATTTCGGTTTAGCAATTGAATGTTATAGCTACATATGGAATATATACCTTCTTACTAGAATTTGTATCATGCCCACGGTTAACAGAAGATTAGCTTCTACGCGGCACTACACTATTTATATGACTATTTGATTATGTCAAGTCATTTAAATTTTGGATTATATGGGTAAGAATATTTTACAATAGATTAAAATCAATTTCGTCTTGAGTGATAGACCGAATTAATGAATCCTCTTGGAAGGCTTGGTGAAGTTGAGGGAATTGTGAATGCCTCACAAGGGCACCTTATCTATCATGCTTGAAGAATGTACAATCTTTGGAGCTATCTTAATTAGAAAGAGTTGTTGAGGTTCAAGGTTTGGGGGAATCGGGATCTTTGTTGCACCTATCGGTTTTCTACTGTGATTCAATTGAAAGATTATGCAACCTACGCAAGTTGAAGAATCTAAGGTGTGTCGAACTGAAAGGTTGTCCTCAGCTTTGAGCCATGGAAGGCCTCAATAACTTCGAGTCTTTGAAGTGCTTGGACACCGCAGGTTGTAGATTCCTAGAAATGTGTTGCCCATTGTGCCAAGATCAACCAAGATAGAGACCGAATTGTAACAATTGCAGTATGCGTCGCGGTTGTGGTAGAACTTGCAGTATTTTAATTAATCTTTAGGTGTCATGGACTCCACTCTTTCATCTTAGGCGTCATCTTCTACAGCAAATGCACGCATTAAAAACTCAGTTGGGCTATTAATAACTCAACCAATTCAAATTTGTGAGTAATTCCACTTAAGTATTGAATGATGAATTGGGAAATTTTTATCTTGTATCATCAAAATTCAGATATTCAAATTTAAATTAGATTTTTTGGTATAGCAAATTGAATGTCGTGGCTTCATATCGAATGTATACCTATTAAATTAGAATTGTTATTACGTTTGCAGTCAATAGAAGAATAACTTCCATTGTGGCAATACACTATTTACAGGTGCATGCGGACTATTTGATTATATCAAGCAATTTAAATTTTCAATTATATGGGTAAGTATATTTTACCATCGATTAAAACAATTTTTTGTTTCGGGTGATCAACCAAAATAATAGGTTGCTAGTTTTTTTTTAAGAATATTTCTTTTTGTTATTCGTAAAATAATTGATACAAATTTGAGACTAGATATATAATCATTATATGGTGACCATATTAACATGATGAAGTTAATATTAGTGTTCATATTGAAGAAGTCTGGATGACACATAGGATGGTACGGAAGCCTCGTGTTAGCTTTCACATTTATGAAGTCGAACTACCATTTGGAACATGACGTTGATATAACACAATTCTTGATAATTGCTATGTTCATTTATTGAAAATCAAATTAAATCGTGAACTACCAACACCGAAGCAGATACATATTAATAAAAGGCTCCCAACTCCTAGAAGTAAATGTTCACTTGTGTATGGGGTCACTCACCTCGATAGCACCGCCAATACTATTGGAGTCGAGTTGTGAATGATTTGCACAGAGAAACAAAGTGGACGAACAAGATGTCTTCATCCCATGTGCGGTGCATGGAGACGTATCATATAGCGGCAAGAGGTTTTTTATTTATTTAATTTCTCTAATTAATATCTTGTAATTTGTTCCTATGCCACCTACTTTTGGTATAGCATTTGAATATCACACAGCTAAATATATAATATATACACTTTTTACCAAGAATTTCTTTTTTGGCCTGTGGTCAACGGAAGAACATCTTCCATAGTGGCACTACCCTATTTATAAGTGCATGTTGACTATTTGATTATATTAGGCTATTTAAATTTTAGATTATAAGGGTAAGTGTGTTTTACCATTGATTGAAATCATTTTTTATTTTGGGTGATCAAATCGATTTAGGAGGCTGTTTTTTTTTTTTAAAGAATATTTGATGCTTTTATTCATCAAATAATTGGTAAGAATTTGCAACTTGATACATAATCATTATGTTGTGCCCACTTACTGTGATGAAGTTAATATTAGCATTCATATGTACGAAGTTTGAATGACAAATAGGACAATACAATGGAGTTGTGTCCCCCGCCAATTCACTAAGGCCTCATGTTAGCTTTCACATTTATGAAGACGCAGAGGTTGACATAACACGAAATAATTGCTATGCTCGGGTATTCAAAATTGAATTAAATTGGGAACTGCCGACATCAAAGTAGATATGTATTAATAAGGGGTCTCAACTACTGGAGGGCAGCATTCACTTTTATATGAAATCACTCATCTTGATAGTACATTGGACGTAGATGGTCGGGCCCAAAGGCAATTTTAGTACAAAAGAAATGGTGGAGTGGGCCCCTTTGTCTTTGATCCCGGAGTGCAGGACATTGGAGTTCAAAAAAAAGAGAAAATTGGTTTCCTTGTGACTATTGGCAATTTTCAGTCGGAAACGTGCCTGAATGTTGACCAACAAATTAAAGTCAAATAGGGATGATAATTAAATGGGATGATGAAATGATTTATAAATTTTGGCTCAATATGTAATATAATATATGAACTTTAAGTTTGTTCAATGTGGTCCTTAAATTTCAACCAAATATGCAATGTTGTTCCCGAAATTTTAATTTATTTAATGAAATTCTTAGATTCTTCGTATATATTCAATTTAATCCCTAAAATGTATGAAAAATATTTAATACTATCTTTCTATTAATTCAAGTTCAGGGACAATATTAAACATATTTCACTAAATTGAACTTGTACTAAAAGTTTATGGACTACATTGAACATATTAGAAGTTTAGGGATAAGATTACATATTAGATTAAAGTTTGGGAATCAAATTGAACATATTTAAAGTTTATGGACCATATTGCAAATTGAGCCAAATTTCGAGGATTATTTGTGTTGTTTACCCTACTTTAACCATCGGTGTCTACTATAACATTATTTAGAAAAAAAAAATCCTAGAACAAACATTATTATAATACGAATTTAGTTAAAATTACATCACGCTATTTTATCTAGATAAATTATGAATAAATCAAAGATATACGATTTCAAGGAAATACAAAAAAGTTAATGATTTGAGACTCGCCACGATAGAGATGGATTGGATGTCTTCTAGAGCTATCAACCAGAAGTTACAACTTATGAAAATTGATTCCTCATAAGGTATCTCATCGGTTTGATGGTTGATAATAATTTGGACATGTCAACATTCCCATCTCCTCTATGAAGTATGTTTCAAGACATTGTTGTCTACGTGTGGAACAAATGTCAAAATTAGGTGGGAAGAAAGATACTCTCCCCAACTTCTACAACGTAGAGTTTGATGATGTGAAGCTTCAAACCAAATGATATGAGGAAGAGTAAGTTACAGATTGGTTTTGATGAAGCAAAGCAGTGGAAAGCGGCCCCAATCGAGGTGGTGCCTCAAAAGCTTTTAAACTTTTCTAGTGTTTATTGCTATTGAGTGTTAAGCCACGAGGTTTAAATTTACTGCAATATGACCTCTTAGTTACGCTGTGTGGTTTCCTGAGTTCCATATTTTCCAGAAATTTACGAGTATTCATTTGAGGGGATGTCACCCCGTTTTCCAAAGCAACAATCATATAGTATAGACAGTTTCCAGGTATGATAATGAGACGATCTCCAAACAACTTATTATGTACTTTTATCCAGCTTTATATGGTAACTCGAGGAACTGATCTGCGTACCTTGTGAAGCCCAAAGTCAATTCTGTAATTCTACACAAAAGCGTCATATCATGCACGCTTGAAAAATTTCAGTATTAATCATTTGTATAGAGTATGAGAATTTATATAGGAGTATCCACAATTTTGTGTTCAATATTCGAAAAAAGTTCCAAAGCAAATCTTTACCGAATGTATAAAATCTAATACTCCTAAGGATGGGTAGAGCTTAATATAGCCGACCCCAATACTCAAGGCACTATGGAAAATTGCACTACAATGCGTGGCCAGGAGTTATTATTGCACGATGACTTTCCACAGTTCGAGTCGACATTTTGAGGGAAGAAGGAACACGTTTTGTGTTTCCTTTTATTTTCTCCCACTTTAGAGAAAATTACCAAATTTTTTTTAACATATTACATTGTTACCAATTCAATTATAAATCTTTCAATTAGATCAATTTAGTTATAAACATTTTCCCATTAATATCAATTCAGTTCACTCGACCAATTTAGACCGGAAATTACTAGCATGGATGCCGGTCATATTATATGACACGACTAGCACTAATGTGAACATTCTAAAATATTTTAAATAATTTTTTTCAATTTTTTAATTTTTTCTTTGTTCTTTTTTCTTTTTTTATGTTCTTTCTCTTTTGCCCTATGGCCAACACTGGCTACAACTAAGCTTTAGCAAGGGTGTCGTGACTCTCGCCGAATTTGGCGAGGGCATGACCCTCCAAGCCTTGGCGAGGGTCACCATCACCCAAGCGGTGAGAGTGAAGTTCTCACAAGACTCGACAAGGGCTTCCTCACCCAAGTGGCGAGGCTTTAGCCCCCATCATATCCAACTAGGGCTGCCCTCATTCAGGTTGTGAGAATCGTGCCCTTGCCGAATCTAGTGAGAACTCTACACTCTCATTGGCCCTCAGCTGTGGCCAATCGTCGGCCATGGCCGTTATCGGCCATAGGGCAAAGAAAAAAGAATATAAAAAAAAATTAAAAAAGTTTAGTAATTGAAAAAAATATCTAAAAATGTTCACGTTAATACTGGTCATACTACGTAAAATAACTGGCATCCACATAAGTAATTTTCGATCCAAATTGACCGAATGGACTAAATTGATACTAATGCGAAAATGATTAAAATTAAATTAGTCAAATTAAAAGATTTATGATTGAATTAATATTAATGTGATAGGTTTATGATTTATTTTTTTTAACTCTCCCCCACTTTTTTTGGAGGAAAATATCTTGGGAGCCCACAAGAATATCTTTCTCTGATGAAGTTCATCAAAATATGGTTGTATCCACGTTAACGTGGTGAAGTTAATAGTAGCGTGCATCTGTACGGTATGGTGGAGTTGGGTCCCTCAGCTACGAAGCGATGCCTCATATTAACTTTCACGTGTATCACATCGTGCGTGAAAAAGCAACTTTAACTCCATCATGATTAGCTATCAACACAAGTTTCTTCATTTCTTCCTCTTCGGTTCAGCACCACGTCTGTCCTCCTCCTCCTCTGCATTTTGGGGAGGGAGAGAGACCAGGGGCTTTTGGAACAACAGTGAAACATGCTTTAAGCATACAATTAATTTTCACCATGTGCGGGCGGCCTCTCTATTTCGAAGCACACCAAATAATTATTAGAGATACACAAATCTATAATCACATAGTGGTCCCAAGAAAATGCACAAATATGATAATTCAAGCGCAAATCTTGAGTAAGAAAGACGGGCACATTTATCACTTGAGCAATCTCTTAGGATCAAAAGATAGATGTCACTTAGCTTTCTCGCAAGAAAACTGACCTAAATTAAAGTGAAAGCTCTTAATTATCTTTCCTTATAAAACAATTCTTAATTTCCTAAATGATAACCTGTCATGGAGATCATGGTTTTGTATTACATTCTTTTGAAAACCTTTTACTTGCTGCAATTGCTATATTCTTTTCCTCAATTCCTATTCGAAGTTCATTTTGCAGCTTAATTTTTTAAATTTGAGAGCTGAGGCCCCCTTCTTACTTATATTTAAACCCATGGGAGGGGTTGGTGCATATTCTTCTACACCAGAAATTATCACTTATTTAAATTCTAACTTTAGCATGTTGGTGACAGCTCCGTTGATATTTTCGGAGCTACAACCAAACTTATTCAAACATTTGTCACATTTCCCATTTCGCATTCGCTATGTATGCTTCACCTTCCTCTATCCTTCATCGAAATTGTTGCCAACACAGCTTCGTAGACATTTTCAGAGCTTCAACACATCTCATTCAAATATTTCTCACATTTTCCATCTCGAAATGACAGAGTTCAAAAAATGCAATATATTGTGAACCCACTAAACTTGTCATTTAAAAGAAGAAGTAACTCATTTTCCATTTCCCTCCTGTCACTCCCACTTTTTGGAGGAAAAGATCTTGTGGGCCCGCAGAAAAATCTTTCTCTGCCATTCTCTTCGTCTTCCTTGGATCTTTATTTGCTCGCTTCTTTTCACCCAATTCCTAAAACCCTCTTCATTCTATGGAATGGCTCGATTCGATTTTATATGGCCCATGCTCTCAATATATATATATATATATATATTTGTTTGTCCATAAATAGCATCTTCCATTTGATGTGAAATTCAAGATGAATAAATTCTTCTGCAAGTATCGATATCCTTATCTATAACAATATATGTCAACCGGATTATGATACATGTGTTATTCAAAGAAACGTCATTATTGTCAATAAAGTTTCTTAACTCGAATTATGTTTTGCACTTGGTATTACGGTTCGTCATTCACTTAGGCCCATCAAGGTATAATAAGAATGAAGAAGTAGAAATGAACCGTAGATGGTTTGTATAGAGAAACAAAGTAGATGAACAAGACAACATCTCCATCCTCTGAAATGGCGCGTGGAGATGTTTCTATAGAGGGGTGGTAGTTTCTTTAATTTAATTTCTTCAATTAATATCTTCTAATTTAATCTTACATTACCTGATTTCGGTTTAGCAATTGAATGTTATAACTACATATGGAATATATACCTTCTTACTAGAATTTTTATTATGCCCACGGTTAACAGAAGATTAGCTTCCACGCGGCACTACACTATTTATATGACTATTTGATTATGTCAAGTCATTTAAATTTTGGATTATATGGGTAAGAATATTTTACAATAGATTAAAATCATTTTCGTCTTGAGTGATAGACCGAATTAATGAATCCTCTTGGAAGGCTTGGTGAAGTTGAGGGAATTGTGAACGCCTCACAAGGGCATCTTATCTATCGTGCTTGAAGAATGTACAATCTTTGGAGTTGTCTTAACTAGAAAGAGTTGTTGCGGTTCAAGGTTTGGGGGAATCGGGATCTTTGTTGTAGCTATCGGTTTTCTACTGTGATTCAATTGAAAGATTGTGCAACCTACGCAAGTTGAAGAATGTAAGGTCTATCGAACTGAAAGGTTGTCCTCAGCTTAGAGCCATGGAAGGCCTCAATAACTTCAAGTCTTTGAAGTGGTTGGACACCGTAGGTTGTAGATTCCTAGAAAAGTTTTGCCCAAGGTGCCGAGATCGACCAAGATAGAGACTGAATTGTAACAACTACAGTATGTGTCGCGGTTGTGGTAGAACTTGCAGTATTTTAATTAATCTTAAGGTGTCATGGACTCCACTCTTTCATCTTAGGCATCATCTTCTATAGCAAATGCACGGATTAAAAACTCAGTTGGGTTATTAATAACTCAACCGATTCAAATTTGTGAGTAATTCTGCTTAGTATTGAATGATGAATCAGGAAATTTTTATCTTGTATCATCAAAATTCAGATATTCAAAATTAAATTATATTTTTTGGTATAGCAAATTGAATGTCGCGGCTTCATATCGAATGTATACCTCTTAAATTAGAATTTTTATTACGTCTACGGTCAATGGAAGAACAACTTCCATTGTGGCAATACACTATTTACAGGTGCATGCAGACTATTTGATTATATCAAGCAATTTAAATTTTCAATTATATGGGTAAGTATATTTTACCATTGATTAAAACAATTTTTTTGTTCCGGGTGATCGACCAAAATAATAGGTTGCTAGTTTTTTTTTAAGAATATTTGTTACCATTATTCGTAAAATAATTGATACAAATTTGAGACTAGATATATAATCATTATATGGTGACCATATTAACATGATGGACTTAATATTAGTGTTCATGTTGAAGAAGTCCAGATGACACATAGGACGGTATGGAAGCCTCATGTTAGCTTTCACATTTATGAAGTCGAACTACCATTTGGAGCATGATGTTGATATAACACAATTCTTGATAATTGCTATGTTCAGATATTGAAAATCGAATTAAATCGTGAACTACCAACACCGAAGCAGATACATATTAATAAAGGGTCCCAACTACTAAAAGTAAATGTTCATTTGTGTATGGGTCACTCACCTCGATAGCACCGCCGATACTATCATTTAAGTTTCTGAGCTCAAGCCATGTTTTTCATTGACATTATAGCTCGTCATTCGCTTAGGCCCATCAATCTACAATAAGAAGAAGTAGAGATGAGTTGTGAATGATTTGCACAGAGAAACAAAGTGGACGAACAAGATGTCTTTATCCCATGCGCAGTGCATGGAGTCGTATCATATAGCGGCAGGAGTTTTTTATTATTATTTAATTTCGCTAATTAATATCTTGTAATTTATTCCTATGCCACCTGCTTTTGGTATAGCATTTGAATATCACATTTAAATATAGAATATATACATTTTTTACCAAGATTTCTTTTTTGGCCTGCGGTCAGCAGAAGAACATCTTCCATAGTGGCACTACACTATTTATAAGTGCATGTTGACTATTTGATTATATCAGGCTATTTGAATTTTAGATTATAAGGGCAAGTGTGTTTTACCATTGATTGAAACCATTTTATTTTTATTTTTATTTTGGGTGATCAAATCGAAATAGGAGGCTGTTTTTTTTTTTTTTAAAGAATATTTGATGCTTTTATTCATCAAATAATTGGTAAGAAATTGCAACTTGATACATAATCATTATATTGTGCCCACTTAATGTGATGAAGTTAATATTAGCATTCATATGTACGAAGTTTGAATGACAAATAGGACAATACAATGAAGTTGTGTCCCCCGCCAATTCACTAAGGCCTCACGTTAGCTTTCACATTTATGAAGATGCAAAGGTTGACATAACACAAAAGTTTATAATTGCAATGCTCGGTATTCAAAATTGAATTACATCGTGAACTGCCGACATCAAAGTAGATATCTATTAATAAGGGGTCTCAACTACTAGAGGGCAGCATTCACTTTTATATGAAATCACTCATCTTGATAGTACATTGGACATAGGTGGTCGGGCCCGAAGACAATTTTAGTACAAAAGAAATGGTGGAGCGGGCCCCTTTGTCTTTGATCGCGGAGTGCAGGACATTGGAGTTCAAAAAAAAAGAGAAAATTGGTTTCCTTGTGACTATTGGCAATTTTCAGTCGGAAACGTCCATGAATGTTGACCAACAAATTAAAGTCAAATAGGTATGATAATTTAATGGGATAATGAAATGATTTCTAAATTTTGGCTCAATATGCGATATGATATATGAACTTTAAGTTTGTTCAATGTTGTCCTTAAATTTCAACCAAATATGCAATGTTGTTCTCAAAATTTTAATTTATTTAATGTAATTCTTAGATTCTTTGTATATATTCAATTTAATCCCTAAAATGTATGAAAATATTTAATACTATCTTTCTATTAATTCAAGTTCAGAGACAATATTAAACATGTTTCGCTAATTGAACTTGCACTAAAATTTTATGGACTACATTGAACATATTAGAAGTTTAGGGACAAGATTACATATTAGATTAAAGTTTGGGAATCAAATTGAACATATTTAAATTTTAGGGACCATATTGCAAATTGAGCCAAATTTCGAGGATTATTTGTGTTATTTACCCTACTTTAACCATCATGTCTACTATAACATTATTTAGAAAAAAAAAATTCCTAGAACAAACATTATTATATTACGAATTTAGTTAAAATTACGTCATGCTATTTTATCAAGATAAATTATAAATAAATCAAAGATATACGATTTCGAAGAAATACAAAAAAGTTAATGATTTGAGACTGGCCACGATAGAGACGGATTGGATGTCTTCTAGAGCTATCAACCAGAAGATACAACTGATGAAAATTGATTCCTCATAAGGTATCTCATTTGTTTGATGGTTGATCATAATTTGGACATATCTACATTCCCATCTCCTCTAAGAAGTATGTTTCAAGACATTGTTGTCTACGTGTGGAACAAATGTCAAAATTAGGTGGGAAGAAATATACTCTCCCCAATTTCTACAACGTAGAGTTTGATGATGTGAAGCTTCAAACCAAATGATCTAAGGAAGAGTAACTTACAGATTGGTTTTGATGAAGCAAAGCAGTGGAAAGTGGCCCCAATCGAGGTGGTGCCTTATGAAAGCTTTTAAACTTTTCTAGTGTTTATTGCTATTGAGTGTTAAGTCACGAGGTTTATATTTACAATATGGCCTCTTAGTTACGCTGTGCGGTTACCTGAGTTCCATATTTTCCAGAAATTTACGAGTATTCATTTGAGGGGAGGTCACCCCGTTTTCCAAAGCAACAATCACATGGTATATGTTAAGGAAATAAGAACAACTCAGCCAACGCAGAGTGACTACTCTGCTGTCACAACTTCAACAAAGGAAGATAATGAAAGTGAAAGGGCTGCAGCTATTGTAAAGATCAGAGGAAGTATAGCACAAAGCGAAGCACACAAGTCAGGGGAGACTATTTGATTGGGAAAGCCACGTCATGAAGTGAGTCGGTGATGAAGACCTCAATTTACACGTGTGCTATTATTCAGTTTAGGATGAAAACAGATTAGAAACAGTTTTCTTCTTTTCTGTTTTTAAGTTCAGTTTTCCTTTCTTCTTCTTCGATGAGTCTTCTTAGCAGCTTCATTGAGTTCATAAGAGAGGGTGGAAAACAGAGCACACCATTGATGAAATCTCTGTGTTGAATAGCCTATACTATGAAGATATTGAGAGATAGAACAGTGCAGATTATTCATTGATGTTCTGAGATGTACAGCTTTGTACTACAAATACATTGAAATAGAGAGATTCAAAAGCTTCTTGCTTATTCTTCAGCTTTCAGTTCATTCTTTTCATCTTCACATGGTATCAGAGCCTGCGATCATTCTTGTTGGAAAGGTCCATTCAGCAATCACTCGCTACATCCAATCGAAGGAGCCGAAGCTGCAGGAGATCACAGTATCTCGGTTTTTAGTTTGTCTGTTGATTCGAAGTTAGCAAAGTGCTGGATTTTGTCTTGTTTGCTCAAAGGTAATTGTGATTACAATCATAACATCGCCATTATCATCGTCTTCTTCAAAGCCGTGAGAACACGAACATGGCAGCAAGAACATAGAAGTATCCTTTCCCAATACATGTTAATATTTCCAATTTTGTCACAATCAAGCTTGCTGAAGACAATTTTCTGTTATGGCAAGCACGGTTTCACAGATTTCTTCGAAGCCAAGAACTCTTTGGCTTCATTAATGGTGAAATTCCATCACCCCCTCGAATGTTAGAGATTGAAGTTAAAGGGTGTGAAACTGAAGCTGTAAATCCAGATTACACAGATTGGACAAAAACTGATCAACTTGTATCATCATGGATTAGTGGAGTTGTATCTGAAAACATTCTGAGCTTGATCATTGGCTTAGAAACATCCTATGAGGTATGGCAAACACTTCTTAATCGTTTTACATAGAAGTCAGTTGCTAGAGAGTTTGAACTGAGAGGAAAACTATAAGCTGCCAGAAATGAGATCGAGTTCTTTCTATTTATCTCAGAGAATACAAATCCATCTGTGATCAGCTAAATGCGATAGGAAAGCCTGTAGATGAGATAACCAAAATGTTTGGTGTTTTGGAAGGACTAGGTTCTAAGTATGAAAATTTTCGAACTACTATATACTGCCTGAAACCTCAACTAGAATATGATGAGATGATAACACAATTAGAAAGATCTGAAACAAGATTGCAGAACTATTCCAAGAACCAGTATAACCCCAATCTAGCTTATTTTGGACAAAGACAATCTAAAATACATCAGAAAGGAAACATTGACAGAGAATATATCCCTCAGAACTCTGGTTTTGCAGTTCAAAGAAGCAATTACAGAGGGGGACGTAACTATGGTCAAGGACGTGCTACTAATGGTAGAGGTTGTGGTTATGGATATTTTGAAAGAAGTTAGAATTACATAACAAACACCTTGATTCAAGATCAATGGGATCAGCAATTTAGACAGAAAAATGACTTCCCTGGATCTAGTCAAGGGTTTCGACCATATACAAGTTACTCACAAAGGTATCAAGACATCAAAACTTATCCATCTTCGACTCTAGCCTTCAATAAACATCTGCAGGATGAGGAAATAACAGGAAGTGCTCGACTGGAGTGCCAAATTTGTAAACATATAGGACATGATGCAGTTCACTGCTGGTATCGATTTGAACTCATATCAAGCTAAAGATATTACAACAGCATTGGCAGTGATGCATCTCGAGGATCCAAAAGGAAATAAGTGGTATCCAGATACTAGTGCTACAGCTCACATCAGTGCAAATCCTGGTATTCTTCATACACTCTCTAAGTATAATGGAACTAATACTGTCATGATAGGAAATGGGTCATGTTTGCCTATTACTTATATTGGTGATACTCTGTTAAATACTGAAGACAACTCATTACCTTTTAATGATGTACTGATTGTTCCAGAAATAAAGAAGAATATTCTCTCAGTTTCTAAACTAACAAAAGACTATCCTTGTTCATTTGTCTTTGATAAAACTGGTGTCTATGTAAAGGACAATCACACCAATACAACAATGAAGCTCGGAAGGAAAATTAGAGGACTTTACCGAGTGGACTCACAAACTTCAGAAGCATTCTTCACTCAAAGACACAGAGCTATAGCAGAAGATGTGTGGCACCAGAGATTGGCTCACACAAACTCGAAAATAGTAAAGCATCTACAGAATCAGAAGTTGATTTAATGTAATGCAACAACACATACTATATGTAGAAGCTGTCAAATAGCAAAGAGTACAACTTTACCTTTTCCTTTATCAGACACCACATCAATGTTCCTTTAGAAAAGATACACTGTGACATTTGGGTTCCCTCACCAGTTAGTTCTTTTCAAAAATTTAAGTACTATGTCATCTTTGTAGACAATTTTTCCCGCTATAGCTGGCTGTATCCAATGAAGCTAAAGTCAGAATTCTATGATATCTTTGTTGAGTTTCAGAAACTAGTCGAGAGGCAATTCAATCATAGAATCAAAATTTTTCATTGTGATGCAGGAGGAGAGTTCATAAGCAACAGATTCCATAATCATTTAAGGAATTGTGGCATAAAACAGTTCATGTCTTTGCCACATACACTAGAACATAATGGAATCTCAGAAAGAAAACATCGTCATATAGTTAAACTGGGTTTAGCTATGCTGTGTCACTTTAGAGTTCCATTGAAATTTTGGGTAGATGCCTTCATGACAGCTAACTATATTATGAATATTCTTCCTACACCAAAGTTACAACTGGACTCACCTTACATCAAAATTCATCATCATCAGACAAGTTACGAACATCTAAGGGTCTTTGGATGTGTATGTTATCCTTGTCTTAGACCATATACACAACATAAATTCAATCCCAGATCTCTTACCTGTGTATTCCTGGGATACAGTGAATGCCATAAAGGGTATCACTGCCTTGTACCTACTGATGGTCGTATATATATCAGTAGACATGTTGTGTTTGATGAAAATTTCTTTCCATTCACAAAGAAATTAACAACTAACTATGAACATTATACTACTCTGTACAAACAATGGGCAGAATAAGTTAAACTTCTCGATTCTCCAAGTGCAGCACCAGTAAATAATGGCTTCACTGGCCATACAACAAATTCCCAGTATAGTCCTAATTTGGAAGATGATCACATTGATACATCATACATTGTAGGTATGCCACAAATTTCATCTTTCACACAGATGCAATCTGATTCAGTTGCTGAAGAACAACCAGGTCTTACTTCCACAAGTGTCACACCAACTGACATTGTCATTGATCAAGGACAACACAATTCTATATCTAATCCTCAAGGTACTGTTGCTATTCATCATATGCAGACTCTATTGAAATCTGGTATTATAAAACCAAATCCTAAGTATGTATGTTTGGCTGAATATAAAGTGCCTCTGGAACCACGATCAGTTAAATCAGCCTTAGCTAATGAAAGGTGGTACATAGTAATGCAAGAAGAAATGAATGCTCTGTATGAAAATCAGACCTGGATACTAGTACCCAGAACTAACCAGATGAATATTATAGGCTGTAAATGGGTGTTTAAAACCAAATTAACACCTTATGGTAGTCTTGACAAATTAAAAGCTCGGTTAGTTCCCAAAGGGTTTCATCAAGAAGAGGGAGTTGACCTTACTGAAACATTCAGTCCTGTTGTTAAACATGCTACCATTCGTATAATACTTTATGTGGCTATGATGAAAAATTGGCCAATACATCAACTTGATGTTAAAAACGCTTTCCTACATGGAGTCTTGAATGAGACAGTGTATATGGAGCAGCCACCTGGGTTTATACATCCTCAAAAATCTCAGTGTGTTTGTCTTCTCAAGAGGTCTTTATATGGTCTTCGTCAAGCACCACGTGCCTGGTTTGATAAATTTAGTAATTTTCTTCTTGAAAATGGCTTCTTCTGCAGTACAACTGACCCATCTCTCTTTGTTCTTCATACTGGTTTAGATAGGGGCTGCATGTTTTTGTTTCTAAAAAGTGTTCCTAGAACACTTTTTTGTTTTTTTGTTCTCGGGAACAAAAAAATAACAGAAACGCGTTTGGTTGCGTTTCTCTTTTTCGTTTTTTTTATTCCTAGAACACAAAAATAACAGAAATGAGAAACAAAAAAAGTTGTTTCTTGTTCTAGAAACGATTTTAAAGAAATGTTTCTTCTTCTCTCTCTTCTTCTTCTCTTCTTCTTTTCTTCTTCTTTTTTTCTACTTTTTCTTTTCGTCGGTCACCGGCCTCGGCCATGGCCGGCGACCGGCCATCAAGGGCCGACGACGCCGTCGAGGGCTCGGCAACCTCACGGAAGCCGCGTCGCTGGCCCCCGGCGAGGCCGAGCCTCACCCGCGCCGGCGAGCCCGAGCTCGCCTAGCCAAGGCGAGGCTTGGCCGAGCCTCGCCTTGGCTGGGCGAGGCTGCCGGCCCCGTCGGCCGGTCGGCTGGAGGCCGGCGACCGGCCAAAAGAAGAAAAAAAGAAAGAAAGGAAGAAATGCAAAATAAAATAAAAACATTAAAAAATTAAAAAGAAATAAAAAAAAGAATAAAATTTACCAAACATGTTTCTGTTCATTTTTTATTCCCTAACAAGTTTACCAAACGCGTTTTTATTCAAAAATTGTTCCCAGAACAAACACTTTTTTGTTTTTGTTCCCTGAAACAAAAAAAAAAATAGAAGTAAAACACATGCAGGCCCATACAATCTTTTGTTATTACTCTATGTATATGACATAATTTTGACTGGCGTTCGGTCGCCTTCTAGCTACATTGATCAAGAAATTGAGCCTTCAATTCCACATGAAAGATCTCGGGTATCTTCATTATTTTTTAGGAATTGAAGCCAAACGTACTTCTCAAGATCTATTTCTTTGTCAGACCAAGTATGCCATCGATGTACTTAACAGAGCTCACATGACAGAATGCAAACCTGTCTCAACTCCTTTGCCACTTAGATCAATTGCTATGACAAATGATGATACTCTGCTTGCTGATCCACTTGAGTATAGAAGTATAGTAAGTGGTCTTCAATATTTGACGATCACCCGACCTGATCTTGCCTATGCAACGAATCTGCTATGCCAAAAAATGCAGCATCCAACAATTGCAGACTTTCATAAATTGAAAAGAGTACGTCGGTATGTTAAAGGAACAGCACATCTATGGATCTTCCTCCATTCTAAGAGTTCTACAGCCCTCTATGGATACTCAGATGCTGCTTGGGCGGGATGTGCTGACACCAAACGTTCTACTACTGGTTTTTGCACTTATCTTGGCTCTAATCTTCTCTCTTGGTCAGCCAAGAAACAACCTACCGTATCACCCTCTTCCATAGAAGTTAAATATCGAGCACTTGCGTCAACTACTGCTAATCTTACTTGGATTAGCTTTGTCCTACGAGATATTGGTATATCTCTCATATCACCCACACTCTTGTTATGTGATAACAAATCTGCTATTTCTCTTACAGCTAATCCCATCCTACATGCTCGCACTAAGCATATCGAAGTTGATTTTCACTTTGTTCTTGAAAAAGTATCCTCAGGTTCTATAACTGTTCGATATATTCTAAGTCATCTTCAGCTTGCTGACATCTTTACCAAGTCCTTATCATGTTTTACTCACTCTACTATTAGAACCAAATTGGGTATGGGATTCTTAACCCTTCCCAATGTGAGGGAGGATGTTAAGGAAATAAGAACAACTCAGCCAACGCAGAGTGACTACTCTGCTGTCACAACTTCAACAAAGGAAGATAATGAAAGTGAAAGGGCTGCAGCTATTGTAAAGATCAGAGGAAGTATAGCACAAAGCGAAGCACACAAGTCAGGGGAGACTATTTGACTGGGAAAGCCACGTCATGAAGTGAGTAGGTGATGAAGACCTCATTTTACACGTGTGCTGTTATTCAGTTTAGGATGAAAACAGATTAGAAACAGTTTTCTTCTTTTCTATTTTTAAGTTCAGTTTTCCTTTCTTCTTCTTCGATGAGTCTTCTTAGTAGCTTCGCTGAGTTTATAAGAGAGGGTGGAAAACAGAGCACGCCATTGATGAAAGCTCTGTGTTGAATAGCCTATACTATGAAGATACTGAGAGATAGAACAGTGCAGATTATTCATTGATGTTCTGAGATGTACAGCTTTGTACTACAAATACATTGAAATAGAGAGATTCAAAAGCTTCTTGCTTATTCTTCAGCTTTCAATTCATTTTTTTCATCTTCACATGGTATCAGATATGATAATAAGACGATCACCAAACAACTTATTATGCAATTTTATCCAGCTTTATATGGTAACTCGAGGAACTGATCCGCGTACCTTGTCGAGCCCAAAGTCAATTATGTAATTCTACACAAAAGCGTCGTATCATGCACGCTTGAAAAATTTCAGTATTAATCATTTGTATAGAGTATGAGAATTTATATAGGAGTATCCACAATTTTGTGTTCAATATTCGAAAAAAGTTCCAAAGAAAATCTTTACCGAATGTATAAAATCTAATACTCCTAAGGATGCCAGAGCTTACTATAGCCGACCCCAATACTCAAGGCACTCTGGAAAATTGCACTACAATGCATGGCTAGGAGTTATTATTGCACGAAACTTTCCACAGTTCGAGTCGACATTTTGAGGGAAGAAGGAGCACATTTTGCGTTTCCCTTTATTTTATCCTACTTTAGAGAAAAGTACCAAAAAAGTTCTAAATATATTACATTAATACCAATTTAATCATAAATCTTTCAATTACATCAATTTAGTCATAAACATTTTCCTATTGATATCAATTCAGTCCATCTGGCCAATTTAGACTGGAAATTGCTAGAGTGGACGCCAATTGTCCTACATGGCACGATTAACGTTAATGTGGACATTTTTAAATATTTTAAATATTTTTTCAATTTTTTAATTATTTGCTCTTTTCTTTTATTTTTCTTGTTCTTTCTCTTTTGCCCTATGGTCGATACTAGCTACAATTGAGCTCTAGCAAGGATGTTGCAACTCTCGCTAGATTTGGCGAGGGCACAACCCTCTCAACTTGGATGAGGGTCGCCCTCGCCCGAGCAGCAAGAGTTGAGTTCTCGAAGACTCGGGAGGCCTCCCTCACCCAGTGGTGAGGTTTCAGCCCTTGTCGGATCCAACAAGGGCTGCCCTCATCCAGGTTGTGAGGGTCGCACCCTTGCCAAATTCGATGAGAGTTGCAACACCCTTGTTGGCCTCTCGTGGCGATGCTCGGCCACGGGCAAAGAAGAAAGATTAGAAATTTTTTTTTTTTTTTAAAAGGAAAAAAAAATTAAAAATTTTAGTAATTAAAAAATATTTAAAAATGTCCACGTTAGTGCTAGCCGTGCTACGTAAAACAACTAGCATCCATATCAATAATTTTCGGTATAAATTGATCGGATGTACTGAATTGATACAAATACGAAGATGTTTAAGATTAAATTAATTAAATTGAAAGGTTCAAGATTGAATTAATATCAATATAATAAGTTTATGATTTTTTTTTAATTCTCCTCCATTTTTTGGTGGAAAATATCTTGGGAGGCCATAGGAATATCTTTCTCTCATGAAGTCAATCAAAATATGGTTGTGTCCATGTTAACGTGATGAAGTTAATAGTAGCGTCCATATGTACGGTATGGTGGAGCTGGGTCCCTCGGCTATGAAGCGATGCCTCATATTAACTTTCATGTGTATCACATCGTGCGTGAAAAAGCAACTTTAACTCCATCATGATTAGCTATCAACACAAGTTTCTTCATTTCTTCCTCTTCGGTTCAGCACCACGTCTTCCTCTGCATTTTGGTGAGGGAGAGAGACCGGGGGCTTATGGAACAAGAGTGAAACTTTCTTTAAGCATACAATTAATTTTCACCAATGGTCTCACCATTTCGAAACATACCAAATAATTATTGGAGAAACACAAATCTATGATCACAGAGTGTTCCCAAGAAGATGCACAAATATAGTAATTCAAGCGTAGACCTTGAGTAAGAAAGACGGACACATTTATCACTTGAGCAACCTCTTAGGATCAAAAGATAGTTGTCACTTAGCTTTCTCGCGAGAAAACTGATCTAATTTAAAGTGAAAGCTCTTTTTTAATTTCCTAAATGATAACCTGTCATATTTTTTGTATTGCACTTGCTATTTTTTTTTTCTCAGTTTCTATTCGAAGTTCATTTTGCAGCTTGCAGCTTAATGTTTTAAACTTGAGAGTTGAGGCCCCCTTCTTAATTGTTTTTTTAACTTGTGGGAAGTGTTGGAGCATACTCTTTTACATCAGAAATTATCACTTATTTTAATTCTAACCTTGATATGTTGGGGATAGCTTTGTTGATATTTTCGGAGCTACAATCAAACTTATTCAGACATCTGTCACATTTCCCATTTCACATTCGCTATATGTGTTCTTCACCGTCTTCTATCCTTCATCAAAATTGTTGCCGACAAAGCTTCGTAGATATTTTCAGAGCTTCGACACATCTCATTCAAATATTTCTCACATTTTCCACCTTAAAATGACAAAGAGTCCAAAAAATGCAATATAATGTGGACCACCAAACTCGTCATCTAAAGGAAGAAGTAACTCATTTTCCATTTCCCTCTATTTACTCCCACTTTTTGGAGGAAAAGATCTCGTGGGCCACAGAAAAATCTTTCTCTGCCATTCTCTTCGTATTCCTCGGATCTTTATTTCCTCACAACTTTTCACCCAAATCCTAAAACCCTCTTCGTTCTATGGAAGGGCTCGATACGATTTTATATGGCCGATGCTCTCAGTATACATACATACATACATACATATATAAATATATATTTATTTGTGCATAAATAGCATCTTCCATTTGGTGTGAATTTGAGATGTATAAATTCATCTGCAAGTGTCGATGTCCTATTCTATAACAATGCATGTTAAATGGATTATGATTTATGTGTTATTCAAAAAAACGTCATTATTGTTGGTGAAGTTACTCAACTCGAATTATGTTTTGCACTTGGCATTATAGCTTGTCATTCACTTAGGCGCATCAAGGCATAATAAGAATGAAGAAGTAGAAATGAACTGTAGATGGTTTGCATAAAGAAACAAAGTAGATGAACAAGACAACGTCTCCATCCTCTGAAATGGTGCGTGGAGATGTTTTTATAGAGGGGTGGTAGTTTCTTTAATTTAATTTCGCCAATTAATATCTTCTAATTTAATCCTATATTACCTGATTTCGGTTTAGCAATTGAATATTATAGCTACATATGAAATATATACCTTTTTACAAGAATTTTTATTATGCCCATGGTTAATAGAAGAATAGTTTCCATGCGGCACTACACTATTTATATGACTGTTTGATTATGTCAAGTCATTTAAATTTTGGATTATATGGGTAAGAATATTTTGCAATAGATTAAAATCATTTTCGTTTTGAGTTATAGACCGAATTAGGAGGGTAGCTTTATTTGGGGCTAAATACTTGCGGCTGTGCATCTATTAACATGATGCTTTGAGGCTTTTTCAGCAAGTCCTTTTCTAATTTTTATTTTTCTAGGTAAATACGTGTTCTTAAATAGAAGATATTCTTTGCTCCTCTTCCGATTTTGAGATTTGTCTATCTTCTGTACAATTGAAGTGGGCTTGAACATTTTCCTATACTGTTCACGCGTCAATTGTCGTACAGAGTATTTAAGTAAAAGAAACACAGATGGGACGACCCGGTGGAATTGGATCCCTCGGTGATTGACTGAGTAGCCTTCATGTGCATGAAGTCGTATTACCCATCTGCACCGCCAGGTTGACAGAACACGAAGCTTTAATAATTGCCATGGGACCGGCGATGGCCAAACAGCAAATTTTAACTCCACCTTGGTTAACTCCTGACGTCACTTCGTTCTATCTTCCTCCTTTTCTGCGTTTTAGAGAGAGGGAGAGCGCAGCAGCAGCATCAGAGCAACGATGGTGGACGTGCTGTTCGCACGTGTTGGGAGGGTTTGGGTGGGGGGCGCGGCGAGGGGGATGCCCGTAAGGATTTGGAGTTTGCAATGGCAAGCGTGAATTGTTGCCTTATATTTTGTAGAGAATCGGAAAGAGCGTCATTACGTGTGGGTTCATAACAGAGAGAGGTCACAGGGACAGGTGGTCAGGCTCGACCATTGAGTAGCGTGAGATCTGTATAATCCCTAAAATCCCGTTATCAAGTCCATACTACACTAACATGGAGTCGATGATCCCCTAAACACGCTTGTTTACATACACATACACTTTATATTCACTGGTAGAGTTAATGAGGTGTAATTAATGAATGAAATTGGGTTTTTTTAGAACCGTCAAATCGAGGTTCTCAAAAATAGATGTTAATTATGCTTATTAATCTTTATAAAATTAAATGAAGAGTCAGTATTCCAATGGGGTTATATGTATAGCTCAAAACTTATGCATATTTATGAGATTAATAGATAGGTGTCTCTATCACCCGTCATGGTGGCTCAGCTGGGTAGGCGCTAGACTTCCATCGAGGAGGTCTAGTGTTCGAAGCTCCTGCAATGCAAGTTGTAAGAATGCTAGCTTTGAGACTCTTGGCGACTTACCCGGTGACATGTGTGTGGTGGCTAACACGTGTCGCCCCCGATGTTACCTTCGGCTGCCGAGCATGCGGGGCTCTCTAGATCACAAAAAAAAAAAAAAAAAAAAAGATAGGTGTCTCTGAAAAATCAATGGGGTGTTTAGAATTCTTTGAACGCTCAAATAATCTCCATTAAGTACGGTGATACTTTTGTTCTACACACATCAGCAATTATCGGAGACATGTGCCTATGTTCCCAGTGGTGGCCCTAAGAAAATGCACAGATGAGATGATTCAATCACATGCCTCAAGTGAGGAGGATAGACACAATCAAGACTTGAGCAACCTCTTAGATTTAAAAAGTAGGCGCCACTTAGTTTTCTTGGAAGAAAGCTTAATTTTCCCTTATAAATAATTATTGATTTTGTAAACGATATCTACCATTGTGATCATGGTTTTATATTACATTCTTCTAAAAAAAGTTAGTCGTTGCCCTTGATATTCTCAATTTCAATTGGAAGTTGAATTTGGTAACTTAATTTAGAAATAAATGTAATGAAAGTCCTAAAACTTTTCATGAAAGTACAATTAAGTTATAAAATTTTCAAAAGTATAATCAAGTTTTAAAACTTGTCGCAAAAGTATAATTGAATTCTAAAATATTCAAAAATATATAATTTAATCTTAAAATTTGTCATAAAAGTATAATCAAGTCCTACAAATTTCAAAATATGCAATCAATGGAAGGACTTAATTAGACAAATTTGACAAGTTTTATGATTTAATTGCACTTTCGTGACAAATTTTAAAACTTAATTGTATTTTTTTTTTTTTAAATTATGACTCAATTGTACTTTCATGACAGGTTTAATATTTCCAATGCACGTATTCCATGTTTTGAACTTAGGAGTTAAGCCCCACTTCTTTTCTTTTAACTCATGGGAAGCTTTGGAGAATATTTATTCTACACTCAAAATATTTCATTAAAGTTTAGACTCAAATGACGAGGCATGATCAATTAAAATCTAATGGTAAGAGTAATGGGTCACGAGCTTGGTAAAACTTGGAGTTGATGATTGCGGTATAATTAGCTTAAATATTAAGATATATATGGAAATTGAGTGTAACTCTCATGGATCTTATCTTTTTAGGAGAGTCATGGCAGAACCATTCTAGCTTGTTGGCATCGAAACTTCATGTTGTTGCCCTACTACCACATATTTCAAATAGACTTTGAAAACTTGTCAACTCTCCTTATCAATAAATGGGCGGCACTTTCCTGTTTTGAAAGGCTTGGTGAAGTGAAGGGAACTGCGTATTACTAGGTGCAAATGCCTCATGATGACACCTGGTCTCTCAGGCTACAATCCTCGGAGACATCTCAATTAGAAAGACTCGTTGAGATTCAAGGTTTGTGGGAATTAAGATCTTTGTTGCACTCAATAGTTTCCTACTGTGATTCAATTGAAAGATTTCCTAATCTATCCAAGTTGAAGAAGCTTAGGTGTGTTGAACTGAAAGCTTTTCCTAAGCCAGGAGCCATGGAAGAACGCAATAGGCTAGTCTTTAAAGTGCTTGGAGACGAATTGAATATCTCTTGGAGCTACCACCTCGAAGGTTCACCTTACGAAAATTGCACTGTGCTGCCTGTGCTGGAGACATTATTGCCCATTGACTTTCAACAATTCAAGTCAATATATATATGCGAACAATTCCAGTCAAGTTCAAACACTACATTTTCTTGAAAGCTATACGAAATGTTATTTTTAGCTCTTCTTTCGACTTGTTTTAGCAATTCTTCTCAACAAACATGAGGAACTCATCAAATTGTTCATTCGGGAGTGGGTTAAGCTGAAGGTCAAATATATGGTACATTTGTTTTGCGAAAAACTCCATAATAAAGGAAAATGCATTTTCTAAAAATATGCTATGTTTTCCTTTATTTGGTAATATATAATCGAAATGGCTTCATGATGTTTGGACTTCATTGGAAAATGATTTTAATCTCATGATCTTATTTCAAGCAAAAAAATTGCATTTTTATTTTTTTAAATTAGAAATTTTAATTATTTTTTACTTTGGTTATCTTTTTATTTTCTTTTCTTTTTAAATTCGAATTTTTAATTATTTTTATTTTCCTTTTTCTCTTTTCTTTCCTTTAGTCTTTCCCAATTCCCTGCCATGACTAGCCGGTGACAACCACAGGCAAGCTCGAGCTCATTGGGATCAAGCGAGTTACAAGCTTGTTGGCTTTCACGAAGCTCAAGCTTGCTTGGATTTGGCAAGTCGTGAGCTCGAGCTCGTCGAATTGAGCGAGCTGTGAATTGACCAAGCTCGAGCTCACCTAGATCGGTCGAGCCTTGAGCTCGTTGGCTTGCATCATGGCTAATTGCCAAGCTACTGGCCCTTGCTGAGGCACCCTGCTGGCGAAGGAAGAAGGAGAAAGGAAAAGAAAGAAAAGAAAAAAGAAGAAAAGAAAATAATATTTGAAAAATTTGTAAAGAAATAATTAAATAATCAATTTTTTTAATAAGAATAAAAGTTTCATTAACCAAGGTCCCAAAGAGTAGAATAATTTTGAGCAAACGTTTTCTAGTTCCTTTATATGGGAAATCATTTTCTTGAATTAAAACTTTAGTATGTAAACCATTTATGTGACTCATTTTCCTATTAAAACCAAAAGTCGAAAAATGAGAAAAACATTTTTTCGCAAAATAAACGCACCCTTAATTTTATTACCGAGCATGTGGCGTATTGAATGATCAAGAAGGCATAATGAAACCATTAGATGCCGAATCTGAAGGAGTACGTCTTGATATGAGACATTTGATCGGTGGCAGTGGTAATGTGACTCTTGCCGATGTTATCTTAAGCCAGTTATAGGCTAGCTTCAACTCTACTACAACTTGAAGAGCGGGGTTGGCCATTGAAGGGTGTATGAGGACTCAAAACACTTTCCTACACCTATGTCCTCACAAGTGCCATGATACATTGAAGTCTTGGCATTTGTAGTGAACATTTTCAAAAATATTATGACATGGAAAGTTTTTAGAAGTCATGATATTTTAAATAATAAAAAATTATAGAAGTTAAGTGACTGAAAAAATTATGATATTTAAATAAATGTGGTACGAAAATTACGATGACTTTTTTTTAAGGTTAGCAATGCATTTACGCAAGCACTGCAAGACGTTTTTGCATGAAAATGACAAACTTTTACGGTGGAGGAAAGGACGGAAAAAGCATATTGTCCAAAACTGGCGGTCGCCACATAGCACAACAGGAGAAAATATTATTGCACTTAGTGGGACTCTATTATTTGTGCAACTTCATTACAGCTGATACCTAAAAAGAGCTCGTGAAGTGAAGTTACTGATATTGAGGTGCATCATCTGAATCGGAGTCTGGAAAGTGGAGGTCGGTGCATCGCTGCTGCAGTGCTGCTGATTTCTGGAGCTGAGGTCAGATGCGTTAAACGATTAAGCATTAATCAAATGGGAGAAAATATTTGGGGGTCCCGACTGCCAAGCCAGCGTGTACGCCTACCAATGAGGAAGTGACGCGTGGCTCCACGATGCGCTGGTGGTTCCACTGGTTTTTCTGCACAAAATAAATTATTTTCCCTTTTCTGCTTAAAAATTTACAGTCATTAATAAATCTGCTGCCGCTTTTTTCTCTCTCCTCTCTAATGGAGTAGGCCTGCATGCATTAAAGGAGCTTTGCCTCTCGTCCTTTCTTTCCTTCTCACTTCAAAATTTTGGGTGAGAATTCGCTCTCTGGCCCAAAGCACGTTGCTCCTCCGCCTTGCTCCGGCGCCGGGTCATCTTCGCTCTCTGCCCCAGAGCTCGTTGCTTCTTCGGCCTGCGTCGTTGTGTTCCTTCTCCGCCCTCTGCTCCCGTGTGGTTTCCCTGCGCAAGACGGCGAGAAATGTTCTTGCTGTAAGTCGCAAACTCCAAGCGACAAGAAGTTCCAGCTCTCTCCGATTCGGCTTCGGTTCTGCTACGTTCGCGGCTCATACCAGTGAGTTGATTCTTTCCCTGATTTTTGTACTCTTCTTTTCTTTTCTTTTTCTCTGCTGTTTTTGCCTCTCTTTTTATTTTTTTAATTTTTTTTATTTTAAATTTTAGTTTCTTTTGTTGGTGGGTGAGTGTCCGGTGTTGTGATATTTGGGAGGTTGGTTTGTCTAGGCTAGCACTGAGTTTCAGTCTGAGGCGAAACGAATGGTTGGAAGTTTCCGCGAAACCGGGGAGATTAGCAGAAAACGAATGCTTAGTAATATTGGAGATGATGTGGAAGTATTTCGTTGAAACGAATAGTCGGCACTTGTCTGATTTTTCTGTTGCTGGCTTTTGTCTTCAAGTATTTCGGTGGAAGTAATTCGATTGGGGAAAATGGCGGATATTGTTCCGCCTCCCTCGGCATATATACATTCTTAACTCTCGTTTCTCCACAGAGAAGGGAAGAAAACCAGAAAGAATTCAAAAAGGGGGAAAATGGCGGAAGTCGTTCTGTGTGCGGCTTCCACAGTGGCAGGGTGCCTGGTGGCTCCGGTCAATCGCCTTTGCGGCTATGTGATATCCTACGACAGCCACGTTCGCGAACTTAAGGCCAAAATTGCGGAGTTGGGCAACGCGAGGCAAAACGTGCAGGATTCCATCAAGGATGCTCAAAACAACGTGAAGCCTATCAAAGCCCATGTCAATAAATGGATGGAAGATGTAGAGAAGGACACCGGGGAGGCGCACCGTGTTCTGGATGACGACGAAAGAGCTAAGAAAACTTGCTTCTACAGGTGGCTTCCCAAGGTGCGATATCGTCTCGGCAGGGAGGCGAGGAGGAAAGCCGAAGACATCCAGGGACTCATTGATCGGAAACCATTTGGGGAGGTCTACGACGATCCTCCTCCAGGGCTCGTTGATGGCACTTCTGACGTGATTTCCTCGGCTGGTGATCAAGGTGACACTATCTTCGATTCTCGAGCTTCCATCTTAGAGGACATAAGGAATGCTCTGGATCACGAGAAGCACAAGGTGGTTGGGGTCTACGGGCCTGGCGGCGTGGGGAAGACGACACTGTTGGAGGAAGTTGAGAAGAAACTCAGGAAAGAGGGGAGACCATTCGACATGATCGTCAAATCGAAAGTGTCGCAGACTCCGGACTTGAATGATATCCAATACCAAATCGCTGACGACTTGAATCTGAATCTGAAGGACAAGCAAAGCCAAGTCGGGGAAGAAGAGATCTTTTGTTTCAGAGATTGCAAAGGATCCGAATGAGAAGGTTCTCATAATATTGGACGATCTATGGAAAGAATTTGATCTGAAGGAGGTTGGAATTCCCTCGGGAGATGAAAGCAGAGGATGCAAGTTGCTGCTAACATCGAGATTTAAAGATGTTCTGGAGCAAATGAAGTGTGACACTCCCATATTTCCTCTTACAGGTTTAAAGGATGATGAAGCTTTTGAGCTATTTGAAAAGACAGTTGGCGACAAGCTCAAAGACGACGAGGAATTTGAAAGTAATAGCGCATCAAGTCGTCAACAAGCTCGCAGGTTTGCCTCTTTCGATTATCTCTGTTGCAAGCACTTTGAAACATAGCAACGTGCATACATGGAGAACCATGTTGATAAAAATAGAGGAGCCGAATGTGGAAACCATAGTGAAGTTGAGTTACGACCATTTGAAGAGCAAGGATGCCAAGACTTTATTCTTGCTCTGTGGTCTTATTGGCGGGACCATTCAAGTCGAAACTCTGCTGGTTCTAGGCATGGGTTTGGGCTTGTTTGAGGAATTCAGAAGGACGATGCAAGCTTCGAGGGATAGATTGAATACTATACTCGATGAACTCCGTTCCGCTTGTTTGTTGCTGGATGATGGTAATGACAAGAACAATGTGACCATACATGAGCTGCTGGATGATGATGACTACAAGAACAATGTGACCATACATGATTTTTACAGCGAGGTGGTTGTCTCAACTTCATTTTGGGATCAGAATTCTTTGATGATGAACAGCAATTATGGCTCGTGGTCAAAGGAAAAGCTTGAGAAATGTTGGGCTATATGCCTAGCTGATGTTGACAAAAAGAGATTTGATGAACTAATGATGTGTCAGTTTCCTGACTTGAAGATACTGATGTTGTCTCAACCAAAAGGCTGGCGTTGGATGGGAGAACACGAACATGAAGTGGGAGATTGCTCGAGACTACTAGATTTCACATACATGAAGGAGCTCCGTGTCCTATATTTTCATTCCATGCATATCACCAGTTTACCTCCCTCGATTGGAATCCTCGGGAACCTCCACTCTTTATACTTAGACTGTTGCGATGTGAAGGATGTGGCAATTCTTGGCAAGCTCAAAGCATTGCAGATTCTCAGCTTCGCACAGTCCACCATTTCTCAGTTGCCTAAAGAAATCGGGAACTCATAAATCTAAGATCGTTGAATCTAAGCAAATGCTACTACCTTGAAACAATTGCGCCAGGTGTCCTAAATCGCTTAACCAACTTGGAAGAGTTACATATTTACCACTTTTCTCAATGGATGGGTAATGATCAAATACCGTTAGGATCATGTAATGCTAGGCTTGCCGAGTTGAAGAGCTTGACAAAGCTAGCATCTCTGGAAATATCGATTTCTAATCCCATCATACTCTTGGAGGATGGTGACCTACCATTTGAGAACTTGGACAAATTTCGGATCAAAATAGGAAATGCTGGGGGTGGAAATATGGAGGTTTGCCAACCATGGGGCTCAATTTGAAAGGGTGCGATAGTATTCTTTTGAGAAAATGGGTTAAGAAAAATCTGCAAAAGACTCAATACTTATATTTAACCGGGTGTAGTGAGTTCAAAGAGAGCCCTCGCGAATTGTGCACCCAAGAATTCCAAGAAGTGAAGCGTCTCCACATTGGAGACAGCCCCTCAATCAAGTACATTGTCAATTCATCCAATGACCTCCCTCTCACTGCTTTTGGGAAGTTAGAGTCTTTTTCCCTTGATAATCTTATTAATTTGGAGAAGATATGCCACGGCCCCATAGTGCTAGAGTGCTTCAACAAATTGAAAGATGTGAGGGTCGTACAATGCAACCAATTGAAATACTTGTGGCGTCTTTCAGATGTGCAAAACTTGTACGATTGGAAGAGATTAACATGTCTGAGTGCAGCTCAATGCAATCCATTGTCACACATGATGCAGGAGAAGATATAGTTTCTACCAATAACAGAGTTGAGTTGCCTAACGTACGTCGTCTGCGATTGCATGAGTTACCAAATATGACAAGCTTTTGTGATACTTCAATTCAGGTAACCTTTTTTTTTTTTTTTTTTTTTCATTTTTCCCCCGTCAATCTGTTCTATTAGGATGAGATGATATTGGTTTTCACTCAACGTTGGTACATATTGCATTTAACTTTGACTATTTGTACAATTTGATTTAGGTTTTGATTTACAAATAAAAAAATCCTCTCAAATAGAACACAGACCATATTATAGTTAAAGGGAAGTCTCTTTCCATGACTGATTTTTTTATTTTTCAAAAAAAAATGTCAACATTAGATAATTGCATTGCTAACTTGGGTTTCTTCTATGACTAATTTATTACTTATTTAACATTCTTAATGAGACGAAAAAATAATGTACTGAACGAATGAAAGGGAGAATGAATAAATAAAATTCAGTAATTTCAAAATGAAGAAAGCGCCGTCCAGAGATTCAATAAATGGATGGAGCCACGTAACAAAGAAAGTCCCCATAATTCAAGTCCCACCTAACATGCAATTTGCAACTGATTCCAACATGTCATTCCAAGTTGCCAACATCACCGGATCAACATCACTATTAATTTGAGCTGCATTAATGGCATGATAGCAGTGAGGATTTCCTCATGAGAATGATTTCACTTTTCACGGAAGAGAAATTATTTCCTTTTTTTTTTTTTTTTTTTTGTATTTTAGCCCTAGAGTTCCACTTATTTTCTTGTGAAAATAGCTTTACTTGTAACAGACTTACCTTTAATGAGCTTCATTGTGGTGCCACATCAGGTTTCATTGCCTCACTTGGAATCCCTCATAATGGTTGGATTCCTTGACCCAGAAAAGATACTCTACAGTGAACCTTCATTAAAATACAGCAATCTAAGATCGCTAATGATAAGAGCATCTAAATCCGCAAGGAAGAGTATTCTGAAATTAGATTGGATTTTGAAGTTGTCGAATTTGGAATCAATGTCACTTGGGAGCTCTCCATCAGCAGAAGTAGTTTTTGACCTGGAGGAGCTAAAAGTCATCGAAGATGTCGAGATTTGCTCTCGGCTAACGAAATTGACATTAGAGGAATTACCAAACCTGCAGTGCATGTGGAAACATGATGTAAAATTACAAGGAATATCGATATTTCGAAACCTGAGGGACCTCTTTGTCTATAAAACGGGGCTGTCATTTCTCTTTTCGGTGTCTGTGGCTAAATGTTTTAGAGAAATTAGAGTCATTAGAGTGTGGGACTGTCAAAATATGAAGGCAGTGATTGTGGATGAAGAAGGAAGAAACGAAGGGACATATGATATTATAGAGTTCCCACTACTGGAGCATCTATCTATACGGCAATGTCCAATGGAGAAATTCTTCCTATATCCTCATGGAAAGAAAGAGCCAGTAACCACTACTTCAAATTTGCAAGATGCTTACTTCAATTCCTTCTTTGATCGAAAGGTACAAATCCCTTCTATCGAGATTTTACCCATAATAGCCATAGGCACACGCTTTGTGGGGGGTGTAATAAAATCTCTTTGAAGAATTTTATTTGGTTTTATTAGTTAGAATGTGTTCATTATTTATAATTACATTTGTCATAATAAGGCCATTAGTGAAAATCATTCTTCCATCATATCAAATATATTGCTAGGATTAGGCCAAATTGCTAGATGTTTCATAGCTATGATCTAATGTATAATGAGTAGGTTAGTATGTCAAGCTTGGAATTTTTATGGCTTCATTCAGTAGGATCCTTCAAAAGGATACCCTCATCCTTGAAAATAGCTCTGAGCTACTCAAATGTCTTCCCTTGACAATCATAGGGAGATTGCACAATCTAGAAGAAGTCAGAGTTTCAAATCGTTGTTTGACTGTAGGTCCTTTCGCATTATCATGTATTAGAACGAACAATGTAATAAATTTATCCTATTTTTCCTCCTTTCTCACATTATCCTCATGCAGGTTACATTTCCTAACATAACAAAACTACAAATTGGTGGCCTTTTGTGCCAAGAGATATGGAACAATCAAATTCCCACCGATTCATTTCAGAAGTTGGAATCTCTTGTATTGACGAAGTGTGACAATCTCCAAAGTATTGCTACTTCTTATATGTGGAAGAGGTCGCAGCGCCATCTTGAGATCCTAAAAGTGATTTCATGTCGTTCGATCAAGATCATATATGAAGGTGATGGGACGGATATAGAGAGTGGTAAATTGAGGAGCCTAGTTTTGTGTGATCTTGAAAACTTGAGGTGCATTTGGCAGTCCGACAAGTTCCCAAACGTCCCATTCCCAAATTTGAGAGTCGTAGAGGCCGTGAGATGCCCCCGTTTGGAAATGCTTTTCCCTACCTTCACTACGAAATTTCTCGGGCAAATCGAACAGCTGATAGTGGATTCATGTGAAGATATGGAACTAATTGCTGGCCATGAAAAAGGGGAAGAAGCGACCCACACGACAATCACCTTCTCCAAATTAACTGTTCTAATGCTTGTCAAGTTGCCGAAATTCAGGAGCTCCTTCTTACCTGAGAAATACTCTCTGAAATTCCGTGCTCCGAGGACTTCCCGTCCTTGCAAAACTTGAGTGTAAAAAGCTGTGGAGCAGAGCCGGACCAATTCCTCGGTCACTTGGGAGTCCACCAATTAATTCGAAGCGGGGACATATATTCAAAGTCGGACCAAGTCATTGGTCCATGGGATGCCGACAGTATAGAACGAGAACGTGGCATGCTATTTTATAGGACGTGAGGTATTCCTTCAATATTTCATTGCTTTGGTTTGGCTCTCTGTTCCTTTGAATCGAAAATCAATTTGTATTAGCTAAGACACAATTCTCAGTAGGAGCCACACGCACTCTACATCACGTGGGCCTCTCTGTTCCTTTCTCTCTCTCTAGCTCTCTTTCTTTACTCTCTTCAACTAACGATCTATCGATTCCCTTTTATGCTCAGGAACCGTGCCTTCTGGAGTTCCCTTGATCTTCGTTCCTTGTTCATTCTCCCTCTCCGTCGCCCCTCCATCCACCAACAGCCGCCGCCGAGAGTCCATTGCTGGCCACCACACGACATGGCACGCTGAGAAGGGAGAAAGAACAGAGAGCATTGATCGAAGGCTCTCGGTGATTTCGATTGAATCCTTTCCTCTCACTTCGCTGCTTGTCGTCACCGCTTCCCGATCACCACATGTTCCACTGCTGCGAAGAAGTTCTGTAATGCCGGAGTGCTCGAACTTCGGTCACGACTGCCTACTTCGACGATTCCATCCCTTGATGTTGCTTCTGTTATCTCCTTACTCCTGTCTGATGTCAATCGCTATAGGTAATCGTTCTCTATTCAACTAAACCATATATGCTCCGTGTCTGTGTGCAAATCGATTGTGATTGAAGGGTTGTATTTATGATTTGAAGCAGTGCTCCTCGGCCGAAATTAATGTATGCAACCTGTTTGATGAAATTCCTGAATTAAGTCGGTGTGTATTTTTTATTCAGTTCTTGACCGAGAATTCCCTTGATTACTAGATTGTTGATCTATACTGGTCATTTAAGCATATTTGAGTTCTGTTTCTTCATACAAAAACCATAGGTGTTCAATTTCAAACTTGTTTGGAATCTGCTGGAACCTTGTCGATACTTGCCATTGATTTTGTCGATACGCTGATTGTTTGTTGGCCCTGAGCTGATGTCGATTGGTCCTTGATTTTATGCTATTCCACTCAAGTGAGCATGTGCAGTGATATAAGGTTGTCTTATGGTGAATTTCATGTTTGTTTGGAAAAGAAATTATGTCATGAATGAATGAAATTCTACTGGAAATTGATCCATGTATGCTGGCCCTGTCTTGATATCCCTGATTGGGTGTGCTTTTGATTCCAGCTTGAGGCTAGTTTGGTTATGGGATCATATATGTTCATGCTAGGAACGTAATAAAATGAATCTCATACCATTTAGCAAGAATTGGGTTCATCTCTGAACTTGAATATGCTAGAATGAAGTATTGCATGCTGACCATGATTGTTTTGTTTAAATTTGGCACTAATTTGGTCTTTGATTGATGTCATTTTGATCAAGTAGACTCATATGCACTTATAGGAAGATATGGCTTCTATTCATGTCTATTCATGTCAATTAGTCATCAAAAGATCACAATTTGTGGTCTTTATGCTCTGTTACAATTTCGAACATGTGCTGGAATTTTTGTCTTAGGTTTTTTCCACAGAATTTTTGTCTTAGTTTGGTTGCCTTCTTTATTGCCCGTGGATAAGTGATATGCATGTGCATGATTAAATTGATGAGATGTGTGCTTGATATTTCCATGAGAGTCTTGGCCTGATAAATAATTTAGAGGACTCTGATGTTAATTGAAGTTTAATTTCATAATTCTTGCAATTCCAAAGCAAACCCTCTACTAGTACACATATTTTGAAGGTGATATGGTAGACTAGCTAGATTTGAGGAAATCTCTCAACAAAGCTCATCAATGAGGCCCCTCGAAATATCACATGTATGACACTTGCCAGCAAAGTACATGTATTCTCTTCCTCTCCTTCGACGCTCACCATTCAAGGCTTATTCACAAGAGCTATTGCTTAAATCTAATTGATCATTCAAGTGTGTGTGTTTGTGCCAACATACCGTGCACAACACCAATTGCAACCTACTCATTCATGATGTCCTTTTTCTCAGAGTGTTCACTGGTCACTACTGTTTATAATGATGTTTCAAATATACGATTTTTGTTTTCCTCCCTCCCCCATAGAATTCGCAAAAGCATGTCAGCAGCGCTGCCAGTAATCTGCCCTTGAAATCCATCAAGACCCTGCCCATATGTTCCACCAGGATTAGGTCCCTAGTTCCGATCATCTCTCCTATAAACTATTCTGCAATGGAGGTGCAGAGTTCCATCTATCTCCTTGCAGCAGGTCTCTCTGTTGATGATAGTAATTATTTTTTATGACCCAGCTGATTGGAGGTCCCCTGAAAAAGTTGAATCTTTTCCCTCTAAGAAGTTTATCCTATAAATCTTGAATGGAAAACACTTAGCCAAGAAGAACTTGACGAAACATATGCATTTATCTTAATGTCCATACGATAACATCAACTCATTCAAAGCATTTTATACAACAATGGCATCGTGTGTCCTTTCCACAAGTTGCTTTAATTAGTAGAGTATCCATCTGAATCACAACTTTGTCCTGCTCATGAATGCTCATTCTACTCATATTTCTCAATTTCAGCTGCTTAAAACACTGTGATTTAACCCAAAATCACTTGAAAATTTAGTTATATATCATTGCATTTGCACACTCTCATAATCGAATGCCACTAATTTTACATAGTCAATCATGTCGTGAGAGCATCGGGAAGAGTGGTGGGTGATCCAAGGATTTTGCCACCCACATCGGGAAACGTTTCAAAATCGGCCAAAGGACCAACTTTACCGTCTCTGCTCACAAGGATGGGATACTGCATCAGGTGGCCTCTCATTTCCTTGGGATTATGTTGGTCCTCATCCACATAAGCTTTCCAATTCCGTTCGGCTATTTTGTTCACCCTCTTCACGCATTCAGTGCTTTGAGGTTCCCTAAAGCTGTCCTCTAAATCTCCCAAGTGCTCCGCCCAAAGCGACATCCTATAACCATAAACCTGCGCAGCATAAGTTAACATTATTAGTCACAAGCTTAAGGTTTTGATATATGTTGCTACCCTCGCAAGGGTGTCTAGCTAGTACCTCCATTTAGATAAGAGGCTAATCCGATTTACTAACCTGGCCATGCGGATGCCTCTTTTTCCAAGCCCAAGTGTGATGCGGCTGATAGGCCCCCATAGCGATTTCGGTGTCTCTTGAGCCATCTAGAGATCTTTGGTTGATATTTGCCGATCCCATGATCACATACTCATCATCTACTATCATCCCTTTGGCATGCACATATATCATGAACCTGCGAAACTTTTGAACCGAAGCCTGCATGGATAAAAACGACAACATGTTTCAAAGCAGAAGTCTTTCTACCACTCATTCAAAAACCATAGCTCTTAATGACTATTTTTGTTTTGCTTTTTTAACAGATAAGTCAAAGGAAGAATCCATGAAAAGAGTATAGACATATACCAAGGCATTATTTTCGGATTGTTGATTCATTGCTTGGGATGAAGACTGTGTAGAGGACAAGGGCTCCCGCTTGCCAAGGCAATAGAAGTTCAAGTAATCTGACGGATGGTACTTGTGTGACAACCCGGCTTTTTCAAGAGCCTGGGCTATAATTTTGTACATCATCATCATGGTTTGTCCCTGTCCACATTATCAATACACAAATATGAGAGTAGTGAATGTTTATCTCTTGGAGAAAAATACTAAGATGACCTAAACAAGGTCGGGTCTCAAATTTTCCCCTTTAAGTAGCTAGGTTTGTTCTGCTTGGATCACTTCCTTTTCTACTTAACCCTGTTCATTGTGTCATTTAGTTTCAATTTGCTAGGACATTATATTTATTGATATACCGCTATCGAAAGGCATGTGTCATCGCTATTTCTTTGCAAGATGAAAGAGTTTATCCTTGATCTGACCTGCCAGAAGAGAATTTCCTGCACTGCAGCACTAGTAGGGACACCCTCCGGCCACATCGGTATCACTATATACACACAGAAGCGCTCGTTTTCACTTATCTTACTTGCGATCTTCAATGCCAGCTCCATCGGCACTAGATTGTTTGCACCTGCTTGTCAAAACCAAATCAAGCGTTGGTTGCCATCAAAACTTGAACTCAAGAAATTAGAAAGACCGAAACAAAACTAGAAATGGGGGAAAAAATCTAAATTTAAAAAGTTTTGATCTCAGAAATATAACATATTGAAACAGAAGTCAATTTTAATGCCTTACACAGTGAGTTCTAGCTATTATGAGCTGATACACAATCCCCAGAGGAAGCAAAGTCTGAATACTCTTTACTAGAGGTGCTATTGCTCACTAAACTCAAGTCAGTCAGAATGAATAGAAATGTGAAACTTATACCTGCATTTTTGTATGATGGCCAATGGTAGGAAGAGCCAAGAAAATACTGGTTTTCAATGTAGATGAAGTGTTGCGCCGATCTAATCGCTTTCACGTAAGCCGTGTGAATGCTCTTGTCAACTTTCAAGTTCTTTCCGCATATAAGATTCTGCAACCATGAAGAGATTGAAAGAAGCAACATTATCATTGTGGACTTCAATCTATATTCAAAAACACTAAGGATTGTGCATAAGAAAGAAAAGTGACTTTCTAATGTGAGGAAAACTTTTCTAGTTACGTATATAACGGCCACTTGCCAATCTACTAGCATGGTATTAGCAGCTAAAACTTACTTGCTTTGCAGCCTCTTCAACGCTCTTTGGGAATCCCTTTACAGATCCCGAATCAATCGATCTGAAGATCTATACCAACGTAAAATAGAAATGAAAGACGATCATTACACTTTGTTTTGTTTACGAATGAAGTCCTCAAAAATGGTCATTAATTTTACATAAAGTTTCCCAACCTGCACGTGCCAATTTTCCGGGTCATCTTCGTCCCTAACTTGTACTTTTTTGTCACCATCGGGACTTGTCGAGGGACAAAGTATCCATGAAATCCTGTCAAGCCTTAAGAGAGCATTCTCATGCCAATGCCTGACGTTTTTCAGCTTGAACTCGCGCCACTTCGCCACCTTTTTCCATCTCTGTTCGAAATTCTTCAATATGTCATACGCAGCTTGTCCCTCAACTTTGCAATGTAGATCATGCCACGGTTCCCTTGGGACATTGACAGTGGACTACAGTTGTCACATAAAAAAAAAAAAAGCAATGATCAAATGATCGGAAAATAACATTTACATGTCTTTACAGTGCTGAAGATAAACATTAGCTTAATTACCATGAATGTTGGGTTGTGAATGTCATTCTTAAAGACAGTGTCAAGATCGCTATAGAGTCTATGCTCGGGAGTGTCGTATCGGCCATCACATAGGTCCAACCCACCAATGAAAGCTGTTATTTTGCGGTTGTTTCCCGAGGCTTGAGTGTCGAGAACCACACACTTTTGGTGGTGCGTGTACAAGGTCCCCACCACCTGGACTACAAAAGATCCATACACCAACAAATTAAACCAAACATTTTCGTAGATTTATGCTGGATTTCAATCGAATGGGCAGCCTCTGCAACACTGTAAAATTCCCTATTAGAACTATCCTAAATGCATGTCATTAGGTTAGAGAACACATGATATGATCTAGGACAGCATGAGATAGATCAATAACTTCCGTGGATTGTCTAATGAAAAGAAAACCTTTCCTATGAAATTATACCCGAATGGAATAATCTGGTAATATACAATGAGATTTTGATTAAGGATCGACCTAAACATCTAAGGATACATACCTGTTGCTTGAAAATGCTGAGTTTGGTGCTTGCATAACGAGGAGCAAGCACACAGCGGACGCCAGAGTGTCGGAAAAACTTCTTCGTCTCTTCATCATGAGTTTGCATCACGCCATCCTGCACTAACAACATGGCACATGCCGAGTCTCAATGATGAGAGATCTCAATAAAGAACTATCTTTTCCTAAGTTGATAAACGTACAGATTTTCTGTCACAAAGAGCATGGATTTGAAATTTGGCCAAATGGTGGGTTGCACCATAAATAAGGATACTTATCCAAGAAAGAGCCATGATATAACATATTCTCCATTTGCATTTTGTAAAGGCTAACCGAAAGAAAGAACTATTAAAGGTCAAGATTTTGATTATTCCAGCCTTTGTGTTAAAAAACAGAAAACTTCTTATCTGTAAATATTCATTAAGCCAACACTAAAAGTAAGAAAATCCTTTACTAACTATGCACCATTGATAAAAGGGTGATCCTTAAATGCGATGCTGGTAGAATAAAAAATGTGTTCGCATACGGCTCTCATCACCATTGATGCATTAGTCATAACTTGAACCACTCTACTGCACCGGCCCAACAAATCAATAGGGTTGGAAGCCGTGGGCGGACAAATTTTTCTTGACCCAGCAGTATTCCGATCATTTCGCAAACCATAAAGACATTTCCATGTTTCAGCAATGTATTACATGTAAGCATGGTTTAGTATTACCGTCTTCAAGAGGAACTTGTCGTGTGAAGTCTTGTCGTCCCAAACAAGCACGACCACTCGGACACCTTCCTCGGACTTGTACTTTAGGAGCTCCCCTAAAGAGAGCTCTCCTCCATTCGGCAATTCCCTTGTGGGCTCTCTCACAAGCCTCACAGGATGATAAATGGACCAACCAATGATGTAGATCAAGTGGTGGGCCTCCAAAATGGCATGGCATATGTCCTCCCAGCACCTGCCTTGCTCATAAATCTTCCCATCATCAAGCAAAATCTGAGGCAGCTTGCCCATTGGGACATGAGCATCTTGGTACAGTGTCACATCCCCACCTTTCCTAAGTGGAAAATATGTGTTTGGGACACCAACATAGTTTGGCCCAACCCCAATACCATCTTTGTATAAGGGATTGTCACTGACTGGCCTGAATTGGATTGAGATGTGAAGTTCCGGGTAGGGCTTGAGAGGGCTCCCGAAGTTGCTGATTATCGGGAACCAGTCATTAATCATGTCGCTGGATACGATCTTGGCCACTGGTATCTCCACGACCCCGATGAGCTCAGCCCCAAACACATCATTGTCCTTCACATGAAACTCCACTTTCACAACCGGATGCGCCACGGGAACGCAAAACCGCTCGTCCCACAGGGGGTTCTCGCAGTTCTGGATCACCCGGGTCTGGGCAACCGTGGCTCCCGCCAGGCAGACGGATACGTAGGGGTCACTCGTGATCATTGAGTTCTTCCCTGAGGAGCGGGCAGGGACGGGCCGCTGCCCGTGTAACGCAGGCACGCAGGGTGGCCCGATCATGGAGCAGCACTGCCTTATTCTCTCCGAGGCCAGGTCCATGTTTGGGAGGGATTTGGCCTCCACTATGTACATGTCCAATTCGCCGTGCAAGAAGATTGGCCCTGTTGTGACGTTAAGCCCATTGAGTTTTCCCGGTTCAGTGTCTGCGTTCCCTGGGATTTCATCCTCGTTGCCCACGCTTCTTTGCGCCGGGTGCGAATCTTCCATCTTCTCAAGCACTTCTTGATCACCTCAATTTAACCCAAATTTGGGCAGACTTTCGCACCTAATAAAAGCTGATGCGGTCTGCTAAATTGAAACTCAGTTGCTCTAAAGGAATGTACCGATTTGTTCGCTTAATTTCTGAAACCCTCAACGAATTCGGTCTCTGCAGAATTAGGATCCGCAGGTGCTCCTTGCTGAAAATCACACGGAATTAGGGTACATTATTTTTCTTGCGCATGAGAGAAAATGATCCCATTCGTAAGTTCATTAAAAGAGGTACAAGAAAATCTTTAATAACTTTTCTAAAAAGAACAAAGATTAACAGATCTTGTAATTCAAGGAAATGACAATCCTCAAATCACAATTGATCGATAGGTAAAAACAGTATGCCCGGAAATCTGAAGCCTTGGGGAAATAGCTTGAGGAGAAGGAAAAAGAGTGAAAAGGAGAGTTACCTGGTGTTGGAAAAGCAAGGAGGACCCAGAATTGGGGAGACGAAAAGACACCAGACAATGGAAAAAGAGCTTTGCAAGGTTTTCGCTCGTTGGAGAGAAAAACAGAGGGAAATGGTCAAAAGACAACACCACAGAGAGAAATACAGGAAAAATCGAAAGCGAAGATGGTGGGAAGCCTCAGATGATGATGTGTAAACCATCTTTATCTCGAGGACTCGTCTTGTTGACTCCCTTTCTCATGTGACCCGATGAGGTACACCTTTCAATTTTAGATGGTTGATGGGAAAGTAATTGCGGGGAATTAGGGGGTCGATCGAATGTCATTCGATTCATCCTCTCTAGTCATTAGCAAAACTTAATTAATTGACTTTGCCATAGTCCACTGAAAAAGAAAAAAAATCACACATGTATGTGTGAGATCTAGAGGAAAAAGGCAACAAGTTTCGTTGAACCATATCCAGGCATTTAGTAAAGCAGCTTATTCACCAGCGGTGCAAGAGAGTGACGATCCAACGAGGTATATTTTGAATAAGTACACAGACTTGGCGACGAAAGTTAAATCTGACGCAAGAAATCCAAATTTTCTGGAAGAAAACAAATGCATAATCCAGCTCACAATCGCATTAATTTTGGTGAGGGAGATGGGATATCCATTTTGTAGTGATTATTATTGTTTCCATGCATGTTTGCTGAACTTGGACTTGCATGCATGCACAAATACCCACACACAGGGAATCCATCTCATACCTCACAACTATTTATAGAGAGAACCGCCAGCGTATATGAAAAATGACATGATCTAAAAAGAGGACTTAGTTCTCAACCTACTATCCTGACCATGTGTAATATCGTGACTCCTGCAGGAACCACATCAAATCCTCTCGAGAGAAGTCATGTAAATCACCATCTTTGCAAGGCTTGCCATCCCAAGGACCCCATTTGAGCTCTCTAATATCTCCTCTGCAGAAGACAGCGGTGTTGAGGTATGTCAGAGGCAGCAAGACAAGAAAAGCTCACACTTTAACAGCTACAATGTAACAAGTTAAGATATCCCCAAATGAAGCAATGAATTGATGAGAAGAAAAGCAAATGCAATACTGGACAACACTAAAATAATTTCTCTCTTTTCTATCATATTTCCGGGGCAGAGCAAGAGGTAAAGAATGCCTGTGAGCCTACCTTGCCCATAAACTTGGAAAAGCTAACCCCATAGAAAACAAAATAACACATCAGATAGCAAAATTCTCATGTTAAAGACTGCAATGCAGAAGTATGCTTCTGCCCAAGAGGAAAAGAAAATACACAAATATAATGAGATTTGGATGAGTATGCACAAAAAATCATGCGACAGGACATGTTCATCTGTATTTTAATCACAGAAAAAATGGCTAATTTCAAGGTCCAGCCCGCAACCAACATTAAAGCCAATGTCATGACAGATGCAGTGCAAGCATGTATCTCCATCTTAAAACAAGAAAATGTGCATTACTTTGGAAGAGCAGCAAGACTAACTTCGCGGCCCTTGTTCACAAAAGCAACCGCCCACTGTAAACTACTTAAGTTTACACACGACATAGATCAACCGCCCCTTATCCAAGTTCAGTGAAGAAATCTCGCTAAGCATCCCACTTAACACCTCTCTTAAGAGTAAAATAGCAACAATCAAAACCAATTCTTCATAATCTTATGGCAGAAGCACAGCAAAGTACTCATTTGCCTCAACGCATCACCCAAACTTGGCATAGTTGAAATCTCATACAATGATAATCATTTTACACATGGCTAACAAGTAATGACTACCATACTCTTTATTTATTACTCCACTCAAGGATCTATTTCAATAGACTATAAAAACTTACTTGCTCAATTCCCCCTTGTCCTTCTGGTCTGTAGCTCCTCTGGTCTTGCTGCGTGCTGCACTGGTCTTCCTGCACATTCTTTTGCCCTGGTGGTGTGAACCTTTGACCTTCGCCATATCCCATATAATTCTGTCCATAACTGGGATTCATTCCTTGGCCTTGTGCACTACCAGTACCCTGCCCTTGAAATCCATCAGAACCCTGCCCATATGTTCCACCAGGAGCAGGTCCATAGTTCCGATTGTCGCTCCTATAATCATTCTGCACTGGAGGTGCAGAGCTCCATCTATCTCCTTGTGGCAGGTCTCTCTGCTGCTGATTGTAACTGTTGTTATGACCCTGTTGATTATAGTTTCCCTGGTATGAAGGTACTGGATCCCTCCTCTGCCCTTGATACGGATCCCTTCCACCAGGGGCATAATTCATATTGCCCATTGGCATGGGATTTCTTCTTTCACCTTGCCCCGGGGGACCATAACTTTGCTGAGGAGGATGATTTTGTGGAGCATCCCGATGCATAGGTCCTTGATAACCATATTGGGGGCTCCCTTGTCTGTTTGGCATTTGACCTCCTTGCTGGTCATATCTAGGTTGCTCATAATTTCTATTGCGCTCACGCCCTCTACCTCCCGGCCTCCCATACTGAACTGGTGGTGGCCTATGCGTGATTACTCCATTTTCATATTTGTCACCTAATAATTAGAAAGTTCGACAAAATAACAAGCGTTCCAGGGTTACCATAAACATGTCACAGAGTTGGGATTAAGGAATTAGAGGCTGAAGGGATTAATTGAATGCAAAAGTTGGGGCAGAGATGTCTAGTAGATTAAATTCCCTGTGTAGTCAAATCATACCTCCATACTCCTTGTTTTGGGGATCAATGTAGGAATCAGGTAATATAAAGACAACTCCAGGTAGATCTGTTTATAGCTCAATAAGTCAGTGCAGATCGATGATGAGATACTATCATTCATTGATTCCAATGAGAAACTGATTAAAGACACTTGCCTCTAAATTGCTCTGACTCTGCTTCAGTCATCACGGCCTGAAACCCTGATAAGTGGTGGTGCTACAGGCATAAATTCTCTTTTTTGCTTCTTCCAAACTGAAACACAAAAAATGTCATCTCATTCAACACGCAACTAAGAAATATCAGCAATGATTCAACAGAAACTGGCATATCTAGTGTAAATGCAGAGAACAAATTAAATTACCTAGCTTTCAACTATGAGAATCATTCACTTGACATTTACTTAAGAAAATTAAAGATAAGAAAAAGCCTTACCATGACATTCCTAAGTACAGCGAGAAGAAATGCTGTCAGAAGGATAAAAAGGGACAATAGTGTCATTGTCCCTAAACTTCAGCCCAATGTACAATGCCATACTTACTTTTAATTCATTCAATGTGGTTCTTGATTTACTTGTGAATGTATAATGTGGTCCATTTGTTTGATCACCCATGGGAAAATATCACCACAAGTCCCAAATTATTGGGTAATGTGCAACCGAGTCCCTCAAATTACAATTCATTCAATCTAATTCCTCAAATTTTCCTTACAAATTCAAAGAAGTCTTTTGTACAATTCACAAGGATCATTGACTATAAAAAAAAAAAAAAATTGATTTAGAAAATAAATTGAAATGAAAAGATAATCTTCAATTTAGACAATACTACAATTATGAAAACTTGAGAATGATACCACATGACCAATCTGATTTTGTTGTGGAAAGGTGAGCGACTAGTTTGACAAATTGAAAGTTTAGGGACTAGATTGCACATAATGCGATAGTTAAGGGACATGTGTTTTCTTTCTCCCTCATTCAATGAAACAAAAAGACTACATTGTAGCAGAAAGTTCAGAGGAGACACAGAATGAATTAAAATTCAAGAATGAAAATGCACATTAGACCAAATTTTAGGGGCTATTAGTATCATTTACCCCCATAAGAAATACTCAATTCAGACCCTGAACATTTTTTGGCTCATCCCGGTGCCAATTTCCAGTCTGATTAATTTGTTCATTCCAATTTGGTTCATCTGCACAGCCCCTATTGGGTGGAAAGGCGCAGACACTTGAGTAGCTTCAATGAGTTATGAGAACAAGTCAAACCTTTAGCCCAGGGGCTGACCTCCCCAAGTTGCAACCAGTTAGGAAAGAGAGAAACTTCAGCCTCTTCCAAAATCACTAGCCAATTCTAAAAGATATGTCACCTTACACCACTGACATTCTGCCTTAACTACCATATCACCTCTTCCCTGCATCGGAAGAGCATCCCAATTTCCCAGAAATCCCTTTTTTTTTTCTTTTACTGTTGAGGAGGGCTTCAATCCCTCCCATAAATTAGAGTTCATTAGACTTCCAACCTGTATTGGCAATGCTTTTCGGCAACACCTGACTTATCCCTAAGCATTGCCAGTACTGAGACACCCATAAATCTCCAAGCAACACTCATTTTCAAATTTTACATCTTATAAATTAAACATGAGGCTCCAAAGCCTCTTGATGACCCACTCCACCTCTGTCTTCAATTGGGAATGCACAAGCTACCACTAATGGGCAACAATATAATGGAGTCTTTGTCACAAAATTGATAAGGCACTAACCTAAACACTTTGGACTAGATCTAGCACTATATACTTTATAGTCTGGCCACAGAAACAATTAGACAAACATATCAACTAATCATTCTAAGGGAGATGTCTTTCTCTCGGGTTCAAAACCTGATGTTGAGCCCTCTGGCGCAAGTCTCCTCGTAGGTGCGAACCATCTCCTCGGGCGTGGGCTTGGGGTCCTTGGGGAAGTCCACGGTGATGAGCCAGTGGTTGAAGTCGCACCCCTCGAAGAGCACCGTGTCCGGATCGATCTTGTCGCCGTCGTTGTAGCCGCCGGCGTTGTAGGCCAGCGACCGCGAGAACAGCAGCGACGCCGCCGCCGCTGCCGCCGCCGCCGACGAGGAGCGAGGCCGCAGCGCGTTTGCCGCGGGAGGCGGCGTCGCATGCCGCGACGGGGACGGCGCCGGCGCGGGGGCGGCGGGGGCTGGGGAGCGCGGCGAGGGGGCGGCGGAGGGCCGGCGCCGGCGGCGCGGCGAGGGCTCGCCGGAAGCGGACCAAGCGCATCGCCATGGCTGCTGTTGAAGATAGAGAGAAAGAGAGAGAGGGTTTTAGGGGTTTTTGGGAGGAGCTTCTCTCTGGCGAGTGCGACTTCCGATTTGCAGGAGCGAAATTTGATTTTTTTGTAATTTTCGACCGGGAAAAATTACAATTCGGCCCCAGATTTTTAGGGTGGTTATTGATTTCGCCCCACCCAGTAAATCCCTCGATTTTTTTCCGAATTGGTTTTTCAATGTACGCTCGCCCCAACTCCGACCCGCAAGTTCGCCTCAAATGTCGGTCACGTGACCGAGGGCGGTGGAGGACTTCGAGGGCGAAATCGTCTTTTCGTGGCCAGAATTATATTTTCGCCCTTGGATTTGTTTTTTTTAACAGAGCCCTTGGATTTGTTGCGTGGTTGGAAATTGCCCCCGACGTTTCGAATTCTTTTGCAACGTGCCTCTTCGTAAAAGATGTTTACTCTATTATGTCCGAAACCCATCTCGCCTCTTCGTAAAAGAAATGTTCCATAACCGAAGAAAGAGCAAATATTCTTGGATAAAAAGAAAAACAATTGGATACTCTTTTCCCCTCCTCCCCGCTCGTTTGTTCATTTCTTTTTTCTAATTCCTTTCATTTTTAAATTCTAATTAAAAGGCACGAGCCAATATTAGTTGAAAATCGATTCGAGACCTAAACAAGGGATCAAGGGCCTGCCCCTCCTCCCCCCATCCCCAACCTCTTTCTCTTCATTTCTTTTTTAGTCTTCTTTTATTATTTAATTCTAATTAAAAATCTTGTAATTTACCGTCATTGTAAGGAGAAGACTGTCTTGATTTTTTGAAAAATCAAGAGGCATATTGCGAAACTTTGATACATCAAAAGGTCATTTATACTTGACAAATTTCGAGGCAAAATTAATTTATTAGATGATTTGTCTTCAAGTTTTTGATTCCAAAAATTTGGAAACCGGTCGGTCTCGAATTCCTCGTGCTGAATCGGTAGAACCAGCAATGACCCTACTTCCTCTTTTGCTCTTATTTTGGTCATTTTTCTGGATTTTTTTTTATAGCCTTTCGTGTATTTGTTTGTATTGGAGAAATCTTGTGCTGCAGATGGTGAAGGATTGTGAGGGACCCATCCTCTGAATTTTACTTATTTGAGACCAAAAGAAAATAAATTTTAGCATATTTGCACAAAGAAAAATGAAGAAAAGTTAATTGACTTCATATATCTTGGTTTATGTTTCTCTTCCTTCTTAAAAGTTAAAACTCCCCATCCTGAAAAAGGGCAAAAATGAAGGAGTGGCAAAGGAATTAAACTTCACTGAAATTTAAATAATAATAATTAAAAACACCTAGCTTATTCCTTGAATTGGCCCCAAGCCATTTCAGGGCCGATAGGATTGCTATCCAATTCCATGAATTTTCAACCGATTCGACTTGATAAATTCCATCGACCAATCTTGAAACTAATCACCCATACTTTTGATATGACTTACTTAAAAAATAATGTCTTCACAGTTTAACATTTTATTGAGCAGATTCCTCCTTTTGCTTCTTAGCCTACGGAATCTAACAATACAATAAAATAAGCGGTCTTTCAATTTGCAAGAGCATATTACGCCTCAAATGAGCGGAATTTGATTTTTCGTGATTTCTGACTGAAGAAATTACGATTTGGCCCCGGATTTTAGGGTGGTTATTGATTTCGCCCCCCCCTGTATCTCTAGATTTTGGCATAAAACCCTCGATATTTTTTTCCGAATTGGTTTTCAATGTACGCCCGCACCGCCTTCGACTGCGAGTTCGCCTTAAGGTCGGTCACGTGACATCACGTGACCGATCCATGTGACTGAGGGCGGTGAGGACTTCGAGGGCGAAATAGTCTTTTCGATGCGAGAATTATATTTTCGCCCTTGGATTTGTTGCATGGTTGGAAATTGCCTCCGGACGTTTCGAATTCTTTGGCAACGTGCCCCCCACCCAATACCTTTTGAGATTAGTTGCGATATTTCCCTCGAAATAATTGTGGAAAATGAGAGAACTAATTTTAATTAAGGAAAATTGATGGAAAGTAAAATGGATATTTCTAGTGAGGAGAGATTATAGAAATCATTTTCGAAAGGATGCTTACTCTATTATGTCCGAAAGCCATCTCCCCTCTTCGTTAGAGAAATCTTCCACAACTCAAGAAAGATCAAATATTCTCGGACAAAAAAAAAAAAATCAATTTGATACTCTTTCCCCTCCTCTCCACTTTGTTAACCTAAACATCAAATAAGATATAAGTTATCCGATCTATAGTTATATGTGGTTCACTTGCTTCTAGTTACAGTACATGTTGTGGGCTTCAATCTAAGGTGTAAAGTCATCATACCACGTTCCTCCGGTGGTAATGTTTATATGAAGTGGAGATTATACTATTCGGAATATGAATATGTATTTATCATCATTTTTTTAAAAATAGCATGTAAGAAATTTCGTAATTAGTATGATATAATATAAAATGATGATACCATGAGTCTAGACTGAACTATGGATGAGAAAACTTACATATTCGTTCATGATACAAGATTTTGTTAAAAAATATCTAGTCTAAAATTATTTTTTTAGTATTTCCAAATATCATAAATCCCGTGTGGTATGTTATCATATAACCAATATAAATGATAATTGACAGGTCACATCATTATAGTTAACCGTTAAAATCAGAAATTAGTTAAAAGTTGAATTCTCTTTATTTGAATGTATTATAATATGTGCTTTATACATGTATTTTTTTGGAAGTTCAACAAATACAAGGGAAATGAAAGTTCAATCGATAATCATATATACATCTTTTTTTTTTTTTTTTCAATCTGCTTTTTAAACATACCTATAAGGGAAATAATGGGGAGTTCAATGTTCATGGAATACTCAATAATTTTTTGAGTCCAAATTAAGATGGGTAAACTTCATAGATAACTTGTCAATTATGTTGAACATTGTTAATTATGATTGCTATATAAAGTAAAGTGTAATTGTAGGGCACGACAAATAACTTCTCTTATACTCTTCGTATCCATTGATTTCAACTCTACGATGAAGCCATTGTGTACCTACGATATAAATAAATAAAATTAAAGGTTCAACCTTAAATTCTGATAACTTATTTCACACATCATTGTACTATAGCATTTGCCTTCATGCTTTTCTAATCATCAGGTCATACTCAACATTCCTCAGCAAATGCATGATATAGAGGATCAACAATAGTGGTCATCATCGTTGTGGCGATACGGGTCATAGTTGTGTAGCACACACAAGTATGAGATAGAATTAAACTTCACAATTAATGAGGTCTCAACTCTTGCACACTATAGTGATGCTAGATTACTCCATGTTCACTTTTCATGAAAAAATACCAATTCAAGTGGCCATAAACCACCTGTGATGCTAGGAAGGGAGAGGTTAAATCCCCACCTTCATGGGGGATGGGGTTGCTTTTTCATGAAAAAAATGAGTACCAATTGAAGTGGCAAAAAAAAATGGTGGCTACTACTAGTTATGGCATAATAATCGTTATGGCTACAACACAATTCAGAATTGCCTATAACAACAAGAAATAACTGGTCCTTGACAAGCTGCTTCATGAGCAGTGTAAGTTAAGGATAAGCTGTCATGTTCCTCCCTTCTAGGTTGAGCAAGAAAAGATGTAAATGTTGTGGGCAATGCCAAAAAAGTCTCTTCAAGAACTTAATTTACCTCCAAGCAAAGGAAAAAGAAGAGCCTACGAGTCCCTAGTTAAAAAAAAAAAATCTATTTCTATTTAAATTGAACTTCTTATGCCCTAAATTGTCACAAGATGCGAGGACTTGAAACTAAACACTGATTGAAGGCTATTGCTATCGGGAAATCCTTTGTTCCTCTCAGTGTTCTAATTGAACTCACCACCCTTCTGCCATTGCTACCCTTCATTGCTCGTATGGAAGGGAAAAAAAAAAGAAAAACTCTTTCCCTCTAGAAACCCCCGAAAACTTCTGTAGGAACCATTTCCTTAGCCTTTTCCTGATGTCGAAAATTTTGAGCAAACCTTCTTATTTTTCCTTTTATTGATCCATCATCAATAAGCAAAAGAATAAAAACTGAATGTAAGGGCCATTGGAAAATGTCCTAGTTCGGTGGACCTAGCACCAGAAAAAGGTCGTCATCTTAGTCTGTGCATGTATTCTTTCATTCTGAGTAATATTTGTAACTTGAAACGTTGAAAAAAGACTCACGACTTGCCTGCCTCGTTCTTCTTTCATCTTCGCATGCCTCCACTAAAAAATGGTCCTTTTCATTTGCCCTAATTTGTATTTAAGAATGCAACCGTACAGCTCTTTGACCTAGTTGACCAAGATCCAAGTGGTCTTCTATTTGCTTACTATTTTGCTCCTCCCCCGCCCATCCTTCAAATCAAAAAGAAAAAAATAGTTTGGGGTAAATTTGTCACATATGTACTAAGTGTTTCCAGTAGAGTTACAATGCGTTGGTTATACATCTGCTTAAAGAAATTGGGTAACGTACTATTCCTGAATTCATGTGATTTTGGCTAATATGTATCTGGCGATGGTGTTTTGAGCACCTAACTGAACTGGATGGTTCAACTAGATACGGGAAGCTGGTCCAGTTCAGTCTTATTATGTAAAATGTCTAGGTCAAGAACCGGAGTTGACCTGGTTCGACCAGGTTAAGCTGGTTCTACTCAGTAAACCAGCAAATAGGTCAACGTAGGCCTTTGAAAATGGGTTATTTGCATTTTATTCCCTCCAGAACTCCAGAGCTAGCAGCACATCCACAAAGTACTAAAATTCACTTCCAAGATCAAGATATTCATAGTCTGCACTTTATTTTAATGATCTATTTTCTGGGGAAAAAAAAGACAAACCCATCTGAGAAGAATAATTTAAAAAGATGTGTCAGCAGCTTCATCACCAAAAAAAGTAGAAGAATAAGATTGCCCCAGTCCCATTAAGCCATCACCCTAGATTAAGTTTTACCAGATACCTCCATCTCTATAGCACTATAATGTAAAGTGCAAAACTGAAGCTTTCTAAGGTAATCCTTCATTATCTCCCAAGTTTACCATGGCATTAAAACGCCACATATCGAAAATACCCAACCAGAAAACTTGAATTCTCAATGGAAATGACAAACCTTAAATAACACAGTTTAAAATCAAATCTATGAGGCATGGCAAGCAATTCAGTTGAACCTCCAATCTACAGATGACTGCAGCAAAGAGTCTAAGCCAAGGCTACGGTACAGTTCAACAATGTTCACGCCATCATCCTAGTAATAGAGACAGAAAAATGTGGAGGCACGAACAATTAATATGGCAGTATTCTTGATCAACCTGACAAATATTCCCAAAAGATATCCACTTACATCAAAACACTAAATCAGATGATGCACATGATAAATCATCATGTTCTTATGCAAGCTGGCCGACAATAAGCTTCACAGTGCAACTGCACATGACTAGATTCTATTTCTTCTCTAGATTGCCTGTATTTTTAAGCCTCGTGACTGTATTTAAATCTATTTTGACTCGGTACATAAATGAACAATACTAATAGGAGAATGACATCCATGCTTTAGATGACAGGAAAAATCAAATCATTGAGATAGTTGACTAAACCAATGAAGCAAGAAAACAGGCAAAAGGATTTCATACAAGCAAGAGACATAAAGTTTACACCAAGGAAGCATGTTTCAGCTACGAATACAACATAAGCTGTTGAGAAGGTATGTTTGTGACTACGACCAAGACAGACGTGACATGGAATCTGCTTTTCCTTTTCATAGTTGAAACGAAGGAATTTAATTAAGAAAAAAAGGGCACTAAGAGTGCCTCAGCAGTATGATCTTTCAATGTATCCCGACAGTTAAAGCTCCCATGTTCAGAACCTTGCCACACCCGCATAGTGTGCAGATCATTGCACGCCCTTAGACTCAAGCATGTCTTCGTTTATTTTGTCAATGCAAATTCCCGAACTAACCCAGATCAAGCATTATTCACCAGTCCTTCCGGTCATAACATGCTCAACATGACTAGCCTAATTTTGGTTCTACAAGAAGACAGATGAAAGGTCAAAATCCTAATATATGTTTGACGACCATGCGGTAAATTATCAGCACATGAAGCACACAAACAATGGAAGCATTTTCAGCCAAAACATCAGCTACATATAACAAATTCTGGATGAAAGAGGAATATTTAGAATCCCACCTTGGAATGACAAATGTCAAGAGTTGTGATGCCCGGTTTGCCAGTTTCGTGCAGCGGATAACTAGAAAGTTGGCTGTACCTCTCCACATCCTCAACAGGTGCCAGTGTAGAGGGAATCTGACAACACTTAAGGTCAGTTATAGATTAGAACATATAACCATGAATGAGAAGCGAAAATGAAAATAAAAAGCCGCTGCCAAAAGGACAAGGGAAAAATTATGGCATAAAAAGTAAAACCAGAAGGCCTAAAAACTGATCCTAATGTACCTGTCACTTTTTATGCTGTTGAGAAAGTGCTAAGTTACAATCTATTATCACAGCAATGATGCTTGCAGAATCGCAATTTCTTCCCAGCATAGCCTGACTCTTCATCTAGAGAAGCTATGACATACAAAGAAAGCTGAAGTAACTACTTGATCACTGATCAAATGCCAAAAAGCTACGCAAGACATAAAAAGGAAGAACCTTTTCTCCCATTGCTCAAGGCAGGAGCATTCACTGCAATATCAGAAGATACTGTCATGGATTTCTGTCTTTCAACCCGTGCAAGTAATGACCGGGCTTCATCCCTTTCCTTTTTTAAGTCTTGCAATAACATGGCAAGCAGCATCATGGATATCTGTCTTTCCACCGATGAATCTTGCTCCTATTCTCTTTAGCGGAGGCAGCTACATGGATACAACAGAGTACAACATCATTATAATAGTGATGCGCTCATCGGATTAGCAAAGAAATGCTCACGGCAGATGAACTTCGACTTTCTGAAATGGCTACCAAGAAGAGACCTCATAACTCGAGGAGGCTTGGAGCCCAGAGTTTGATTCATTTTCCCGACATTGAGGTGTTCATCCAGAACCATCAGCTCCAACAATTTTCTACAGCTCTGCATACAGGCTTCAAAGAATTACGTCTGAACAAACAAGAATAATAATTGCTATAAGAACAAAGTCGGGTGCAAATCTTGACATGGCAATAGGTGCACCCGATGTTTCTTAAATCAGGCAGATGCCTTTCAAAGGACACGAGCTACAGAGAACATCTCTCCAATTAAGAATGAAACATGCATTTAATCACCCACCTTCTACTCGCATCGCATCAACAGTTTTGACACTAGTCAACCCAGCTACAGTCCACAAAAGAGTCGGCTAAGGAGACGCACTTACATTCTATCCAGATGATAATATTAGCTTAGAATAATAGCCACACCTTCATTTACAAGTGCATCAAAGAAAATAAGCAAATAAGAGTTATTCTACCTATGGCAACGAAAGCAGAAATTCAGCATCTAGTTTCTTTGTCACGGCCATCATGTGAACAGAAACTTATCTTCAGCTCAATAAAATTGTCAATAGCGACCCTTTTGGACCAAAAGGAAAAATAACCTGCAGCAGGGGAAATAATTAGAAACCATGAATACTGCACTTAGTAAGAGGTAGGGAAGGATGATTGAAGTACCTGCAAACAAGATGACTTAGACCAAATCACTCGTATAAAGGAACATAACTATGGACCTATGGTATTCCAGGAAGGTGAGAAACCAAACTTATAGAATTGCTAAGGTTTCTGGGGTGCTCAGTCCAGTGCAAAAACAGCAACTCCAACTTCTTTTCTTATGCCTTGGCAGCAATTCGTGCCCTAAGAGTCTGGTGCAAATTGCGGTTGTAAATAAAAGAGTAAATGTCAACTGCTTCATTAACTAATAAGACAAGAACCAATTACTTTGATTCTCGTTCTTTCTGAATGGATATAATTATAACTGGAAGAAAAGACAAACCAAATCTTGCTTCTCTTTTTCCGCAATTTGCCCACACTCTAGCCAGCTCTGCTTTTCACTTTCTTCACGCGCTCTTTGCTCAGCCTACAAGAAATGTGACGTTTAGGACTAGATGATGAGAAATAGCCAACTTCCTTGCACCAAGTTGGTTCTCTGATAAGTCACAAAAGATGAATCAAGCAAATTCTGTAGTTTTGTGTTAGATTGGCACTGCAATGTTCCATACAGAGGAGGCATCATCTGCTCAGATGTCTAAAATATGGACAACTTACAGTAGCAAAAAGCACCTCTTAAGGCTATTATGATCCAGGTCAAGAGCATAGCCAGCATGATAAAGCACTTTCACCAAAGAAACACCAGCAATCATGTTCTTTATTTTATATCCAAACTAGTATGGGGATTGTTTTGAGCCAAAGATTATTGCATAATGCAGACATACTAGTCTAGCAATAGAAGAAAAGGAAATAACAGCCATTTACTTCATAGTAGCACACTGTACAATCAATCACATTCCTGTGATCGACTCTTCTCACCTGAATTTCATAAAGAATATCAGCCACTATAATCAGCAGGAAATCATCATAGGTAGTTTATAAAATGCAGATGCTTTGGCTAGTTCAAAGACCAGATATGTAAAGAATTTGACCTCCGCATAAATGCATCCGATCCCGACAGTCAAATGTCCTCCTTTCTGAATCTCTGGAAGAAATTCAACACAGCAGAGAATAATGAAGGGATTAATCACTTTCGGAATTCCTTATGGTACACAAAGATCGAAAAAAAATCACGTGACAGAATGAAGATGCAAAATGTACATTGCCAAGCGGTTCAGATGAACAAATGGGATTTTCTTTCAGAATGTAGGACTCAAGTGACAAATAAAATTTCTTGAACTATAATGTTTTGTTCAAATCAGAGGGAGAAGTTGTCAGAGACGATGACGCTGGAATGAAAGATCATCAGAGCTGCTATGAACACAAAAACAGAGAGAGAATCAGAAATACAGAGGGCGTTGAGGACTTCGAGGGCGAAATCATCTTTTCGTGGCGAGAATTATATTTTCGCCCTCGGATTTGTTGCATGGTTGGAAACTGCCTCCCGACGTTGCGAATTCTTCTTCTAAACATTAAAAGTTACGTAGAATTCTCCCGACTTTTTGGATTTTTTTTGTTACGTAAACTGTTTTGAACAATTTTTTTCCTAAATAGTTTAGGTAACAAACAGTTGTTGAACTGAAAACAGTCTTACGTAACTTAATGTAAGCCTCATAAATTCTGCGTTCCCCTCGCTGAATTCACCCACAGATATCTGCTCAAAATGGCAGACCGCGTCGAGTTCTGTGTATTTCTTGCCCTTTCTGCAACATTTGGTTCCGCCGTTCTGATTTTTTTATAATACCTTTTCCATCCTTCCGGATATAGAACTAACTCCCGCCTCCTCTCTCTCCTCCGTCGACGTATCCGGCTCCTCTATTACCGGTCAGTGGAACCTGTCTCTTTTTATGAAGAATCCGAGTAAGAGCATCGCGGTCGAATACTCTAAAATGACGGTCCTGTTGAAATTCGATCATCGGCTCCCCCTCTCAAGCCCCATGCTCGTTCCTGCGTTCATTCAGGATCCTGACAATGTCACCATTGTCCACGCCGAGTCGCGGTCGAAGATCCCCATATTCAACGACTTGTACGTGAGGGGCCTGGTGCGTGGGTTGAAGGGGAAGGAGATGAAGATCCAAGTGTTCGTGGAAGCCAAGCGGAGGCTGCACTGGGGTCTGTTCTCTGTGTCTGTGTTCGACCTGAGCGTCTGGTGCCCATACGTTACCTTCACCGCTCCAACAGACGGCGAGGACAGCAGAGATTGGATGAGCCTCGGAGGCACCCTGCATTGCTATGACTATTAACTCAACCTCTCTATATACTGGTAAGTATAAGTTCCTGTTCTCGTTGCACAAAAAAACATAGGCAGCGTAGCCAACGGCGACGCCCACGCCTGAGGCATAGGCTCAGCTCTACGATACGTGAAGCGCTGCCATCGGAAATGAGCTCTGTCGAGAAGGCTGAGCTTCAGCAGCGGCAACTGTTAAAAAAACAGAGGAGATGCAGATATGCAGATATGCAGATATGCACAATAGCAACGCTAAAAACAGAGGAGAACAGAGGAGATACTGATATACACAAAAGCAGAGAAACTGTCTGCAAATCCACACACACAAAAAAAAAAAAACTGACACCATAGCCTTTATATAGGCTTTACAAAAACAAATAACCACCACAGCCCACTAACTTCACTCGTACAGCAACCAATCCACATTATAGAAGTGCTTAATAGACTATTAACACATAAAAAACAAACCAGAAACATTGACTCGTTCAACAGCAACGTGTCGTTTGGCTCTGTCCACCTTCAGGTCAAGAGCTCTATCGGTGTTGATTTCCATTTTTCAGAAAAGGACATCGTTTTTCTTTTTTTTCGATATGGACTTTCCAGTACGAAGAAAATATATCTTATGAACAAGGTTTGATTCTGTTCTGATCTTTTTTTTTGGTTTTTTCAGATTCTAGAGACTCTGGTGGCTTCTCCAAATTTGGGCATCGGTTGGGCATCGGTTGGAGTTGTCATTCAAATGCTGTTACTGGTTTATATGCTGTACTTCTTTCGACAATGTGTATTTCTCCTGGTCTCAAATGGAGTCTGTACTTTTAACATAAAATTTCGGATCATGCATCGGCATACAATCTCAAAGCTCGTACAATGAGAGTTGACTTCATTTGATGACAATTTGTCATTGCTTTCGCCTCCATTTCCTGCTTTCCTCGGTCTTCTTTCCGACCACCGCGCGGCGAGAGAGAGCGCGAAAGTGAGGTCTGACTTCCTCTCCCAGCCTCTCAATCACTTCTCCAAGCTTCCGTCTGTAAATCTCTCAGATCTGATTCTTCCGCATCGTTATTGCTAGTGCCCGCTCCTTGCTCGTTAGATCGATCAGCTCCTTTTACATTTCGTCTGACTTTCTTCTTGTTCTCTGCACTTTCCACGCCTCGACAGATTAGCCTATTACCATTTCTAAGTTTACAGGAGTTTCAGATCTTGGTTTTGTCTGCTTTCTTCCTCATCGTTTAGTTCCTTAATTGCTTAAAGGTTCATAGTCATGTGCTGCTGGTGTTCGTCTACTGTTATTTCCAACAAGATATCTTTCTCAAATTCTCCAAGCGTTTTGCTGACGATGTATTATTATATGCATTCCTAACCACACCAGTCCTACTTAAAACAGAAAACACTCATTTTGCAATTCCTGCTTGGCGACTGTCACAAAAGAAATACGAACTCGATGGCGAACGAACTGCTGTACGGGTCTATGCCTAACCAAATCATTAATGAAAAAGGGAGGGACACGAACTCAACAGTATTGGCTTGCAGGGGAAGAGGCGGCAGCTCCTTGGATTTTCTCAGTTGGATCACCGAGTAAGAAGAGACAGAAGGTGAACAGAAAACAGTGAAATAGACCCACCAAAGAATTAGCACAAGAGGCCAGTTGCTTCTGCCTCCTTCGACAATTGTGTTCCTAGCGTAAGATGAAATGAAAGACGCGAGGATCCAAGTGACGGCCCAAATAAAGGTGTCTCCATCCACAATTCTGTGAACCCAATAATAATAAAAACAAAAGATAACGTATACCATGGAGATTATGACACTGCAAAGCAGAATCGCCATTGAAGAGACAGTTTGCTCATTACTCTGTCCCTGTGGATTATCTCTGCATCACCACCACCGCCACCACCACCACCACCATACCTTCTCTGTTTCCGAATGTTAATCAGAACCCACGTCACCAAAACGAACCCAAACACTACATTCACTAGCTCAAGTGCTATATACAAGTTGACAGCTCCCAAAACTCCGGGCGAGATGCTTTCCATTGAAATGGCCATGGACCCTGGAAGAACTCTGTAACTACAAGAACCTGCAACCCAAATGAGAAAAGAAAGTAAAAAAGGAAACTTGGTTCAAGCTTTTCGCACTAGAATATCAAGAAACTACAGAATGACGACTTGAACGGTTTCATTCTCGCTACCCGTTGGGGGGGGGAGGAGAGAGAGCTTTCTGTTTTCCTTTTCAGATTCAAACCTGGGGAGAGAGATGATAAAGAGAGAGCACGTGGTTCTTGGTCGTGCGTGGGTTGGTGGGCGATAAAGCGTGCTTTTCAGTGGGAATGCGCGGTCACTGAGCCTGGTTTCTGAGAATGGTTTAAATAGACGCCAGAGCAGCTAGAAACAAAAGTCGAAACGAAAGAAAAAGAAAACAATCGCCATTGCCGTAATCTTTTAGTTAGCAGCCTAATGCTTCCATCGCTATCCCCCTAAGACGGAACGTCATCTATTTTTGTAGTATTAACATCATTATGTTACCAAAGCAATACAGTAAAACAGGCCAGAATCTCGACCGCCGCTCCATCTCAAAACCACCGAGCACTATTCACGCCGGAAGAGCGAGCCTGTCGCCATTTCTTTTGGTAAAGCTTCTTTATCTTCGCTGTTTTCCTGTTCTTCTTTCTGTTTGCTTACATATTCCTTCGGCAGGGAGGCGTTCTCGGGCATGCACCGTTTGCTTCGCTAGTTGTCAATTCCGAGGGCAGAAGATGTCTTCATTCGTGTCTTCATCTAACGACACAGAATCTGCCTCTCGGCTTTTTCTTGTTCGTATTCTTGCACCGAGACTATCACCTCCTGAAAATGCGGCCAAGAGAATATCCCCGCTGTTGCAGTCCTATAAAAAGAAATACGATGAGAAAAAGCTGGCGAACGAACTGCCGTACGGGTCTATGCCCTCGAATAGTAATAAAGTGTTTCCAAGATTTCCATTTGAGGTCGTTTTTACATGTTCATCAACCATCGAGTGTTTCCACTCTGATTCTGCACCCTCCTGGCTGTTTCAAAGTATAATCTGCACTCGAGACTCTTGTACGGCACTTTACTTGCCCGGCTTCTTCATCGGGCTTGGATCTATAAAAATTGGTCGAGTTCTAAGGGTTGGGTTCGTTTTATCCGGGTCACATCCCTTTTGTCCGGTGGGATTCCATTTCTGAAACTCCATCTTCATCGAAGAGGACCTGCACTGTTCCACATCATGCTAGCTTATCAGAAACGAACTGAAATTACGAATTAGAATAATACTGTTAGCTGTTAAAAGAACATGTAGGAAGCTTTCCCTTTGATTGCGAAGGAGCGACCATTGGGTTTGCTCTCCGTAAGAACAGCAAATTTGGACTGAAGACACATTTCTAACCTTGCCATCACAACTCAATGGTTAGGAAACAGTGCATCCCTATCATTACTCACTACATACCCATTGAGAGCTTATGCAAGGCTCGCAAAGTAAAGGAAGCTTTGAATTTGCTTGATAAGATGGAAGTAAAGGGGAATTACACCAGATATTATGAGTTGTCACACTGGTTAATGGGCTTTGTGATCATGGGGAGCTGCAGTAAGGTTTCTCATCCGAAAGCAACATACAATACCTTTCTGGGAAAACTATATATTAATCTGGCAGCATCTCTTTTTAAATGAGTGTCAAAGGTCACCAACAGTCACACGTTCTGCGTGATGATTGATGGATTCTCTAAAGCAGGGGATGTTGACTTTGGATGTGACCTGCTACTTGGAAAAATAGAGAACGGTTTCTTCCAACGTTTGCTTCATTTGGACGAGTAAGAAATTGCCTTTGTGCGAAACATAGGGTTCATGAGGCTTTGTGGTCATTCACCTTATGGGACACAAGGTATTGTTCCAAAGGTAGTGAAGACTGTTTTCTGGCTGACAAAAATGGAGTAACGGCACCTAAGATTGTTCAGGAAGACTTGTTGAAAAGAAGTGGTATAACTTGTTATGTTTATGAACTTCTCCATGAGAGTGTTCAGGACAAAAAAATGCTAAAGAAGATGCTCACGTGATCAGAAGAAGATGTCCTGTCTGTTCATAAATCAATATCTTAAAAGAATGTAACAGTTGTACATTTTTGCATGATTTTAAATTCCAAACCTCGTGAAGCTTCAATTGCTATTGCCATGCAAGAAAAGCTCTACTGGCATATTGACAAAGAAGACATTTAACAGGATTGTATGAGGATGTGGTGACAACGTAGTATTACGTTGAACTACATGTGCACTCATGCAGAGAACCATCGCTCTGTCGTAGGCTGCTCTTTTCTTTGAAGACAGAACTCCCGACATGTCGGCAAGCACCTCCGCTGAGTGTCCTGTGTATATTGCTTCCTTAAGGCCCAGTTATCTTTACTAGACTATTGAGGATCAACTCTTCGTGTCATGGAAGCTAGGGTAAGGCATTTAACTACCTCTTGGTAATTTACGTTCTCATTTCTAGTGGAAAAAAGGACATTTTGTTTTAGGTATCTTAGTTCTCCGTATAATGCTCTATATGTTTATTGTGTTACTCTAAAAAGTGCGTTTGGTTCAGCATTTTGAAAGCCCATTGAAAAATTCAAAATAATTTAGCCTAAAAGACTTTAGGTAAATATAAAGGCCGTTTGGTAAACTATACTTTGAGAAGTAACTTTAAGAGAAATGTTGTTTGGTTGAAAACTCATTTGAAAAGCCCTTTGGGTGATTAATATTATTTTTTTTAGTTTCATTTGTTTAAAATTGAAAAAAATAATGTATGCAACTTTTTAAATATAAATTTTGACAATAATACTAAAAAAATCAAATGCATATATAATTTTTTTTTTAAAAGATCAAACCCTCCATTGGAATTTTTTAAATTTTATTTTCTTAAAATTGAAAAAAAAAAAAAAATAATGTATGTAACTTTTTAAATACAAATTTTGACAATAATGCTAAAAAAATCAAATACATATATATATATATATAATTTTTTTTTAAAAAGACCAAATCCTTCGTTGAATTTTTTTAATTTTTATTTGTTTAAAATTGAAAAAATAATGTATGGATCAAGCTCATTCTTGATGACTTGAAGGTTGAGTGGTAGAGTCCCATGAAGCTATTTTTTAACAATAAGTCCGCAATTAATATTGCTCATAATCCTGTGCAGCACGACAAGACGAAACATATTAAGATTGATAGGCACTTCATCAAGGAGAAACTTGAAGAAGAATTGATTTGTTTGTCTTATGTTTCTTCAGGATAGCAAATGGCGAATGTCTTGACAAAGGGCTTAATGGTGGAAGTTTTCATGAGCTAATTTCCAAGCTGGGAATTGAAGATATCTATTCACCAAGCTTGAGGGGGAGTGTTGAGTTGTAAATAGATAGATTATATGGCTGTAAATACATAGAATTTTTTTATGAGGTTTCTTATTCTAATTTGATTTTGATTAAATCCCACAAATCATGGGATTATAGTTGTAAACCCACAAATAGTGGGATTTTAGCTTTTCTCCTTTTTTTAGGCTTTCTTTCCTTTATTTTTGTTTGCTATGATTTATCTGTGTATTAGCCTATAAATACAACATTGTAAAGATATAAATGAGAATAACAATTTTTTTCCATCTAAAATTTCACAAAGAGGCAATTGACCTTCTTTCATATTTTAGTTCTAATTAAAATCTTGTAATTTACCGTCATTATAAGGAGAAGACTGTCAAGAATTTTAAAAAATCAAGAGGCATATTGCAAAACTTTCATACATCAAAAGGTCGTTTGTAATTACTTGACAAATTTTGAAGGCAAAATGAATTTATTGCCTTAAAAAGACGATTTGCCTTCAAGTTTTTGATTCAAAAAAATTGGAAACCGGTCGGTTTCGAATTCCTTGTGCTGAATCGGTAGAACCAGCAATGACCCTAATTCCTCTTTTGCTCTTATTTTGGCCATCTTTTTGGATTTTTTTTTTTTTAGCCTTTCTTGTATTTGTTTGTATTGGAGAAATCTTGTGCTGCAGATGGTGAAGGATTGTGAAGGACCCATCTTCTGAATTTTACTTTTTTGAGACCAGAAGAAAATAATTTTTAGCATATTTGCACAAAGAAAAATGAAGAAAAGTTAATTGATTTCATATATCTTGGTTTATGTTTCTCTTCCTTCTTAAAACTCCCCAACCTGAAAAAGGGCAATAATGAAGGTGTGGAATAGGAATTAAACTTCACTAAAATTTAAATAATAATAATTAAAAACACTTAGCTTATTCCCGAATTGGCCCCAATCCATTTCGGGGCGATAGGATTGCTATCCAATTCCATAAATTTTGAACTGATTCTAATTGGGTAAATTCCACCTCTAGAGTGAGAATCGACCGATCCTGAAAGTGCTCACCCATACTTTTGATATGACTTACTTAAAAAATAATGTCTTCACAGTTTAATATTCTATTGGGCAAATTCCTCTTTTTCTCTTTAGCCTACGAAATCTAACAATACAATAAAATAAGCAGTCTTTCAAATTAATTAAATATAAGCTAAATAAATGGACGAGAGAGAAACTTTTCAGTTTTGACTAATATTTTCATCAAAGAGATGATTTACCTTTGAAAAATAAGTAAAGAAAACCATTTACAAATTTAATCTATCATCTGTTATCAATAACTATTTTTTACAAATATTAAATCCAGTGAAAAAAACGGAAGTTAATAAATATAATCTGTCATGTGTCTTAATATTAGAATTCTACAAATCTTTTACATATTGTTAAACATTTCCTTTGTAAATTTTATGTATTTATCAGTATTTCCTTTCCATAATTTAATACTTCAAATATTTATCAATGAAATAATTCTGATTGATCTTTAAAGTATCAACTTTTCGCATACACACAACCCGTGTGCACATTTTTTAAAATTAATTCTAAATATGTGTGACATTTATTTTTACTTTATCAACAAATATTTTGCATTAGCTAATAATTCATATGTTTCTTAAGATGTGTGGCGAGTTTATGAAAATTTGCTAGACCTGTTTGATGGGACAAATGAAAGAGCTTGGATTTTGCTAGGGAAAAATTGAAGACTTCACCATCAGGACATGAAAGAATGCTCCGCCAATCAAAGATAATTAATTTTGACGTTCAACACCAAAGAACTAGAATAAAATGAATTTCTCGCTTGAGAAGAATTCTCATATATTATCAACTAAATTTTGAACTTTTACAATTAAGAATGCACCTCTTATTTACGAACAGGCTAAGACATAAGAATTTAAAAACATTGAATTAGGAAACATTCAACTTTTAGAAACTCTATCTTATACCTTCTCCTCATTGGTCCCATCAAATCATGTTGTGGTCCAAATTTCCGTTTGTCTGTGCAAATATCAAATGGACCTACTTGATTGTGGAGGTTGGAGGTGGGCTTGTGAGTAGGAGTGCGCAAAAGAATTGAAACCACTTGAAATTGGATCAGATTGTTGTAAAAATAGAAATTTCGGTTGTAGCCTAGAATTAATTTACACGGAAAATATTAAATAATATCATTCATTATTTTAATTTGTTACAATAATACACAAAATTTAGAGGAAAAAAAAACATTGTTTAAAGAAAATGCTGAAATGATATTTTTAAATTTATTTATTTATCATATATAGCATTTTTTATTACTTATTTCATAGTAAAAGATTTTTAAAAAAATAAAAAAATTCTAAAAAAAACAAAACTGGAAAAAAAAAAATTGACCCCATGCGTGTGTATTTATAGCAATTTTATTACTTTTTGTGTATTTTATATTTTAACCCATCAAGTATTGGAAATTTTTAAAATTGACCATTCCCTATTCTAGTTGTGTTGAACTACTTTTCACCCGAACTGTCGGAGTGTCGACACGACGGATTGATACATACATATATATGATTTTTTTAAAAATATTTATATGCAAAGCATCTATATGCTCTTGAGTTTGATGTATTTGGGCTCGAAGATGACCGAAATGAGTTCAATTTTTATATGCAAAGCATCTAGCTTTGGGGGCTCTTTTAGTGAGTTCAATTCTATGGGCTAGATGGAAAATGGAGGAACCTCTAGTGGGTGTTTTCCATAAGTGGGCAAATAACTTGAGTGCTAGAGGCATCTTTGGTCCAACATTCCTCAAACCTAAAAGGAGACAATGCGGCAAGGGATTATTCACCATAGGTACTAAGGAGGATTTATTTGTGGTCCAAAGCAATTGTGGTGAGGTGAGTGATGATGGCTTTCTAAAGCTAATGATGCCAGTTTGGGTTGGAGCTACACTTGTCAACTATTCAGATTACCTAGGATCGAATTTGTTGGGGACATTCAACTGGTCCCATAGACCATTATACCTGTCAATTGTTTAGAACACTCCAAAATGAATTTGTTTAGGACATTTCGACTAATTCCATGGACCCACTTGGAAACTATGGTTCTCAGTTTCAATTTTTCAAAATTAGTCTTTAGTGAGCGATTTTCAATTCCAGCTGGAAAGTCCACCTTGGAACCAATCATCCATACTTACGAGTTAAGTGTCATCGAGAAACTTGATGCTTCCGCATCACTTTAATAATTCAATTTTACAGAATCTTTTATGTAGATTATTTTCATTTGAAAATTGTGTTTGTAGGATGGTCACGTGGGGAAATGTAATGATAAAGCAAAATATTATCGTTTTCAAAATATTGACTATCATAAAATTGGAGTTGAATCGATATTTAAATTGAGTGTTTCTAAATTACGAAGGCCAATAATTTATATTGTAAAATCTATGTAACAATCAAAGTATATAGGACCAGCACTTGCATTACTTTTTCATATTATGAAAAAAAAAAATTATCAAGCTTAAGTAACTTAAGCATTTGACTCTCTTAGAGAAAACTGGATGGCTCTAAATATCATTTGAGTACAACATCCCTGTTAAAGTCTTGTATTAGTAAAGTTCAAAGGCTCTAACGGTGGGCGCCAAAATGCAATGCCAACCAATTGAAAAGAACATTCAAGAAATCATAAAAATATTACAACAGCAACAAAAGTAATAATGGTGCATTTGTTTTGACAAAAATGAATTATTCAGAAATTTTTTTTTTTAAAATAATTATTTGTATCACTTACAAAAAAATGAATAGAAAAAATTCACCGTTCATGAAATTGTTTACACATAAATTGCTGTTGATAATAACAAATTTTTTTATTGATAAATTATTTCAAATGATACATGCGATTATCTTTTAGGGAAATATTTTCTAAATCATTTATTTTTTTCTAAACAAAGGTAGTCTCGGTAATGTTATAAATGCTAGATATCATCAACTTGACTAACTTACTATCTTCAGTTTGTTAATTAATCGCCCCATTTAATGTGAAATCTAGTGTTATTTACCCAAATTCAGTGGCCAAATTTACTTTCTACAATAGGCATTCATGAGTCACTCAGATTGCATATGAAGTCCAAACAGGATTCAAAGTACATGCTAGATGTCATCCAACCAATGTGGTCTCGGTTTAATTTTCTTTGAGAGCATTTTGAAGGTAAAATCTTAAATGTGGGTTTCGATTGTAGGATGCGTTACGCCTCAAATGAGTGAAATTTATTTATTTTTTAAATTTTTGACTTGGAAAATTACAATTGGCAAGATGGTTATTGATCCCCCCAAAAAAAAAAAAATCCAGTATCTTGATGTTAGCATAAATCCCTCGATATTTTTAAAATTGATTTTCAATGTCCCCAGCAACGACTCCAACCACAAGTACACCTTAAGGTCGATCACGTGACATCACGTGACCATGGGCGTGAGGTATTCAAGGGCAATATCGTTTTTTGCGGCGAGGGTTATATTTTCGCCCATAGATTTGTTGCGTAGTTGTAAATTGCCTCCTGGTGTTTCAAATCTTTCTGCACTGTGCTCCCCATCTTTTGAATTAGTTGCAATCATTCCCTGAAAATAATTGTGGAAAATGAGAGAATTAATTTTAACTAAGGAAAAATGATAGGGAGTGAAATCAATAAATAGTTCTAGGGATGAGAGATTATAGAAATCATTTTCAAAGGGATATTTACTCTAATTAAAATGCTCAAGTCAATCTTAGGTGGAAATTGATTTGAGAACTAAGCAAGGGATCGAGGACCTTCCACCCCCCCCGGGATTTCTTTTTAGTTTTGTTTGAATTTTTAAATACTAATTAAAATTGTAATTTACCATTAGTACGAGGAGAAGACTGTAAATAATTTTAAAAGATCATGAGGCATATTGCAAAATTTTGATACATTAAAACGTGATTTGTAAATATATAGCAAAATTCAAGGCAAAATGAAATTCTTGTGTTAAAAAGACGATGTTGCCCTCAAGTTCTCTTGAAGATGGGTCATGTGACATCCCACGATCGACTTTTAAGTGAGAATGTCATTAGAGTCAATGCTGAAGACATTGAAATCAATTTGAAAACAACAATGATTGATGCCAAAGTTGAGATGTTATGAGGCAAGTTGCGACAACTGTCACGATTTGGAGGGCAAATAATAATATTCCATTAGTAACTTCATTTTAAAATAGTCCGACAAAAAGCAACCAACTGAACATATAAGTGGGATAAAGGGTAAGAGTTTTAGTTCTTGGAAAAATAAACATAATATAAATATTCATTACATTTGGGAAAAAAACAACCATGGGTTGAAATCGTAGTGTACTTTTGATCATGGGGAGCATCAATTAGGTCTAGGTGATTTCCGATTTAAAAAATTTGTAATTGGTTATAAATGGACGATTTGCAATTCCTTATGTTGAACTAGTACCCTTATTATTGACTAGAATTTGGACTCTTGCAGTTGAGAATGCACCTCCTATTTACAAAGAGGATAAGACATAAAAATCTTAAAACATAGAATTCGAAAACATTCAGCTCTCATAAACTCTATCTTGGACCCCTTCTCCTCATTGGTCCCATTAAATCATGTTTTGGCCCAAAAATCCGTTTGTTTGCACAAATATCAAATGGATTTAATTGATTGAGGAGGTTTAAGGGGGGCTTACAAGTCAGAGTGTGCAAAAGAATCGAAACTGCTTGAAACTGAATTGGATAGTTCCATTTGATTACTAATTCTAGGTATGGACTTGCCCATCTAGATCAAACTAGTACACACACATGTATGTATATACATGTATATATATTATGTAGAGCTTTTATGTTCTCTTGAGTTTGATGTATTTGAGCCAAGAGATGACCAAAGTGAGTTCAATTCTAGCTTTGGGGGCTCTTCTTCTTCTTATTCTTCTTCTTTTCTTTTCTTCGATTAGTGGGGGACTTTCTTAGCGAGTTCAATTCTATGGGCCAAATGAAAAACAAGAAACCTCTTATGGGTGTTTTCCATGACTGATAAATAACTTGAATGCTAGAGGTGTTTTTGGTTCAACATTTTTTAACCTGAAAGGAGATGATAGGCCAAGGGATTATTCTCCATAGGTGTTGAAGAGAATTGATTTGTCTTCTGAAGCAATTGCAATGAGGTGAATGACAGTGGCTTTCGAAAGCTAATGACACTTTGGGTTGGAGCTACGCTTGTCAACTATTTAAATTACCCAAGAATGAATTTGTTTGAGACATTTTGATTGGTTTAATGGATCATCAGGAAGCTACAACTATCAATTGTTCAAAATACCTTGGAATGAATTTATGAGGGACATTTCAGCTGGTTCATGGCCCACCTAGGAACAATGGTTCTTGGTTCTAATTTTTTGAAAAGATTATTAATGGACAGTTTTTGGTTGCAAGTTGGAAACCATCCATCCTATAACCGATTACCCCTACTCACATGTTAATTGTCATCAAGAAACTCGGTGTTACCCATCACTTTAATAATTCAATTTTAGAGAATCTTTACAGTAAATTATTTGACAAAACTATTTTCATTTGAAAATAGTGTTTGTTGGATGGTCACAAGGGAAACCATGCATCTAGAAAACAAAAAATGTAAAGATAAAGCAAAATTGTCCGTGCTTTTAAAATAGTGATTGTTAAAAAGTTGGAGTTGAATCGATATTTAAAGTGAGTGTTTCTAAAATACAAAGGCCAACTAATTTATATAGTAAAATCTGTGTAACAATCAGAGTATAAAGGACCGATATTTGCATTAATTTTTCATATTGTGAAAAGAAAATCTTTATCAAACTTAATTAACTTAAGCATTTGGCTCTCTCGAAGAGAATTGGCTTGTATTAGTAAAGTTCAAAGGCTCTAGTTGTTGGCGCAAAGAATACAATGACAACCAATTGAAAAGAACATTCAAGAAATCACAAAAATATTGTAACAACAATGTAATAATGGTGAATTTGTTATAGCAAAAATGAATGATTCGGAAAATATTTTTCTAAAAATAATTGCTTATATTGCTTATAAAAATGAACAAATGGAAAAGAATTTCACCATTCACAAAATATTTAGACATAAATTATTGTTGATAATGAAATATTTTTCACTAATTAATTATTTTAGATGACAAATACAAAAATTTTGAGGAAAATATTTTTCAAGTCATTTTTTTTTTCTAAACAAACGAAGTCTTGGTAATATTTTAAATGCTAGATATCATCAACTCGACTCACTTACTATCTTCAGTTTGTAATTTAGTCACCTCTATTGAATGCGAAATCTTGCGTTATTTACTCAAATTCAATGGGTGGATTTACCTTCCACAATAGGCATTAATGGGTCACTCGGCTGCATATGGAGCCCAAAAAGGTTTCAAAGTACATGCTAGATGTCATCCAACCAATAAGATATTGGCTTAATGGTAATGGAATTTGTTTCTCTTCTTGTGGTCTTGGGGTAATTCTTTTTGGAGCATTACGAAAGTAAAATTGAATTAATCTAGGGGAAGCACGCCTTTAAGATTATCCCGGAAAGTGGACCGAGATGTGCGAAAGCGGTCCGAACACCACTCTCGGCCACAGAAAACAAAACCAAACCAGCCAAATATCATCCTAACAATATTTTAAATGATTGGCGGGCGGGATGTTACAGAACTCACAATAGTAATATCCAAAAGATAGAAGTAGGGTCGATATTTTTCCACCATTGATTCAATAAATTTTCTTCTGCTCATCACATTATTTTCTAGCTTCATAATCCATAAATCCACCCTTTTATCTGTATGAATCCTAGCAAAATTATGTCATTTCCCCTCTCCCACATTTTTTATTCCTTTTAATCCGCAAAATAATTTACTTTTCCCCAATTTTCCAACAATTTTAACAGGTAAAGCAAGGTAACTCACTTCTCCCAAGCAAGAAAGTGACTAGATTGGAAGAACCTCTTGGAGGACGAGGACGAAATTGAACAAAAAAGGTAAAAATCCTGCGCCTTTTTCCTTTTGCGCGACTGATTTATAATCTTCTGCAGCGGCCCCTCCATTTCTTCATCTTTCAACTTTTCAACCCTAAAATTCTCTCTCTCTACCGGCCAGCGGCTCTGCTACAGTGCACGGCATCTCCGGCGGCGGGTGGCGGCGGCGGCGGAGCGGAGCCACGACCTCTGAGGAGCGGCGGCGGCTCCTGGACGGCAGCGTCCACCAGCTCGATCCTCTCTTCGGGCGGCGGATCCCTGGCCCGAGGTTCGTTCCTCCGCTTCATTTTTCCCGGGCAAAAGCCCCTGCCTGCGATTTACTTCGGTGCCTGCGCGTGTGGAAATGATCGGGGCTATCGATCTCGGTCGCGGAATCGCGTGTAGTTCTGAGCGACAGGCTGTTTGATTCCGGTCGTCTTCAGTCGGTTTGGTCGGATTTTTCGACCGTTACTCAGTGGCGATTGGTTTTTGTCACTGGTGTTCGATGTGTTTGATTCGTTGAGGTCGGCAGGAGTTCGGAATTCGTCTTCCCGCGTTCTTCATTTCGTCGATAGCTGTCCCGTTTTCTCTCATTTCATACTCCGGGTTCGCCGTTCTTTTCTTAGGAAATAAGTAATTCAAAGGTTTGGTTAGGGATCTTGCCCGAAGGTTACGCGGGGCACCCTTTTAGGTTTGCTGAGATGTGTCATACTTTCTCATGGACGTCTGCTGCAGGTTCAATGAGTTTGAAATGTGCAATTCAAAGGACCCTGCCTCTCGAGGGACTCCTTTAGATTTGAGGTATTTGAAGAACTATTTGTAGATGTGGATTCGCGAAGGAAGAGAATCCGAATCCGATAGCCTTAATTTGATTCTTTTGTACATTCCTCAGTTGAGTGAAGTGTTTGGAATTAAGATGACTGAGAGTTTAGTGGACGAAAGGATCCGCAAACAACAATGCTTCCTTTTATTCTTGGCCAAATACAAGCAGCAATACACCAGTCACATGCTTTGAAATTGAACCGATTGAATTTACAAAATTCATCATGGACTCCAGTCCACAGTTGCAAAATATATATATATAAAATAATAATAAAATAAATATATATATATAAAATAATAATAAATTGAAGAATTAGATGGAGGCAAAGTTCTTGGTTGACTTTGTTTTTGGCGAAGATAAGGAAATATTTTGGCAAAAGCTTGAGAATATTAAAGGCAAAGGCATAGTAGAAGATGAGGTGGAGCTTCGTTATGGAAAAGTGATACAGAAAAGTAGTTATGGAACGTGTAATGTCAGCATGGGAGGTTTGATGCTAATGGTTAATTAAAGAGGTACCTAAGTGGAAGTAAAGAGTTCAAATTCTTTCCCCATCTATTGGCTGAAGAGCTAATGGCTGCATTGGGTTGTAGTATCATGTACCCCATGGAAGTTTTTGGTTATATTTTCACAAGCATTAAATTTCTTGCATTCATGTTTGGTTGTCATCTTTTCAATCCTTTTGTCTTGTATATAACTCTGTTATATGAGGAAACAAAGAGAACGGGAACTGATGGAATGTGTAAAGGCAGAATTAGAACAAGAAGAAGTGGCAGCTTAATGCAATGATGAAGTTTCAAATACAACATTGTCCTTGGGAACAAGGATTCTTGAAGGGGAAAGAAGTTCGTGAATGACAAATAATCAGGCTTATCAATCTTAGTTACTGCAGCTGGTGCAATTTGCGCTAGAGAAATGTTCTAGCTGTCACCTTTTCTAGTTGGCTTTTAAATAGTTATTTAGATGCAATCAGTTCTTCTTCTACTTCTTCTTCTACTTCTATGTCTCTTTCTCTGTCTCAACTCTGGTTCTCTTTTCTTTCTTGAAATTATTCCCTAAGTTTTTCTGCTAACATCAGCTTCTAGGTGTTTCAGAAAATTTTTGTGGCTGTTGATTTTATTTTGGTTAGATGTCAGATGAAGTTAAAAGTTTACATACTATATTGTAGATCCAAGAACTGTAATAACCAGGTTTTGAATAATGGCCAAGTCTGAACAAGGGAAAAAAAAAATTAGTTTCTTGCACTGGTGAACATTCCTTTGTTAATTTAGGTGGTTAAAGTTGTGTTTTTAAGGTGGCGTATTATCAATTGGGAGGTTCAAAAAATTTCGAAAGTCCAGGTCTTCTAGGAGTAATGGCATAAGACTTGTGGCTTGTAATTAGATAATTTTCAGGAAGATAATTGTCGTGAATTTTTAACGATTCTTTCTTACAAGCATCCTTGCCAATGGCAATCGCGAACATTAGTAACTTCGTGGATGTGATAATGTTGATAAGAAGGAGCATCCCAAACTACTTGAGTCCTTGATCCTGTGGATTTGTTCATATCTTTGTGGTTTTAGCAATAGATTTTATGCTTATGTTTGCATACATCCATGTTGACAGAGAAGGAGATTTTCCAACTTTTACTTTATACGTCACAAAGATTGATCTTCAGGATCCTTTGGTATCCCTCTTGATCTTTTATGTAAAGGTTTTAAAAGTTCCATTAAGATCTATAATAGTAATTGGTTTGGTTTAGTGGATATGATAACCTTTTTTGTGACTAGTCTATGCAAGAAATCTCGTTTCATTTAATATGATAGCAATATGTGTGGGTATGATTTCTTGTATCTTTTCTTTTTATGTGCCAAAGTTTATAGAGTGGTGGATCATCGTTTATTTTTGTTGCCTCTTAAATGCTACTACGATTTTATTCTGCAGTAGTGCAGACATCAAGTTTAAGTTTTACGTATTGCTTCTTGATTTGCTTTTTTGTTTTACTTTATGTGATGAGTTCATTAAACGAGCAATTATCTTCGCCTTGCAGAATATGAGCAGCTTGGTCGAACGGCTACGTACTAGATCAGAACGAAGGCCAATTTACAGTATAGATGAATCGGATGACGATGATTTTGTTCTCCGAAAACCTGGGGTGACTCAGGACAAGCTAGAAAAGATAGTCAGGGATGACGCGGTCTGTATTAGCATCCTTTTTTTCCATTTTTCCTTTTTTCCATGAGTGTAGCATGTTTAAATCGATGCTTCTCCTTTACACTTGAGAGTATGCATTTAAGATGGAAACAGAGGAGTGGGCTGGAAAAGATGGACAGTAAGGACTGCATACTATCATTTAATCAGCTTTGTGACGGAAAGTGGCTTCCAATTGTGCCCTAATTTGGATTTGGGTGTTCACTGTACTTTTGTGCAGTGCTTGAGATTTGTTTTATTTTCTTTTTCTTATATCTTTTAGTACTGTGATTCGAAACACGTATTCTTGGTTTTGCCATTTTTATTGTTATTATAATAATACTACTATGTTAACCTAGTTATCTAGTTTAGTTTTCTAAATGAAAGTTAGATCACAGTTGCTTCCTTAATGATGCAGTTTTCATTTCTGAACCGGTTATCTGCTTTCTTTGATTAACAGAAGGAAGATTCATGTCAAGCCTGTGGTGAAAGTGAAAATCTTTTGTGCTGTGAGACGTGTAATTATTCTTACCATGCCAAGTGTTTGATTCCGCCACTCAAAGCTCCTTATCCCAGCAATTGGAAATGTCCTGAATGTGTATGGCTCCATTATATGTATTCTCTTTTCATTCTTTTGGCAACTTTTCAATTGTTCGGCTTATGTGAGAACTGGTATTTTGTGATTTCAGGTTAGCCCCTTAAATGATATTGAGAAGATTTTAGACTGTGAAATGCGCCCCACTGCAGCTGACGATAGTGATGCTTCTACACTGGGTACAAAGCAAATTTTTGTGAAACAATATCTTGTGAAGTGGAAGGGATTGTCCTTTCTGCATTGCACCTGGTAATTTTAGGCTGCATCATTTTCTCAGTAATGAGAATTGCCATATGAGATTGATTACTTCTATGATTTTACTTTTTGTGTCTCTTTCGCTATTGCTGGGGAAATCCAACTTTTCGTTGGGTGTTCAGCTTTGCTTGTTATGCAACTTCCATCGTATATTCTGCTCAGGATCCCTGAGAAGGAGTTTTTTAAAGCTTTCAAGTCAACTCCACGGTTAAAGACAAAGGTGAACAACTTCCACAAGCAAATGGCATCAAACAATAATGCCGACGATGAATTTGTTGCCATAAGACCAGAATGGACTACAGTTGATCGGATTATTGCATGCAGGTTTGATTATCTTGACCTCTAGTTCTTTGGGAGATCAATTTATTTTTGTTATCTAATCTACTCTTGAGGTGGGGTTTTGAGTACTAGTGCTCCTAGGTATAATGTTGTACATCCGTTGTGCTGCTAGTACTTTTCAATTTTTCCAACTTAGACTGTCATAAAGAAGAATTGGCTTCTTTATACTTGGTTTGGAAGTCAAGAAAATATTTAATTTTTGATCTGGTTTTATTTATTCCTCAGTTTCCATGCTATGTTGATCTTTTCTACGTTCTCATCTGGCGATTTATTGGTATTTGGATTTTTTATTTTTATTATTAAGCGTGGTGTTGTGTACTGAATGCTGTAGGGGAAATGATGATGGAAAGGAATATCTAGTGAAGTGGAAAGAGCTTTCCTATGATGAATGTTACTGGGAATTCGAGACGGATATATCTGCGTTCCAGCCGGAAATTGAAAAATTTAATCAAATACAGACCAGGTCTCGCAGATCATCTTATACTAAACAAAAGAGTAGCCTTCGAGACTCTTCCGATCTGAGGAAGAAGCAGAAGGAGTTTCATCAGTATGAACAGAGTCCAGAATTTCTTACAGGCGGTATAATTCTCATTGTTTGTTGGTGTTGCATATTGCTGCTTCGATTTATCTTCTGTCTTTTTCCTTATCTTTGTACATCTGTTGCTTGTGATAATGAAGGTTCACTGCATCCATATCAGCTTGAAGGTCTTAATTTTCTACGCTTCTCTTGGTCTAAACAGACACATGTGATTCTTGCTGATGAGATGGGTCTCGGTAAGTCTTTGTCACGAGGAAAATTTATGCACTGAATTTGCTTTTGTGTTTTCTGTGTTAAGCTATTCTTTGTTTTTTGCAGGCAAAACTATACAGAGTATTGCTTTTTTAGCATCTCTGTTTGTAGAAAATTTATATCCATTCTTAGTTGTAGCTCCACTTTCTACTTTGCGGAATTGGGAACGGGAATTTGCTACATGGGCACCTCAATTGAATGTCGTATGTATATTAAACTCTTATTGCATCATATTTAATCAGCAGTATCTGTGACCAATTGATGTGAGGTTGTACTTTCATAGGTCATGTATGTTGGCTCTTCCCAAGCTCGTGCCATTATACGGGACTACGAATTTTACTTTCCTAAGAGCAAGAAGCTCAAGAAAAAAAAATCTGGCCAGCTTGTTAGTGAGACCAAGCAAGATAGGATAAAATTTGATGTCCTCTTAACATCGTATGAGATGATTAATCTGGACACAGCATCATTGAAGCCGATTCAGTGGGAATGCATGGTAAGATCTGTTGGTAATTGAACTCATAAAGATTACCCAACATGATGAAGGCTTGACCCTATGTTTTCCCTCAGATTGTTGATGAAGGTCATCGTTTGAAAAATAAGGATTCTAAATTGTTCCACTCATTGAAGCAGTATTCAAGCAGACATCGAGTCCTATTGACTGGAACCCCACTTCAGGTGAGTTGTTTATAATATTATCCTGTCCTAAGTGTGAAATGACAGTACTGCCAAGTATTAGGATTCACTTGAACAACTTTCGACTTATAGCTAGATCTGCATTCACTCAAATCTTGTAGTGTTTTTTATTATAACAACTTCCTACTTGAATGCTTAGCTTATGTTTGATTCACAGACCATTGAAGCCTTTGATAGAGAAAATCACGTGTCCATTATTTTTTTAAAGATGATGGAGGGTGTAGTTTTCTTGAGGTGCAAGCCAAAATGTCATGAGTTCATTGCCCATATCTTTACAGCTTATGGCCTACTTAATTTCTTGACTTGATGTGGAAAGAAAAACCGTTATTGCCGTACAGACTGATGGGATAAGCAAACCCAATTACATTTGCAGCTAGATTTAGCTTTTTTTAAATTCTGCGTATAATCTTGTTTCCATCCTCTTGTGGCGTGTGCTGAGAACAATTTGAGGACGGTGTTTACTAACTTAGTTGGGGCTGGGGTTTGAGCGACTGAGTTTGGAATGCTGACTGAATTTCTTGGTTAAATTGTCAATCTTTCCTTCTGAACACTGAACCACACGGTCTGTTTATTGGTTCTGTCATTAGTTAGTATCAACCTTATAGTATCTTTTCATTCAGAGAATGTCAGTGGAGCATTTTTGTTGATACAAGTCTGAGTTCCTTTACTTTTTCCTGGTGGAGTCAAGACTAGTGTTAATTTTGTGTGTAATTAATTTAGAAGAATTACCTTGGGTGGGTGGTTCACAGCGAGTAAACTTTGGATGTTGGTTAAAGCATGGAATAGTTAAGCCAAGCACCAGTGTCTTAGTTGCGGTAACAGAACTAAGGATTAGATGTCTTGTGTATGGAATTTTTCCATTTTCCAGCTTTTCTTCTATTCATGTCTGTGTTTTGTATTACCATTGTTTTACTTAAGTTATTGGCAACAATTACTCACAACTGCTTGTTTGGTACATTTTCAGAATAATCTGGATGAGCTTTTTATGCTTATGCATTTTCTTGATGCTGGGAAGGTTTGTCTACATGGACATTTAGAATATATCAGAGTACTGTTTCTAGATCTATGATGGATTTGAATCTGGCTGATACCTCCCCGATCGATTTTGGTGCCTGCAGTTTGGAAGCTTGGAAGAATTCCAGGAAGAATTTAAGGACATCAATCAGGAGGAGCAGATTATAAGGCTGCATAAAATGCTGGCTCCACACCTTCTCCGAAGTATGACTCTTAAACTAGTGATTCAAACATTTCACGATTTACGAAGGAGAACAGACAATTTTTTGTTGACACTTTTGGCTGAAAGAGATATAAATATTCTTGGCCTTTTGTAGACTTCATAAAATGCTGGCTCCACACCTTTTTTGAAGCATGACTAACTAGTGATGCAAATGCTTCACATTTTACAAAGGAGAAGAAACGACTTTTTGTCAACACTTTTGGCTGAAAGAGTTATTTCATCTTCTTGGCCTTTTGTATCCCTTGTCAATTTTTCTTCACTGTAAGTGACAATAATTATCCCTAAGATGCAATTAAATTAGAGAATCAAATGTTTTCTCTCAGTGAAGTTAAATTCCAGTGACGTCCTGGATAGGATTTATACTGATTGGAGACAATAGCTCGCGAGTAGAATATTTGTATGGTTGTAGATGCATGGTATAGTAGACGTATGGTTACCATATGTAATGGGAGTTTCATTTTCAATAGGTTTAGTCTTCTTATTGGATGTGAATCAAATTTGTGTGATACTGCAGGAGTAAAGAAAGATGTCATGAAGGAGCTGCCCCCAAAGAAGGAACTTATTTTACGTGTTGAGTTGAGTGCAAAACAGAAAGAATACTACAAGGCCATTCTAACCCGTAATTATCAGATACTAACACGGCGAGGTGGTCCCCAGGTAGAATGAGAGATTTACTGGAAGGAGCTATATTTTATATTTGACAACACCATTCTAATTAAATTTTGTTCTGAGTGGCAGATATCTTTGAATAATGTGATTATGGAACTGCGGAAACTGTGTTGCCATCCTTACATGCTAGAGGGAGTTGAACCGGACATAGAAGATAGTGGCGAAGCCTACAAGTATATCATGATCTCTTTGATTTTGTATCGTGTTACTGAAGATGGCTTTAATGTTTGCATTTCACAGAATTTTATGTGATTTGCTGCCTAGAACACTTGACATGGTTATGAGAGCAGCCATGTATTTGATCCGATGTTGTGATGGTCTGCTAGTTCGATGTTCAAATTAATGAGTCCCCTTTTTTCTTCTTCTACTTATCTTTCGACAGACAACTCCTGGAATCTTGTGGAAAATTGCAGCTGTTGGACAAAATGATGGTGAAGCTTAAAGAGCAAGGACATAGAGTGCTTATTTATTCACAATTCCAGCATTTGTTAGACTTACTTGAAGATTACTGCACTTACAAGGTATGCATCTGATGTCAATACTTTGAATGTTTATTCTTTTTGGCATGTAATTTGTGGTATTTAGTGTTCTAATGTCATTATTGGCCTATACAATGGGTGCGTTCACATCATATATTCCCATGCAGAAATGGCAATATGAAAGGATAGATGGCAAGGTAGGTGGAGCAGACAGACAAGTACGTATTGATCGCTTTAATCAGAAATCCTCCACCAGATTTTGTTTCCTTCTCTCTACAAGAGCTGGAGGCTTGGGAATAAACCTTGCTACTGCAGACACCGTAATTATATACGACAGGTAATACGGTTGATTTTATCCTAATTTCTAATAGTATCTCAGAGTTTGCCCTGAATAAATATTATTAAGTGGTTTGGCACCTAAATTAGTAAGCTGAGAGATGGTACATTGGTTATGTATGTGGCAATCTGTGATTTGTTGAACTAAAAACTTTTAAAAGAGGATTTGCTTTATTGTCATATCTATGTTAGATGGATAATGGTGTTGACATAGTTATCTTCCTTGGGAGGTGCCTTTCCTCTCCCACGGTAATTAATGTGAAATAGGAGGAAATGAGAATCTATTTTATTTGGCAAGAAAACTTATACCTGGGGCTAACTTTGGAGGATGTCGCTTGTGAGAACAAGGAATCCAATAGGGAGGGTTTGAGGACATGTAGTGTGTTGTTTGTGTAAGCATGTTATGGGGATAATCTTGTTTACGTGGTGTGTTTTGGAGGACTATGGAGTATTTGATACTCCATAGTGAATTGGAGCCTGGAAAGGTAAAGTTTCTTTATCTCCTTCTTTAAGCAGTACTCCTTTTCCCCCTTTCAACCAAAATTTTTATGGATCAGAGATCCTGTTTGTTGTTACTCTCTCAGTACAACAATTTCTCATTCAATTCTGAAATCTATTTTTTCTGATTGTTATTAATTTTGATTATCATTAGATCTGGAACCCGTTCTTTGGGCAAACATAAAGAGTATTTTCCATAAATGAATAAGAACAATGTAGGTGTTTATTTTTATGACATTGGATGTCTGGTTTTATTGGACACCCAATTAGTTTAATTGGGTCATGACATCTCCCATCATATTGCAATTAGATACTTTTTTGTGGATCAGAGATGTTGTGTTGTTACTCTCTCAGTACAACAGTTTCTCATTCAATTCTGGAATCTATTTTTTCTTTTTGTTATTAATGTTGGTTATCACTAGATCTGGAACCTGTTCTTTGGGCAAACATAAAGTGTATTTTCCATAAATGAAGAAGAACAATGTAGGTGTTTATTTTTATGACGTTGGATGTCTGGTTTTATTGGACACCCAATTAGTTTAATTGGGTCATGACATCTCCCATCATATTGCAATTAGATATTTTTGTTTGTAAGAGTAAGGGCTTGTTTCGTATTTGGAAACAACTTGTGGATGGTTAAAGATATAATTTGTAAATGATAATTATCATTTTCCATAAACGTATATCTAATACTATGTATCTCTAATTATATCAAATAATGAGAGATACCAAATTAATCTGTTGTGGATCCTTCTGCAGACATTACTTGTATTTGAGCGTGTTTTTTTGGGGAACTTCTATTTAAGCAATTAGTTCCTTTAAACTTTGTAACAAACACTTGATTGATCAAGGATTCCTTGATTTTAATCAGTATGTGTTTTCTTTAATAAAATTGAGAAATTTGTCTTGAATGATTTATGCAAAATGTAAATTGTGCAAAGTTTCTTTAAAAACTGTCATATCATTTAATGCATGACGTGTTATATATTGGTGTTCGTCTAGTGCACTTTTATTTATACATCTTTCCTATCTTTGCCCATTTTTAACAGTAGGAAATATGATTAGTATCTATGTTCAGTTTTTATATAATTATTGGTCACCTACACGTTATTGTGGTGAAGTTCTTTTAGTTTTTCTTTCTCCTCCCTCCCCCTATGTCTCACACTTGACTTCTCTCTCCCTAAGGTCTCTCTTCCTGCTTGGGCCTCACCCACCCACCCACCCACCCACCCTCCCTCCCTCCCTCCCTCCCTCCCTCCCTCCCTCTCTCTCTCTCTCTCTCTCTCTCTCTCTCTCTCTCTCTCTCTCTAGGTCAATTTATATTCAGGTACAAGAACATTAGATCTGTTGAAAGCTAATTGCTAGAAATTTTATGGGCGGAGTATCTCTTAGTTTTGAACAGATACTGAGGATATATCTCATGAGTAGGAGTTGAAGGATCTTTCGAAAGCAGAAATCATTACTTCTCCTATTATTTGTTTTTAATGTCCGAATGGGATAATAAAAAGCTAGAAAAGACGCGAATAAGGCGTTTTTCAGCTTGTCTATTCCAGCCATTTTGTTGGAGACTTTATGGAATGTATTTCTCTTTAGAGTGGGGGATTGCCTCAATTTTTTTATTCTTTCTTTGGTTCTGGAGTTAGTTGACAGTGTTTATATAAGTATTCCTTTATGACGTGATTAAGGCATTCTAGTTAGTCTAGTTTATGTCAACATTTTAGATATTGCTAATGATGGGTAGCTTTCCTTATGTGGCCTGCATTTATTTTTCTCTTTCTAATGGAAATTTCGTCCACTTTTTTTTTTTTTTTTTTTTTTTGCAGTGATTGGAATCCACATGCTGATCTACAAGCAATGGCCAGGGCTCATCGACTTGGACAAACCAACACAGTTTAGTGTTGTTATTTAGATATACTGCAGGACGTTTTTTTGTATTTTTTTTTTTTTTTTTTGTCTTGACGAAAGAGGTTCCTTTCCTGTGCTCAGGTAATGATATACAGATTGATTACCCGAGGTACCATTGAAGAAAGGATGATGCAAATGACTAAGAAAAAGATGGTTTTGGAGCATCTGGTGGTTGGAAGGCTAAAGGCTCAAAACATTAACCAGGTGGACAGCACCCATCCTCACAGATAACTCCCTCTCTCAGAAGTGAAAATATAGATAACTTCCTTTGAGCAGTTTAGACCTGTTTAAACACTTAAATGTGTTTGCGGAATTTCTTTTGTGTAATACATAGACTATATCTCTGCTCATCATGAAAGAACTCCAGTTTTACACCTACTTCTAACCCCCATCGCCACACCTCAGTACAGCCCCCCTCCCTCCTAGTGGTGAGAGTTCTGATCTGTTATTGTCTGGTCACAGGAAGAGTTAGATGACATAATAAGATATGGCTCAAAGGAGCTATTTGCTGATGAAAATGATGAAGCTGGAAAGTCCCGCCAAATTCACTATGACGATGCTGCCATAGATAGGTGAGCTTCCATCTTTGTTATCTCCATTACTTAAAAAATTATAAATAATCAACATGAGATTGTCATGCTTTATAACAGACTACTTGATAGAGAACAAGTTGGAGTTGAAGAGACGACAGTGGAAGATGATGAAGATGATGGATTTCTGAAGGCCTTCAAGGTTTTTAACTTAGCGTCAACCTTGAAAATTATAGAACTTTTGTCTTTTGTGTGATGTGATGGGAGATTTGTCTTTGTCTAGTGAGCTTAAACTACACAGTGCATTTAGTTTTAGATTTCTAATCTCCAAGAAAGAAGTGGCTTAGGAGTTATGAGACTCTCCAAATGGCAGTTCTTTACTCCTGGATGAGGGATCATTGGTAGGCAGGATAACTGACAGTCTGTCTGGTTAACAGGACTGAGAAAGTGGGAATAAAATAAAAGGAATTGGTGGAAAAAAATTGAGAACGAGAATAATAATCACTCGCTGAGTTACCTTGTTTGATGACGCTTTAGAAATGAATGTATGGTTTAAATTTTGTAGGTGTGAATTACTATGATACTAAATAATACATGGATTTCTAAGATGTACTTACCACATTAAGTTTTCTTCCACAAAAAGATGCCAAGTAAAAGCCTTAGCTATTGGTCCATTTATGAAGTTACAATATTTGTTGACTTTGATTCATTACCACCTCTCCCTATTCCCATTCCATCAGCTCTGTACCTGGTAGGGCTTTAGTATATGACAGCCAAGCAGGCACCTTTTGTTCACATCCTTCATCAAGAAAATCCATCCTGCTTCACGGTGCAATGTTTTGAGGCAAAGAGGTAGCGAATCACAACCAGAGGAGATCGATAATTTCTTTCGATTTGATATTCTTTTCCTTTTCAAGGGGGGAAGAGGAGGCTAGGGGTTGTGGTTGTTGTTTTACTTCGTTGGGGCTGCTGAATCGCACATTTCCTTGCTAGGACTAATCTTTCGATAGGCATGAGGTTTAGGGCTATGGTCTGACATACTGCTATCTGACAGTTATTTGACCTTTCACTGTACATTTTTCCCCACGAGGAACTGTATAACCTGTTCACGTTTTAATTTCACACTTTCTCAATTCTAAATCATTGCATTTGGCCTTGTTGCACGTCTTTTAATCAAGAAAGCGAGACACTGGCTGGGATGTGACCTGGATCAAAGTCCTTCTAGGATGTTCCTTCTGTATTCCATATCACCACAGGCCTTCCTTTTTCTTTTTATTATCATAGTCACTGGCGATTTGGCTTCTGTGTTCTCTGGTGGGGTAAATCTTTTTTGTGAGATCCACTTAGATGTGGAAGGTTTTCTAATAACTGTAAAGAAATTGCGAGCTTTATGGGCTTAGTTCCACACTGTGTCATTTTTTGTGACCTGGCAATGAAGGCTGGGTTGAGCAGCTAAGCTGATACTCTGGGAATGAAACTAAACTTCACAAGGAGACAAAGATTACACAAATGGGAGTCCCTGCATGTCTTGAGTTGGCTTATTCTAGAAATGATCAGACTGCCAACACTTTATTCAGATGTATGCTATTAGAACTTTAGTTTCTCCATTTGAATTCATAAAATTTATGTGACCTTCTTCCATTGCTTGAGCCTCTATATACTTATTGGTGATATCTATGATCTAAACAATTTGACTTACTGCTGAGCACTCCATGGAGTAGAGTCCAAGTGTCGGTTCTTCATTTTTAGGGCATCATGCTATGAATCACTATAAATGCCTTTTTTCTAGGTGGCGAATTTCGAATATATTGATGAAGTAGAGGCTGTAGCTGAAGAAGAAGCGCAGAAGGCTGCTGAAGAGAGTAAATCTAACATGAGCAATTCAGAAAGAACAAATTTCTGGGAAGAGCTGTTAAGAGATAGATATGAAGTGCACAAAGTCGAGGAGTTTAATGCCTTGGGGAAGGGGAAGAGAAGTCGAAAACAGGTTTGTACTGCATGTTTTTGCCATGCTATAAGAAAGTGGCTCGGGTGTGCTGTTGATGATGATTATTGAATGAATCAAGCTCTAGGGAACTTTTTCTGTTAGGCTGTCAAAGAATTTCTCATTTTTATAGAATTACCTTATTTCCTGTTATATGTTTGGAGGTCTAGAGCGATCATTAACACACAATCAATCTGAACATTCAAACTTTGTTCTATTCAAATTGGGTTATTGTGAATTTTATAGATGGTATCTGTTGAGGATGACGATCTTGCCGGACTGGAAGATGTGAGTTCCGAAGATGAGGATGATAACTATGAAGCTGAATCCACTGATGGTGAAGCTGCTCTTCCTGGAATTCAAACTGGAAGAAGGCCTTATAGAAAGAGATCTAGGGGTATGTCAATTTCTTTTTCCATTTTAGCCGGTGCAATTTGTGCTTGATTACCATATTGTGCTTTTTCACTGAAGTGCTCATCTTTGATCATGTTTCTGCAGTTGACAGTACGGAGCCACTTCCTCTTATGGAAGGTGAAGGACGATCATTTAGGGTACTGGGATTCAATCAAAATCAGCGGGCAGCCTTTGTGCAGATTTTGATGAGGTTTACTTCTGTATATGCAAAATTCAGTATCCATTTATTGGGTTCAGATTAAATCCTGCAAGCTTGTGCAGTGATGAACAGACAATTTCTTTCTTTTCTCTCTCTCTCTTCTTCTTCTTCTTCTTCTTCTTCTTCTTCTACTTCGCATTTTTTTTTTCATAGGTTATCGTGGATTCTGCATTTTAGAAAGTGAAGCTTATTATTGAAAATGTATTATTATGAGTTAAGAATAAACTTTTATAATGAGACTTACTTGGAGCTCTGATGCAGATTTGGAGTTGGTGACTTTGACTGGAAGGAATTTACTCCCCGTTTAAAGCAGAAGACTTATGAGGAAATTAAAGAGTAATGTGTTACCATCTTACTTTATAGTTTTGGGAAACTAGGGATTGGAACATGATTCTAATATTTTGCTCTTTTGTTTGATATTTTCTGTATAAGATATATTCTGTTGGATGAACTTTTGCAGGTGCTGTTATGTGTTACTTAGGCAACTCATACACTTGAACAGAAATGTTTGAGTTACATTTTTCAATTTTCCTCAAGAATGAGTTTTGGTTTTATCAATTCCCTTTTTCTCAGGATCACTAGATAGCACAGGTCTAAATAGGCGATTATGATCTTTCTTTCTTCTCATATAGTATGCTTTAGGCATCTTAATACTGTCAATTAAGACAGATTGGAGGATTGACTTATTGAAGCTTATTCCAGGTTTATATATAAGACTACTGGGAGTACTTGGTACGCTTATGGTGGGATATTGCAATTTGATGTTTAGTTTGGGCCTTCCCCCCTTTTTTTAGAGAAAGGGGGAGAGGAGGAGGAGAGAGAGAAGAGAAGGGGGGTTCAGGTTCAATGGAATATGCTGAGGTTCTCTGTAAAAGGAAGTTCCGAATACATTGCAATCACTGAAACTGGAGCAATGTTGCAAGTTCAGCCGTTCAGCTCATATCACTGCTTTGTCCTTATATGGTGCATGTTTATATCTACTTCATTGAGTGTAGATTGTCGCATGGTTGCACTTGTAGTATTCCAGTTATTTTGTCAATTTAGTTCAGCTTACTATATGCATAGTGTGCTGTGTATGATTGTACAGCTGTCGATCATACTACACATTGGTAAAATATCCATTGCAGCAAGATATTAGTTTTTGGTATATAATTGGCTGAAGTCATCACTTTTGGATTTTGGATTGATATTTGGCATGATAAATGTGTATGCCATGCACGTTTGAGTAGCATCAAGCCATAATTGTATTCCTCCTAAAGCTGTACTTGTTCTAGTTATAATTGGTGTTGCTAAGGAGTGGATCTGTTCTTACAGATACGGAAGACTATTCTTGAGTCACATCGCTGAAGAAATTACAGATTTGCCAACCTTTGCAGGTAATTAGTGCTTGTGTCCTCTGTTTACTTAAATCTAGGGATTTTGTATGTCACATTTTGTTAATTATCTTGCTGCTTCTTGTGCCTTGTTTCTCATGATGGTTTTTTACAGATGGTGTACCAAAGGAAGGACTTAGAATACAAGATGTCCTTGTCCGAATTGCTCAATTGATGCTGGTAAAGGAAAAGGTAATTTTGTCAGTAGTGCTTTAATCTTTCTGTCAGTGTATCAGACAAACATATATTGAAGTCATTCGTTGACAGGTGGGCTGGGTTTTTGTGCTTGTCTTTTGCATTTGTCTTGTTTAGTAACACTGGAATCAATTATAGCATATGCAGAGATGGGCCATTTGGCGTCCATTAGGTCTGAGGCAATTTGCTTGATGCTTGGGCTATGATCAATGCGATTATCTAAGTGAAAAAATTAGCTGATCTGGATCAATTCTCACGATTTTGACAGACATCAAGTTGATCTTTGATAAGCGTATGATATCATAGTGCACTGATTATCTGAGTGAAAAGATAAGCTGATCTGGAGCAATTCTTACGATTTTGACAGACATCAAGTTGACCTTTGACAAGTGTATGATATTAAACTGCACCAATGTGGTTCCTCCTATTTGCAACCTAGTATTTGAAAAAGATCTAAATAATGCAACATCCCTCATTTTGAAGGACTGCCTATCTTTCTCCTCCAAATAGTCAAAAAAATGGAAGCAGGGATTACAGACAAGACTTTCCATATTGTTACAACAGTTCAACCTTGACCAACCTAAGAGTTACCGGCTAACAGACTCTGCCTGTGGGCAAACTAATGTGCAAGAATGATAGAGACGCATTTCAAAGTCTCTGAATCTTAAGGCAATGGAGCATAGGAGAAAAAAATATGTATAATGCTTACCAATAGAGCACCTGCTGGCTAGCAGCCAAGCGTTTCTCTCCAAATTTTGTATGGTTAAATTTCAACCCCCAGCACTCCCATTAAAAAAAAAATCTGTAGGTTATTTAGTTTTCAAACAAATCTTGCAAGGAAAAGGTTGCCAGCTTCTGCTGTGTACGAGTAATAGCTCCTGTAGGCTCATTTGCCAGGGAAGATCCCATGATAGCTATTTAATAGTCATCAGATAATCTCTCCATTAAATGATTATTTGTAAAAAGGTATTTTGGAGGTCAATGGCTTATGATACTGGCTGTATACTGTGGTACTTTATGACAGCTACTGGGTGGGAATCACTGCAGGCATTTGATTGCACCAAAGACGTATTTTGTTAGCCTATCTATCAAAGGAATTTCTCTGGTCTGGTCCTTATCAGGGATAAAAAGTACCCATGATCAGGATTTATGTATATTCTATAGCTTAAGCTTATCATTTTGTAAATTTTCATATTCATTTCATATGTAGGTTGTTTTTTTTCCTAATGTTCACATGGAAAGATTTGGCCTGTCGGTCGTTTTATGTGTTACTGATTCTGCCTTGATAGCTTTCTTCCTTCCAATGGTGCACGATTTCACTTTCAGTCCCTGAATTAACTTTTGCACTTATTAATGGTGCTTGCAGTTTAAAACTCAAAGTAAACTATTTTGATTGTGATAGTTCATATTGAAGGATCACTTGCTTTCTTTGGCCTGATCTTGAAGAGTTTGGTCATATGATGTACGTGTCTTTAATCATAACTTGAAGAAGTTGTAGGTGGTGGTGTCCACATACAGTCTCTAAGAATCTGTACCGAACAATGCTCTACACACTCATAAATTCAGTTCGGCATATGAAGATTTAGAAAATAAAATTGTTTTATTGTAGGATGTTTGCCTACTTATCAAAAATGATAACATGTAACTACAGGGGATTTTAATTTTTAAAATAATGTAAGTTACCTTTCAACAGAATTCAAGGAGATTTATGTTATTGTTGACTTCAGAAGATGAAGATGCCTGTCTGCTAAACATGCCTGTCTGCTAAACAAACTTGTGGAGGTTAGATAAATTTGGAATTTAAGTTGCATGTGTGCTGTTCACTAAAGATCCGTCACATGGTTTGGCACCTTCCTGGTCATTTTGCAATAAGAGATCTATGGCTAAAAAGAAGAAAAAAAAAAGAATTGCTTGTCTGCTAGAGCTGGGGCTTACGTAATCAAGAAGTATATGGAATTACAGCCTGCTTCCCTGTGCCCTACATAATGTTCTGACTCAATCAGTTGGGGATACAAACTTGATGTAGCTTTATGATTGGATCATTTTATGTAGGGTGGGTAGGGTATATTTCATAATATATTGTTATTACATGAATTGGCCATCTTATTTGTTTTGTCTCTCTTGTGCATTTCTTGGCCTTTGACTTTTGGTTATGTGCAAGCTGAATAGTATCAGTTCAGCCATGAGTAATGGCGATAGCATTTTCTGAAAATGTAGGTGCTGTCAGCATCAGAAAATGTTGGGGCACCACTTTTTCCAGAGGAAATATTATTGCGCTATTCTGGATTGAAGCCTGGAAAATTTTGGAACGAGGAACATGATTTATTGTTACTGCGAGCTGTGCTCAAGTATGCCTTCTAACCTGTTTATTTACTAAATTGGTGCTCTGACATCTGGTTTCATATGGTTAGTATCTAACAAGTGCTCCAAATTACTATGTTTTTAAGAGCGAATTTTCCAGATTTCACTTCAGTGTATGTCCCATCATTGCCTCCAGCATTTCCCCAGGAGACTTCATACTACTTTTAGTAATGAATGAATCCTTATAAGATTAGCGACTCAATAATTTACTAATCCTTTTTCTGATTTTTTTCCATGCTGATGTGACTGAGATTCCAATGGCACTCATCGGACCAGTCTGCATGATAGAAAATGATTCCAGTTGCCAGAAGCTAGGTGAACTTAAATAGCACTTTTTTTTCAACAACATCACCACAATCAACAAACCAATTCTTATCTTGTTAGGTAGTTGTGGACTATATGAAAGTGTTCTATTTTATTGCGGTCGGTTCTCTGTCAAGTCTTCTGAAAAAAATAAAAAGTCCATATCTTTTTAAATCTTCTTCTTCAAAATTGGTTTTCTATGCCCTATATAGCCTGACTCTTCATTTCAGCAGCTCATCATTGGAGCATCCAGAGGCCTTTGTCTCACATGGCAAAACACTTTGAAAGAGTATCTGCTATCTTATCTTCAATAGGCCCTTCACCCACGTTTGCTCCAAATAATTTCATTCATTGTGTATCTTTCCTAGAGTGTCAGCACATCCATGAATCATTTTCATCTCCACTACACTCAATTTGTGTACTTGGTGGTGTTTGACCGCCCAGCATTATGGTGCCATAAAGCACTGCTGGTCATATTGTCACCCTATAGGTTTCCCTTCTGCTTTAGTGGCATTTGGCAATAGCCAAAACACCACATGTACATCTTGATGTAATCCATCTTTCTTTTGCTCTACTAGTAAGGTATTTGTCAATTTCCATCCTCTTGCAAAATGGATTCAAGTAGCGAACCCCTACTCTTACTGATTTTATGCTACTCCTTACATGAAAACCGGTAGACTCCAAACTTTTCCACCAGAGTTCAAGCTTCTCATTTACTCCTTTTTGGTTTATCATGTAGGAGCAATATATCGCTTTGTACCAAGAAAAGTGCCTTTTTCAGATCTGCTTAGGCTGGCTTCTTTTGAAAAGTGTCATTCCATTTAATTTCTTCTATTAGTAGGGATGTCATACTAGATTGCTGGTCTAGGGTATCATGTGTACCTGATGAATGAGAAGTAAACCTTCCTGTTTGTATTAATTTGATTCTCGTTGTATCATTTCTGTCCTTGAATTTGAAGGCATGGATATGGACGATGGCAAGCTATTGTGGATGACAAGGACTTGAGGGTTCAAGAGGTCATCTGTCAGGAATTAAATCTCCCCTTTATAAATGTACCTATCCCAGGACAGGTTCCTGTTCAACCTCAAAATGTTACTAATAGTACTGATGCAACTGCAAGCAACAACCAGCCCCAGGGAAATGGCAATGGAAATGATCCAGCCGTTAATGTATCACAGAGAGTGACTGAAACTGCCACCCAGGGACAGGTGTATCAAGATTCTAATCTTCTATATCATTATAGAGATATGCAGAGAAGACAAGTTGAGTTTATCAAGAAAAGGGTGCTTCTTTTGGAAAAAGGACTTAATGCAGAGTATCAGCAAGATTACTTTGTGAGTTTAAATCTCTCCAGTTTCTGAACACTTACCATGAAGAAATTATTTTACTGAAAGTTCTGCTTGAAGTAATTTCAAGGAATGTGGCTTTATAGTTTACTGTGTTGGGCTTCACTGTCTGCATAATGGAGACTGCATCAAATTTTGAAGATTCGGGGTATGATTGGGTTCAGAATGAACATAATAGGGAAATCAAATGTGGTAGACCAGTTCTGGAATAACTGGATTAAATTAGAAATGAGGAGTAAATTATTAGCTCGTAGATGCCAATACTAATTTAAATGGTGTTTACCCCCTTTTTTTCTATTCTACCCGTAGTATACAGAGTAGGGTGTGGTCCCTTGGGATTTCCACTACAAGTTTTTCAGGGTATTGGGTAAACTTTTGATATTGCAAACACTCATTTAATCCATCTGGTTTCTCATCAGGCTAAAATAAATGATTCATTGATCTGAACGGGGCAAAACTTTGTTATTAACGTTGAGCATTTTATGTTACTCCATCATATCACATTGAGGTTTTGGTTGATTCATGCCTGGCTGATACTTTTTTCCACTGATTAATTGATTTCAGGGAGAGTTAGGAGCAAATGGGAATGCTTCTGAGGCGCCTGAATCTGAACCTCGAGCACCAGAGGCACCCCCTCCAAGCTCTGATAATGTTGATATGAAGATAATTGAGCAGCTGCCTCAGATTAAAGTCATTGGTAAGGAACCTTCCCTAGTCTTCAATTTTGGGTGATTGTTTCAAGCTTATTAATGATGTGGACCTCATAATGACATCTTTCATTATTTTTTTATAGAAAGAAATTCTTCTTTTCTTATTTTTTCTTTTTTTGCTTATATGTGCTGATGCATTTATTTCTTTATTACATGCACACTTCTTTGATGAATATTATCTTTTATAAGTATATGAAAGGGAACCAAGGGGGTGTGTATTCCATTCTAATGGCATTTAGTGTATGGGTGGGAGGAAATCAGTTCGCATCTTTAAATCCTTTACATATAAATTTTTCTCACAAGTTAATTATGTGACCATTTTGAGTAGGAGAACGCAGGATTATTCCAAACGGCGGTCGCTGATTTCGTGTGCGACCATTTTTTTCAAATATTTTTCCCTCTACTGCAACCTGATTTATAGTTCGGATATGCAAGTCCTTAAATTTTTTGTAAAATGGTATATATTGAATTAAAAGAACCTTGCCTAACATAGTTAGGCATATTATGATATATTATGTGATCAAGGACAATTAAGCGTTTGAAGAAGAATCTGAGCTTGAACACTAACTTCAGCTCTTAATATAGTATGTTGGTCAAGAAAAACTCATAATAATTATAGATTATGGGGGTTGAAATATTCTAAGCAAACTGGACTTATGCTGATAAGTAGAGATCAAGGGTAGAAAGTATACGACCATTCTTCATTTTTTCACTTGATGTGCACACGATAGGGATTATACAACAGAGAGGAATGCTGCATTTTGGGCAATAGATGCAGGACATATTTGCATTTAGAACTTAGAACTATCTATTTATGTCCACAAAGAAGTACATTGATTGGATGACTCTTTTGTGTCAACTCTTTCCCCGTGGTTCATTGTATGTTTGTCAACAGCTGCAGAGGAAATCTCCACTGTTGCTTGTGATGATGATTCAGACCGAATGGAGCTTGCGCGGGTGTATAACAAGGTGCCTCTATCACATTTGTCTATGATAACTTTATTTCGAAACGTTAGCACATTGGCTTTGGTGCTGTGAAGATGAATTCTGTCCATGAAACTTTTTTTTCTTCTGAGGAGCTCCACGGTTGATCTTTAATTTTTCCATCTTGATTGCAGATGTGCAAGGTTGTTGAGGATAATGTTCATGAATCAGTGCAGACGTTCTATTCTGACAGCCCGGCCAGTCATAAGTTGCGGAAGAACCTTATTCCGCTTGAAAACGCCTTTGAAAGCATAACTCGAATCCTAACACCTGAGTCAGGTGACCCTCCTAAGTCAGAAGATCCAGTGGTTGGTCCAGGTCAACAATCAAAGGCTGAATCGTCCAAAACCACTTCTGCATCCTTCACTCAAGAAAATGGCAGCGCGAGTGCTGCCATGGCAGACACTGAAATGCAGGAGTTAAATGAAGATACGTCGACGACAGAAAGCAGGTTAGCCTTAGCCCGTGAGAATTGCACGCGGGAAGAGTATGTGCCTCCAGATGATGCTGCCGCTGGTGAAGATGCTAACTTACCTGGGATTGAACCTTCAAGCTCGGCTGTCACTAAGGACGACGATGTGGAAATGAAAGAGCAGAATGTCCCTGACGAGGCAGAAAACCCCGAACCCAATGGAGATGGTGGTACTTCTGAGCCTGTGATCGTATCGGACGACTAAAAGATACAGCGGCGACATTGCTGACCCAGCAGCAGGGTCACCTCTTTAAGAATAAAGTTCTTACAGACTATCATTCCGAACCATCTGAATCTTACATTATTGATGCATGAGACTTTTATTGCTAGACTCTTTGCTCGGGAGGTCCCGACGGAAACGATGCGCCCGTCTCATTTGGATTTTCGAGGTCGTTTGTTTCTCTGCTGTCTCGGCATCTCCTAATCATTTGGAGTCGGTTTACAGTTAATTGTTTAAGACTGGTATGGTGCAGTTTAATTGCCGAGAGACTTGATCTTTGCTGCAGTTTGAGACTTTGAACAGAATAATGGCTTGTGCCAATGTTTGACCGGCAGGGCGTATGGAGGGGCACTCCATGTACATATTTTCATAGCAGCTTTTCAAATTTACTTTTCAAATTTACCTTCTGCAATATTTGCTATATGTCGAAGGAAATGCCTCCTTGGATTTATCCATTTCGGTTTTTATCTTCTTCTTTTTCCCCCGCAAGATGAGTTTTTTCAAAGGCTAGGATTTGTAAAGCGGTCGAAAGATAGAAAATCATCGCGCCGCTTTCTAAATTCAAAATCTGCATATTACTTACGAAAATAAAATAAAATAAATGTTCTTTTTCTAATTTACGAAATAATTGCATGTGGTGCGGGAGTTGAGGAGTGAATCTTTTTTTATTTGCGGATCGGACAATAATTTAGTATGTTCATATTATTCAATCTGCCATGATAAAGAAAAAAACGTGGGCACAGTGAAATCATCAGCCTTTTCTTTCCTCAGGCAAGAGGGAAACGTTATAATAACGTTAGAATTAATTTTTTTTTATAAAAAAAAAATTATATGATTTCGTACCGTTTCATTCAATCACAGTTGTCCTTGTATTTTTATCTACTCCAAGAGGAGAAAATATCCTGTGTGTTTAATATCCGAAAGATGTCGGGAGGAAATGGTTTAAGGTCATGTCTACCGTTAATTTTTTTATTTTTTTAAAAGCAAAATTATATAATTTTGTATTTGGATGAAAATTTCAAAGGGGCGTTTTCTTCCTTGTGGATTTTCCACAGAAAAGGCCAAAAGAAGAAAAGCACATATGCATGTTCAACACGCGTTCAAACCGCCACCTGCGGTACGACTCCCCTCGCTTTACGGTCTCCTCGTAATCATGAGTCGAACCTCATCCGAATGTTAAAAAAAAAAAGGAAGAAGGAAAAAGAGATCCCCAGTTGCTCACGCGCCTCCTCTCGGTTTGCAGTGCACGCTCTTGTCAATCATCTTAGAAAAGAGATCGAGACGAAGGGGATGGAAAAAGGGGGGGCGCGTAATCATGAAGATTGCGACTTCTGAACGTGCACAAACTTCAGATTTAAGCATGATTGTTGGGCTTCCTATATCTTCTTCGATTTGATAGAGCTAAGTAAGTACTATGAATCTCGTGATATAATCTTATAACAACCCACTAATATTCAACGGCCAATTAAAAATTGCAAGTTGGAGACCTAGGACGACATCTAATTTAAGCCGGTGGAGGTAAGTGAGATAGGTATGATTTGGGGTTCTTATTTTCATAAAATGTGATTGAGTATCGTGTTAAACTCATTTGGAAATATTTGTCAATTGTAGGATGAGAGGAGGTAAGAAAAATGACCCTCGATCGTCGCCACGTTAGCTCCACTTGTTCTTTTACGTGATTTATGGGATGATCGGTTTCTAGTCCAATCTAATAAAACTTTCACTATTTTTTGTTCATATTTCATTTAGAATAACATCTTATCGTTCAAAGCATGACCAAAAACAAAGTTAGAACTCAAGATGAATTTTGTGCTTTCAAGATTTTTATTTCCTTGAAAACAATAAACAATAATCACTAATTTTTTTAAAGAAATAAATGCATTAGGTCCAGTTACTCTATATAACTGGAAATTGAACTATTTGACACCAATTTAACTTTTAAGAATCAAGAACTAGAATGATATTTCTGAAAACTAGATCAAATCAACATAAATTCTCGAATATGACTGTTTGTCAGCAATGGCTTATCCCTTTCTCACAGTGAACACGTCATCAATTGGGGGAAGATACTAGAAGAGTATATTTGAATGCAAGGAAGATCCAAATTCAATGCATTTCCAGTTTAAAACCATTATTAAAGTGAACCCCATCCATTAAGGCCCTCCTCTCCACACCTCACGCGCGCACGCGCCCTCTTCCCACCGTCCACGGCGCGTAGAATACTTCTCTCTCTCTCTCTCTCTCTCTCTCTGTGCGAAACGCCGCCGTTTCGACCCGCCGAGATTTTCGCACACTTTCTTGACCTTCAAAAATCTTCACTTTGTCCGAACAGTCTGCCACTTCCCCTATCTCTTCTTCTTCCTCCTTTTCCTTCTCTTAGTCTTCCTTCGAGTCCAAGCTGAAAGATCCGAACGCCCATCTTCGTCCCCCTTCGATCCGCCCCTCTCCGAGCTTCTTCGGGTCGCTGGAGTCTCTCCTGAGATCTGGGTCCTTGGACCGCGTGCTTGAAGCGAGCTCCCCTGTTTCTTGATCGGCGGATAAGGTAGGAAGGCGCGGCGGCGGCGGCGGCGGTGGTGGCGGGGGGTGAAAGCATGGAGAAGTACGAGCTGGTGAAGGACATAGGATCTGGCAACTTCGGGGTGGCCAGGCTCATGAGGAACAAGGAGACGAAGGAGCTCGTCGCCATGAAGTACATCGAGCGTGGTCACAAGGTGGGTGCGTGGGTGTGTGGGTGTCTGTTTGTTGGGGTTCTCTGTTGTAAATTTTTCAGCTTTGGGGTTTTCTTTGGTACCCAGTTGGGAAAGATCGAATCTTGGGTGTTGTTGGAGCTTGCTGATGGGATTTTGGTTGATTGGTCTTCTTGGTTTTGGGTTGTAGATTGATGAGAATGTGGCTAGAGAGATTATGAATCACAAGTCGCTTATCCACCCGAACATCATCCGCTTCAAGGAGGCAAGTTTTGTGATTTGATGCTCTTGCGACGCCTGTTTTTTTTTTTTTCCTGGGCTTATTTCGTGGGCATTCTGTGGAGCGATTTCTTGTGAATGTTTAGTGGACGACTTGAATGCGTGAGCTTGAAGCGATGATTGATACGATGCAGGTTGTTCTGACTCCTACTCATCTCGCCATCGTGATGGAATATGCAGCTGGTGGGGAGTTGTTTGAGAGGATCTGCAATGCTGGGAGATTTAGTGAGGATGAGGTCTGCTAAGTATTTTCCTGATTTGAGTGTTTTATCGATGACTGTGATGCGAAATTGGGTTGCGGGGCCAAACGAAATCACCTTGAAACATAGACTTTATGTTGCTAATTGCTTTAGTTACTGAAAGATTAAACAAAAGGGGAAAACTTTCCATTTCAGGTAAGGCCAAACAAAAAAAAAAAATCTGTCCGGTTTGTCCTTCTGTTTGGAGATTACACTGAGCTCGGTATGTTTGATTTTGAGCTCAAGATTTGCTTTGCGTAATTCACGCAGGCTAGGTATTTCTTCCAGCAACTCATCTCAGGAGTCAGCTATTGCCATGCCATGGTGAGCATAATGTCGAGTTGCCATCGTTCTGTCTTTCTGCTGTAGCTTTGGACTAATTTTTAATCCTGTATATCTATTACAGCAAATATGTCATAGAGATTTGAAGCTGGAAAATACTCTACTGGATGGTAGCCCTGCACCTCGTCTGAAGATATGTGATTTTGGTTATTCAAAGGTAACCTGTAGATGAAGTTGGATGAAAAGTGTCCATGTGCTTATTCTAATCCTATCGGTAACTTTTCCTCTTCTTTGTCCATGCATCTCTAGTCATCCATTCTGCATTCAAGACCCAAATCGACAGTTGGAACTCCAGCATACATTGCACCAGAGGTTCTCTCTAGAAGGGAATATGATGGCAAGGTATGCCAATTTGATGCTTTTAGATAGGAAGTAGTTCCACAGTGATTTACAGCTCCAATCTTCGATGCAAGATTTCATTTTGTCTTGTGCTGAAGGTGTGTATGGATGTGTGGCTCTTTTCAATTGCCAGTCGTGTTATAGTTTATAGTGAATTACAAGATTACACTGCAGCTTCAAGAGTTCTGCAATCCTTTCATGTTTTGGATGAGCAAGCAATCTTCTCTACAGTCCTTTTTTTTTTTTTTTTTTTTTTTTTTTCGGGTCATGTTTTGGATGGGCAAGCAATCTTTTCTAGATTGTTTCACCTCATGCTTCTTGCTATTAACTTATATTGGCATACAACCAGGACTGTTATGGATCAAGGTAATCCATCACATAATTTTCGGTTTCATATGACCTTTTGCAGTCTCCTTTTGTATATGATTTACTGGAATGCTAATTCTTGCCAACGTGTGAGTACCTGGCTATGATATCTTTGAACTCTTCTGTGGGGCTAAAATTTTTCGATCTTGTCTTCATTAAATCTCTTCAATAGATCTGCACATTGAACATTAAGTAGGTTGATGTGTCCTGCCTATAGCAATACAGATGACCTTACATCTTGTGTCTACAATTGCCTCTGAATCCACCATATGCCAAATTTACTGTTTATCAAGGACCTACTTTATTTTGCATCAACTATTGCTCCTGAATACATAATATGCCAAAGGTACTGTCTATGGCTCACTTGATGAGAGATCTGCTTGCCAGAGATGAGAACCAGTCTACTTTTAAGCATTTCTTTTGCTCTCCTTTTTTCTCCTCACAATCATTGGATTTGATTTCATCATAAGCACTCTTAGCTTTGCCCCCAGTTGCAATCCATTTTAAGGTTAGGATTAGGATTTGATGTCTCGTATTTTTTGGTATAAAAACTGCATCTGAACCGAAATTAAGAGTAGAAAGAGAATGAACTGAGGGACTGGAAATTGGAGGAAGAGGAAGTTCCTCAGCTGTTTGGAGTAACTTAAACTGTTTTGAATCGTGTAAAATGTAGAATTCTGATATCTTGAATTAACCTTTGTGTCCTCCAAGATGTCCTATTAAAGACAAATACGTTTGAGTCAATTTGGTGATCAAATGGGAACTCTTACACAAAAATTCTGTCCATATTCTTATAAATTAAAAATAGCGAATTCTGTCCATTTACTGCTCCAAGATAGAGCGATGAGAACTCGTGCTTTGGAAAGTAAATTTTTGAGTCCACGTTTTCCAGTTGTGTGATAATTTTTCTGCAATGAGGCAAAAGTTAAGAAGTGTGTCCTCTTGAGTCTTATTGGTTCCTTGAATATACAGATGGCAGATGTGTGGTCTTGTGGAGTAACTCTTTATGTGATGTTGGTTGGAGCGTATCCATTCGAAGACCCTCAAGACCCAAAGAATTTTAGGAAAACTATGAATGTGAGTGTACTTTCTTTTAGGCAGATAATTGATGTAATCCATTTCCCTTTCTCACGCCACTTAAACTGACACACATGTTTTCTTTTTGCAGCGTATAATGGCTGTACAGTATAATATCCCCGACTATGTTCATATATCTCAAGACTGTAAACACCTCCTTTCTCGCATTTTTGTCGCAAGTCCATCCAGGGTATGTAGATTAAGGAGATGTGCTTTTATCTGAGGATGCAATCAAGTGAACTGTTGAATGTCAATGATTGTTTGTAACATCTCCCTTTCCTTTTGAACCATGCGCCAGGCCATGCATACGTTCTTCCTGCTATTTCGACTGTCATATTCTTCTATTTTGGCCACAAGGTGTTTTGCTTCATCGTTTGACTAGTGAGGCTGGGATTAGTCTATAACAAAAAAATAAAGAACAGAAAACCCAAGCTTGGTGGTGGGAGAAGCGATTGGGTCATTACTTTTCTGTGAAAATAAGAATTGTATTAACAGTCCTTGCATCCACTCTAGTAACTGTTACTGTGATATTCTTTCCAGAGAACCACCATCAAAGAAATCAAGAGTCACCCATGGTTCCTCAAGAATTTACCAAGGGAATTAACAGAAGCAGCTCAAGCCATAGAATACAGAAAAGGAAACCCGGGTGTCTGCCTTCAAAGTGATGAAGAAATCATGAAAATTGTGGAAGAGGCTAGAGTTCCCCCTCCTGCTTCCAGAACAGTTTCAGGCTTTGGTTGGGCAGGAGAAGACGACGACGATGACGACGATGGAGAGTTGAAGGAAGGAGACTTGAAAGAAGAAGACGTGGAGGAAGATGACGAAGACGAGTATGAGAAGAGAGTGAAGGAGGCACAAGCAAGTGGAGAATTTCAGGTTACCTAGATCTATTCCTTGTCGGGGCCTCATTGTTTTCTGTTAATCCGATCTTTGTTGCCTGTTGGCTCCAATAAGTTTACTCTGTAAATTTGGGTGTCAGAAGTGTCTGTAGGTTTTCAGGCTTGTTTATGGTCTTGGCACGACTACATAGGGTTTATAGATTGTCTTGAGTTTGGAGATGTAGGCACAAAGCATAGATTTGACAGTCACTTTCATTTTATTTTATTTTTTGTCTCGGATGTTCGAGTCTAAAATAGTACAATGTGAAGGTATAGGTATAAGAATATGCAGTCCTTGCATGGATACATATCCTAGCCTGTGTACCGTCATCGACCATTGTCACAGGAGCGATACCAGATGTTATGAGAGTCAGCTTAACCATGTTTCTGTACCGTCTGTTGGTTTTTAGCGCAGTGACATGTATGATCAGACATTCTTTACTGGGGTTCTGTCCTACTTCAATTGAACTTGTAAAACTTCTGTGATATTTCGTTTCCTTTTAATGGATGAGTGTCCAAATTGCCTCCATCGAGTTAAATATGCCGGGGAGTGTTTAGATTAGATAATGTCCAAAGGTAGGGTGAGTTTTGCTTGGTCACCAATAGATGCATTTTGATCCATGTGTTAATTCACAATAAGCTTGTATCATGGGTTGGTAATTTCTTGGCCGTAGAATAGCCTGTGCAGCGCTTGATGAGATGATAATATCGGGACAGCTTTTTTTTTTTCAATGATTATTTCAGAGAACAATAACGAGGGCCAGCTTTTTTTTTTTTAATAATTATTTCATAGAATAATAATGCGAATAGCTTTCTTGTGTTGGATCGTCGCAGCTTATTTCAGCTATCTAGCCCATCGAGTAAGACAATATATGACTTTAGACTCAACAAGTGGTTATAGCTTGCAATAGCATCATTAGGAGAGCGATATCTACTCTCGATCAATTTGTGTATAAAATGCTAACCTTGCTTTAAGAGCTTCATAGAGATATAATTGTTTTATTCTAAAACTTTTAATACTAACCATCTTGACCTTCATAGAGATATAATTATTTTATTCTAAAACTTTTAATACCAACCATCTTGACCCACTTCGATGGACTAGTTGTATTTATCACTATTCTTTGTTCAATAACCTCAAGCTCTACTTATAAGGGTTTAATTCCACAACACACTCATTGCATTGCTTCCCTCTGTTTCCTAATCATTGATGCACCACTTTGGACCATACATCAAATGACAACACTTGCCCAACAAAATATGCCACTCCATTGATAGCTTTTTCCCCCTCCTGCATCTATTTGGGCCCCTTCAGTCACAGGGAAAACTGACATTTCTAGGCAACTACACCTTTTGGTAGCACCCTATTTTAGTGTACCCTATTTTATTTACTAAGCTTTTCCTTTTTTATCTTAGTGGACTAATGAAGATGTTTTTGCCAATTAATCCAAGAACGTTTTCCTTATTTGGTGAGGAATCAGTTCTTTCTTATGTCTCAAGTGTCATCTTAGAAACTAGTTGGGAGCCATACTTTCTTTGAACATATTTTTTCTCGATGATTTACTCTCAACTCTCGTAGGATCGGGTAGACCATAGGTTTTCTTCGACTCAAACTCACTCACTAAAGGGGTCCTACTTTGATACCATTTGTCATGAGTCAATAGTCCCATGTAGTGCCTAGTGAGCAGATAATACTAGACCAACCTTTCTTCTATAGTTGTTTTAGAGAATAATACGAGGAATAACTTTCTTGTATCGGATTGTATCACGTCTAGTTTAGCTCAAACGTCTAGTTTATCATGTGAGATAACAAATTACATTAGACTTAACAACTGATTTTGGCTTTATCATGACCACACAAAGAAAGTTGCATCATCTCCCGATCAGTTTGTGTACAAAATGCCAATCCCATCTTCAAAGCTCCATAGAGATATAATCATTTTATCTTAAAACTCCTAATATCCTACGGATCAGTTGCATTCATCCCCTCCACAACACTCACTCTTCACACCCATGTTCCCATTCACAAGGGTATGTAAGTACAAAAGAATCATGGACCGTGACTCTTGCATCTATTTATACCCAAAAGAGGCGGCAGGAGTAGTAAACAGGGGTTAGCGATGGATTTAGTAGGTTTAGTCGACTCTTTCTAAGCCGAAAACGTGGTTGCACGTTCGTGTTTTGAATGCAGCGATAATTTACAATGTCTTTCTTGAAATTTTGCGGGCACTTGATGTCGTTGCTCTTTTTGGATGAACCATATCACGTTCGATTTCTTAGTGAAGAGACAGAAGGAATGAGCCTTCTTTTAAACTGCGATGAAGGTTTTCCGATGAGCACCGATAAAAATGGTTAGAAGTACGTACCCAGAGAGGCGGCTTTCAAAGGGTATATGTGACCTATAAAAAGGATCTCTCTCCCCCTTTTTCGGTCTTGAGCCGTGCTTGAGTAGCTAGTTTCAGAAGGTGAACAGCACAATGAGTTAGGAAGGAGACATTCGAAAGGCCGACTCCTATATATAATTAGCCTTTCTGGTAAAATATTGAAGCCCAAGACTTCGCCCAGGTCGGAGGGACGAACGAAAGCCCGATGAAGGCCTGTGAACTAAAAGTCACTCAGCCGTCTGCTCATGTACGTTCATATTTGAAAGAGGTAGGAAGTTGCGTCACTTGTGGATATAGACTAGGCTATAAGAAAACGGTCTCTCTCTCTCTCTCTCTCTCTCTCTCTCTCTACCCATCAAGAGATGTTCACTCATAGATTGGGTCGCAAACAATGCTCTTTATCAACAATAGCACTAAGATTGCGTCCAGAATGACCGACCGATTCATGCATGTAGATACACAAAACCATTATCATTCTCATTTCATCCTCTTACAAGGACAGCAAGGCCTAATCCGCAACAATTCTTTGAATATGTATCAAGGCAAAAGCCCTAGTCAATTTAATAGAGAAAAACTTTCATTATCAGGGGATATATACTGCACCTGCATCTTTATTTCACCTCTGGTGCTGCCCTTGAGAGCACCTCGTGAAGCTTTCTAGCCTCAGTGGAGATGCATTCCCGGTCAAACAGGGCCGCCACGACCGCTACTCCCTTTAGATTTGGCAGCCCAAGTTCCATCACGGCATGTGCATTCGATATGCCGATTCCCCCGATTGCAACGACTGGCAGCTTAGAAGACAAACAAACAGCTTTCAACCCCTCCAAGCCAATAGTGAGATTGTTATCCTTTGTGTTCGTCGGATATACGCCTCCAGAACCGATATAATTGGCACCATCCATATACGCTTGTTGGGCTTGCTCCGGTGTCTTGCATGATACCCCAATGATCTTCTCTGGGCCAAGAAGGGTGCGTGCGGTGCGAACAGGCATATCGGATTGACCGACATGGACCCCATCAGCATCACAAGCCAGAGCAATGTCGGTGCGATCATTTATTAGTAGAGGAACGCCCCTGGAACGGCATACTTCCATGCAGGATTTAGCTGCTTCAAGAAAGTTCCTCGTTTCCGCATCCTTTTCCCTGGAAAAAGGTACAAAAAATCATGCTTATCATAAGCAGTCCCATCTGAAGCGCTTTATGGCCAATCTAATCAATATGGGAAGATGACTGCCCGAAGCATACGATATTCCTTAAATGAGAATGAACTAGCTTGAACCACTTAACCAAACACCCGTAGAAGATCAACAACTCACTATATTTTGACTGGATATTTAGAAGGTGTAAGGACAATGGAACATTCCCTCAATAGTCATTTCTTCTCTACTGCCCACTTTTGAGCCCATATTTAGTATCCTGGAGAGCCATCGTTAGTGGTCTACCTTTTCTCCTTCTGAGACTTATACACAGATGATTTTGATATCACATTTCCAAAATGCCATTGTTCTCTCTGACCACCTCAGCCTCAGTTAAGCATACTCTTAAGTGCCAAACAAGCTCAGTATTGATCACTGAGAAGTAAAAAAAAAATTTGATCTTTTCAGAACATCAGAGCTTCTTATATCGTAACCTTTTCATTAAGATTTGAAGATAAAGGCAAAATATGTGATTTGCCACCCCTGAGTCAGAACAAAATGCTTAACGTAAATGCTAAATAGCAAATTTAGATGGAAAGGAAACCTTGGAAACCACTAAATATTTACAGAAATTTATGCCTTTAGTTGCAAACTGTTCTCATAAGAGGTATCACTTTTGAAGCTTTATTATTATGTGCTTAGCAATGATACCACTGAAGTTTGTTGTCCTTTGGTCAGAACCAATATCTCTTCACTAGAAATGTTGAAATAAGTACTGTAAATAATTTATTCTCTTCAATAAACGTAGACAAACGACTCATATCCGGATGATGAACGATGCCTATTCACATCTCCAACCTGTACATAGGACTGGCTAGTTTCTCATCACGGTGCACACACAGTACAAAAGAAACACACAAAATTCCAAAGTCTGGATTGGGCGGCAGACTTGCATGCTTCTTGGACCTTGGCAGTCGTTGTTTAAACTAGACAATGAAAGAAATGCTATAAATCACGCAAGGCAATGAGGCATGAAGTGTAAATGCACAAACCTCAGCTGAATAATGGTTGCACCTCCCTCAATTGCAGCTTTGACAGCATCTTCAATAGACCTGCCCCACTTTCTATTCATCCCCGAATCTGTAACAGCATATAAGAACAGATCACTTGGATCTAGGACCATCTTCTTCCTGAAATTATGAACCTTTCGGTTCAACATCAGAAAATGATCGAAAGGCCCTTGAGGTCCTTTTCCAATGCTTATTTCTTTGCTGTAGTCCAAGGAGTTCTCAACAAAGCGTTTGGCAACCTGCCAAATTTTTTAAGAAACGAAAGCTCATAAATTGATGCCAAATTCTTGCATTTAATCTCCACAAATGGTCCCCTCAGATTTACTCTTCGAAGTTTCAATCTTAAATTCTAACGCTCAAGCAAATTAAGCCCCGCATCACATTTCCCTCACAATCATCCAACCCCATCGTCTCCCATTAATGGGTCATCAGTCCCCAACTGAGTTTTCATATTCCTCTACATCATTCCCAAAAGGAATGATAATTTATACTATTACATAGGTCGTCTGATTTATGAGTACATTTTTCCCTTGGAACCCATTCTTATGGATTTTCATGTATTCAATTATCATAACTTATTGATATCCCTAAACATTCCTTTCCGCTCCTCTCATTACCAACTACCTACCAAGATAGAAAACAACTAGATATTGATCCATCTCCCTGGGCCTATATTTATTCTTACATCATTTGATGCACTCCTAACCCTGTGAAAGCAAGCTTCACTTTCTCCTTTCACAAGTTCACATTTATGCCTATCACCAATATAGTACAATTTGTTGACATACATCACATATGCACAAAAAGAACGGATGTATAATATCTTCTTTTGCACATGCAGAATACACTACTACAATATTCTTCTGCTTGATACATTACAAGTATAATCATAAATCACAGTGCCCTATATGCTATAGTAGCAAGCCTTGACCAATGTACCCAACTCCCATTTGTCGACTTTAGCACACAAAAGCCCATTCAGCAGCACTTCTAAGGCATTCTTTTCTGCTTCGAAAAAGAGGTCGCAACATTGACAGAATGACTCAGCAAAAATCTCATAACATAAGCTAAAGCTGCTCAAATCTACTACTCTAGGTTATCTTGTAATTTACATTTTCAAGTTGACTGTTTCATAAACAATTTTATGATGTTAGCTATTAAACCTAGTAATGATAGAGCAAAGGAAAAAGCTGTGCTGCTGCTGCCCTCTATAAATGTTAATGGGCTTGTAGCCTTCTACTAGTTGATGAGGCTTCCAGCACCCCAGTGATATAAATCAGTCAAAATTATTTGACCAAAAAAACATGCAAGTACGAACAGTGGTCTCCTAGAAATACTGGTTTCCTAAGAAGTGGCATTCCGTCCATGAGTTTGTAACGAAATGGAAGCAAAGTCGGAGATTCAGTAAGCATTTCTCAAGCATATGCAATACCTGAACAGCAGGAAGCATAGAAGAACCTTTTGCCAGCTCAGCTGCTATGCATGATGCCAAAGTACATCCTGTACCATGAGTATTACGAGTTTTAACACGGGGTGCACGCAGCTCATGTATTCTTTCACCTACAAGACATACAAGAGCAAAGTATTGGTTCACAATGTAAAGGAATCACACGCTTGAAAGTATAGAGAATACCAACGCAAAAGATTCTAGAATCAGACCATCAAAGAAAACATCAACAGCATCAGAAGATCCAGGAAGGTCGCCACCTTTGACAAGCACGTGTCTGTAAAGGATGTAGGTAAATAGTTAAAGCAGAAAAAAGTTCTCTTCCAGCTTAGGGAGTATTCAATCTGAATTGCCTTTTCTGTATCCTGGCAATCACTGCACAGTGGTTGCAGTGAACAAGCGTTTCACTTTAAAGAAGTCCAACATATTGAAATACTGAACTTGCGCACAGCCAATTAAAAAGAAAAAGATCAATTCTATAGTGATTGCAGGAGCATCCTTTTTTCATACATAAACACCACCAACTTGCTTAGGCAAAGTTGCTAAAGTTGCACCTAAAAGGCCAAAACTCTAACAGTTAGTCAGGCAATATCTGGAAGTTCCAACCGTAAGAGGCATATCATCCTACTTGCAAGCACAGCAAATAGTCATAACCAAATTCTGATGATATAGCATTACTCAGGAGTTTCCTCAGGATTAATATTTGGGAGCAGTAAGTGTTTATCTAGTATGTATGAGATACAACAAATAATATTCGAAAGTTATTAGTGCAATTTATCCTCAGTCGACAATGAGTCTAAAGAATATGCGTATGGACATATTATCCTCAGCAAAGCAGCTAATTGTTTTGCCAAACCCTTTCAGTTCACCTCAATTTTAGTTGTTCTTCTAGAAATTATAACAGAAATTGGAAACTAAACACAGACATTTCAAAATATCAAATATATCATGAAGAAACTAACCTTGGCCCCATTTGATGCAATAACTTCACAGCAGAATGCATGTCAGCAATTGTCTCCAGTTGCCTACCCCCAAGTAAAGCAGATGCCTCCTTCAAATTTGGGGTAACTATATCGGCAATAGGAAGAAGCTCTTCTCTGTGTCAGAACCAAAATTAGTGACTAGCCAAGTTTCCTACCAGCAAAACTAGTAGCTTTGTATTCTATTTATTGCATTCTTCTGGCTAGCTATGACAGTGAAAAGAAAGAACCCCTGCCTAAAGCAGCTACCCTTACTTTTGCACAAGAACCAAACTCTTACTATATAGATTACGTCTTGTTCATGAAATTATTATCTTTTGCCTTTCTGTCAATTCATTTTTCTCTCATTCAGTCAAAAAACTAATGATCTTCTCTCCTTCCATAATCTCTGCATATTAAGACTCCTCCTCAATCTCCACCTTGACTACCTCCCTCATCTTGCTCATATCCAGTATCACAGTCTATCATCCATAAATCACATTCATGTCTTCAATCTATTTCCTTCAGCGACCTTCTCTCTTCTTCCACGACCATGAAATGATGACTGTTCACAATTCTCAATCTTTGAAGCTCATTCTGGTTGCAAAAATGTTAAGCATAGTGAAGATTCCTGCCACTTGGACAGAATGGAAAATAGATGAATTACGAAAGACATGATGTCAATCATCTCTCTTCCATACAACCCCGAGATCATCCCAATCTCTTTCATGAACGGACAGGGCCTGACTCTTCTTAATTATGTGTTATATAGTACTCATGCAACGTTTGGTATTGAACATACCGAAACACGGCAAGAACAGAAGGACCGGCAAGAACATCTCCACTGGTGGACACCATTACGGGATCAACTACTAAAGCTGCCTTCAATCACACAAATTCAGTCAGCTACAATGCCAATAAACCAGTGATTGCATATATATGATTAAGCAATTTTTATAACAGATTCATACCTTTAACTGGAAACTTGTTGAGACTGTTTCTAAGGATCCTAACTATGCCTGGTGAAGGAAGCATTCCAGTTTTGACCTATGAACATAAGTTAAAACTGGCGTTAATATCCTCATTGAACAGTAGTCTCACTTTTACGATAATACGATATAAACAAAAAAATTCTTTCACAGTAACATGCATCATGATCAATATTGGCATTCTAGAATCCATAATGAAAGTGACACGGACCATTATTTGATAGATAGTTAAAAGTACTTTTCAATTGCAGATGTAAGTAAAGATGCAACCAATTACTAAAAAAATTACCTTGTGCATTCAGTCAATCCAAATATTGAGTCTAAGTCCAACATTAGATTTCGAAAACCAACTTGGAATTTGATAATTTATCATCTTCCCCACTGATAACTCGAGATTCTCTCTAAGGTAGCTTTATCTTCTCTTATTATCTTTGGCCTTTTCTCCAGTGGCTTTTCACTTTTTTCTTTTGTACAAGTGCATTAAAAGAGATTCAAGCTTCTAGGATTAGGAATTATGAAAACATATAAGAAGTGGAAATATGTCAGGATAACAATTTTATACTGATACTTTAATATATACACACAAAATATAGCAACTGTCTTTTCTCTTCAATTCCAACTGAAAGTGAAAGTGAAAAGCTTCCTCCTCCAAGCTTTTAACAGAAAATAAACAGATGCCATAGGAAGAGCAGGGCATACGATCCCAGTAAGCTTGAAAATTTATCAAGCAGCAGAAGCAAGTAAAATTGACCAACCTACATTTAATCCTTAGGTCATTATTTCAACCAAACATCCCCCTACCACAGTCAAGAAAAACTTGGATTCTAAATTGACACTCCACACAAAGGCCCAGAATAGTCAAGTCCCTATGTCATAACAATAAAGTTACAAAACACTTATCACGGTAAAGGAACTTCAAAAAATTACCAGCCTACAAAGGCTTCTCATCCTAGCCAAAGCAAACATGAGACCACCTCAAGGATAACTCTTGCACCCCCTAAAGCCACAGGTGATTATCTTTGTCCCATAAGCAATAGCACCATCACTTGCCCTTACTCTAGTTGATAATATCTGAAGAAAACAGTTAAGTTTATCTGCCCTGGACCCAGACATCTTTCACTAGACCTAGAAACTAGAAAATTGTCAGCTTTACAGGATAATAAACTCATCCACTCGTCAACTAGCCAGCTCCCTAGCCGCTTTGTTTCTCCTCCTATGCCTGCAACACGCAAGACCTAAATTCTCCAGAGCCTCATCGCCAGAGGAGATTAATGTTTCTGTCCAATTGTCCCATTCATCGAGTATCTGTTCCTCTGTCCCATTATGCAGATGAGCACGAGGTTTTAGCAAAAGTGTCGATATTTTGCAGCAATTCACTTTCTACTTACCACGTCAACTTGCATGTCGGAAAGCACGGACTCCAGCTGCTCCGCCACGAATTCTTCCCGCACATTGTCGACGCCCTGCAATTTCGATCTTCATCATTCAACCCAAACATCCACCGGAGAACACCAAAAAAAAAAACACCACCACCGACCTCAGCAAATTAACCATCGAAACCACAAACCTGAACTCCGACGGTATTCTGCGCGGTGACCGCAGTGATCACGGTGGAGCAATACACCCCGCGCGCCGCGCAGGCCTTGAGATCGGCCTGGATCCCCGCGCCAGCCCCGGAATCGGAGCCGGCCACCGTCAGGACGTGAGGCACCTTCGCCATCCGGCGCCGCTTTCGCCCGCTTGCCGCCACCTCCGCGGTCGCCGCCTCCATTGCCCCGAGGCTCCGAATCCGGCCGCTCCTCGGGCGCGACGAAGCCGAACCGCCGCGCGGCCGCCGGAGCTTCTCCGGCGAGATCGGCGACGGATGAGGAGGAGGAGGACTCGAGCGCAAGCGGTTCTGAGAAGCAAAGCATCGAGCGTCGGCATTGCAGAATCGCAGACGAAGAATCTAGAGAGAGAGAGAGAGAATCACCTTGTGGAGGTTGAAGAAGACGGTGCCGGAGAGAGTTGCAGAGAAAGCCATGTAAGAGAGAGAGAGAACGATGGGGAGGGATAAGCGATATATTTTGTGACGGGCGGTCACCGGAGGCCCGTGAACGGCGCGCCTCATTGGTCAACGCTTTATTAAAGTGGAGTCAACGTGCCACACAAAAAGCACAAATAATTTAAGATAAAAGAATAAGGGAAAAATTAGGTCAGTCCATCCATGGCTTATATAATTTGAGAAAAAACTTTTTTCAAAAGCTGGTCCAGAATCACCCATTTAGCAAATTGGAGACATTGAAAACTCGGTATTGACATTTACATTCACCTCCATCAATGTGGACATTGATAGATCCGCTAAAAAGAAAGAGCTAAAAAGTTGCTATTGACATTTATTGAAATTTTAATTCCCGCAATCAGCTTATCAAGGAATTAAAGAGTCCAATAAATCTACAAGCCTTGTTTTAAGCATGAGTCATTTTCTAATTTCTATTCGATCTTCTCAATCACTTAGGCTAAACTCGAGTCCCAATCCTAGAAGCCAAGACTCGATGGATGGACTTGAGTCCTTGGTAACAAGACTTGGGCCCACAGGATTCTCCCTTGCGTTGTCCTCCGCGCCCGAACCTAAGATCCCAATATTGAAAAATCAAAGTTACTCAAAAAAGAACAATCAAAACCATTTTACGTGCTTACTTCTTTGCTAGCCAATTCGAAGATTTGTTTCCTTTTGAGTTTCTGAAAAAAAAAAAATGTAATTCCCTTTAAGGAAAATGAATTGACTTGTTTCTTTTCTGGAATGGACTTTCAAATTCGAGCTAAAATTGATTTCTTTGTATTTGTTTGCAGAAAACTCGTGTTTTTATTAATGGGAGAACTTGTATCGGGCCTGAAGGTGGGATGCAGTGTTTGGTAAAAGATTATTGGACCACTTTATATCGACAAAGTCCAAAGCCCAAGGCCGGCACTCTTTGCTTAGGCTTTGGAGCATATTTCAAAGGCTCTTTCCAAGTACTAATGAACTTTTTCAATTCCCTTTCTTGCCATTTGAACTGAAACTTACTATAAAGTTCCTGCTTTAACCCTCCAAATGCCCCTTGGGCATTGCAAACTCAAGTCAGCTATGCACTATTTCAGATCATGGCCTCAGGTCTCATCCGCGACGTCCTGTCACTGCCTAAGTGGCCATTTTAGTTGGTGATCGGCCATCGAATGCCCATGATTAGACATATTAGACATGTTGCGATTGAGATAGAGAGAGATTGGTGTGGCAATGGTTGTTGCCATCATCAAGCACTAGCCTGCAAGCGTCACCTAGGGTCATGTGATCTTGACGAGACGATGCCGTGGTCAAGTGACCTTGGGCGACCCGATTGCTGATGTAAGACATTCCAAGCAAGGTAGGTATCTGTCTTGCATGGACTCAAGTGATATTGGAGTCATGTTGCCATGCAGTGCCCTTAGAGAGGTCATAAGGCCATGACATCCCCCATCGCCTCCGGCCGCTTTCTTGCCCTTTTGAGCCTTCTCGAGCTTGACCCTGTTGCTTCTGTTTTGTACTTTCGGCCTTGTGTTTTCCTAGTTCTCTTACTGTCTCTTGTTTGGCAAGTTCAGGAGGACTAGTCTATCGTTTTTCAAGGAATAAGGGGGCCTTTCTAGATATATTACTTATAAGGGCTTGTTTCGATCCCCTTATAAAACTTAAGAAAATCGATATAAATGATTCATGAACTTTGATATAATATATAATGTGGTCTTTGAATTTATAATTTGTTTAATGTAGTCTAACCTATAGCTCAATTTATAATGTGATCCCAAATTTTTAACTTACTTGATGGGGTGCCTAAACTTTTGGTATATGTTGAAGTAATTTTCAATATTGTCTCCAAACCTAAATTAATAAAAGGATAACATTGAACTTTGTCATATAATTTAACAACTAAGTTAAAGACGTGCCAAAAGTTCATGGATCACATTAAACAAATTAAAATCTCTAAGACAACATTGTATATTTTACAAAAGTTTAGAGATCAGTTGTCTTGTAATCTCTAAAAATTTCGTCATTGCCTATACATTGCAAGATTACAACAGGAATTCACTTCTATACTACAACGTAAATTGGGAAACCATTCACTATGCTATCATGGTCAATTACATCAAATCATTCCGATATGGAAATGTATAAATCAAGTTTTTGTCCTTTACCTAAATCAACAAGTTAATCAATCGAAAGATTTGAATTGCAATTCTATCGTGTATCAATCATCTAAAAGTTTTCCCACAACGAGAATTTGAAGAAACTTTGAATGAACGTGCTTAGTCTACATCCGAATTCCCAAAGTCGATGGTTTTCAAAATGCATCCGAGTCCTTGGCCACCAAAATCTACCTTCAAGTATACACACGGTCGACATCGGCGGTCGAAGTCGAGTCAAATCCCAAAAAAGGGATACCCACTTCGTAAAAGCTGAATTTAAATATAAATTTCCGCGAATTAGGAAAACAAATCAAAGTATTTTTCGAGAGATCATTTTCTAGGAAACCAAAAGGAATTTGAGAAACGGTTTTCTAGCGTCAATACATTGGCAGGAAGAATCCACCGGGACGAATCTGGCGTGATAGTGGCTCAAAACAAGAAATCTGGCGTTAAAACGTGCTCGAAAAGGCCCCAAAACGAATAGGAATCGGTTTCGAACACAACGACGTCTTCCTGAAATCAGGTCCACGCCAGGCCGAAAGAACAGCTATCTAGAGAAGCTTTGTCCGAAACTAGAATCCATTGGTCCATTCGACATGGACAAGGTAGGCTCCATTAGTAAGAAACTCCGTTGGAGCTTGACCCTTTCTTCATTCTTCAGTGACATTTAGTTTAGGAAAGAGAAACATCTGGTAATTCAGAATCTCGTAACGGGATGGTTGTTTCGCCTCTCCCTCCCTTGCTGTCTCTTGTGAATATAGACAAACGAATTGGATAAAATAGTTAGAAGGAAGGAAAGGATCGATCACCGGATTTACATAATTCATTCGAGTATCGAAACTTACGTCCACGGGAAAAACAACATGGAATTCACTATGGAAACAAGCGATACAACAAAAATTACAATCACTCTTATACTCATAGACTCTCTCAATTTTTGCTAAACCCCCAATTATACTCAAAAACTCATACAATATTCTATCCCTAAGGATACCTCATTTGAAGAATTACACAAATGCTAGTCATAATAATTTAATTGGCTAAATTACTCGAGTGTAAATACAATGAGAAAATCTCTCACGAGAAGAACTCCGGCCATCGAATGGAACTTAGCCCCTCTTGGCCACCAAGGGAACTTGGCGCATTCCTTGATGTTGGACCTCTCTCTCTTTTATAATGCAGAAGAGAGTCTTCATCATTCAATGGCCATGACCATTGAATAATCATTATTGCACTTCATGATGCTCACATGGGAAAGAGACATCTTGTACGTTGGCCTTTCTTCTCAAAGTTCAGAAAGTCCACCTTGCATTTATTAAGATGCATATGGAAGCTTCAGTCGAAAGGTCCGACTATTTAATCTGATTTGCCTATCTTTATTCTCAACATTGTCGATTGATCATGTAGCATACGACCAATTATCATCGTCAACGTCGACTATCACCACCATCACCTGTCATCTTTGCAACTTTGTCGACCGTTAGAATTCCACCATTGCTGGTCACCAAAACTAGTTAGGGACTGTTTGTTTAAATTTGTTTATGTTCCCTGGAACACAAATTTTTGTTCTTTTGTTCTAGGAAAAAAAAAAAAAAAATGCGTTTATTTATACTTTTATTTTAGAAACAAAAATTCTATTTTTTTGTTCACAAAAACAGATTTGAACGAAACGAAAACAAGTAGAAGTAGAAAAACTTATTTCTTATTCTTAGGAACAATTCCGAGAAACACTTCTTCTTCTTTTTTTTTCTCATTTTTCTTATTCTTTTTTTTCTTTAGTCTGGTGACCTTGCCGGAGCGTTGTCGCCCCTAGTGAAGGCCAAGCTCACCCGACCATCGACGAGGCCAAGCCTCGCCGGTGGTTGGGCGAGGCCACCGACCAAAAGGAAGGAAGAAAAAAAGGAAAAAAAAATATTTAAAAATTATACAAGTTTACCAAAATGTTTTTGTTATTTTTTCATTTCAATAATAGAAATTTTGTGTGATTACCAAACGCGTTCTTCTGTTCAAAAATTGTTCCATGGAACAAAAATAGTTTTTTTCTATTTTTGTTCCTCTGGACCAATTTTTAAACAAAAACGTTACCAAACACGCCCCTAGCTACTTTGGTCACTATAGGACATCGATGGTCGATTGATCCTTTATCACACTTGTTCGGCCTCAAATGCCAATAAATGTTAATGACTTTCAAATGTTATTTGAGGAAAGATGCCTTCTCATGGGTATGAACATAGAGACTTCACTTGGAGACCCATCAAATTCAAACCTCTTTCATATCTTACCATAAAAAAATTTATAGGACCGTTATTAACTATCTTAAAAGGTTTTGTCTCTAGATAAAAGCATGATTCAATATTTAAATACCCTAACATCCATGGACCGGTTAAGTCCAAACATTTGATCCTGACCCCAAAACGGTTTGGGCGCACTTTGTAATATGGTATTCTCCAATACCCCAATTAACCACACCAAGCCGGGGTTTCAATGAAAACTATCTTCTTAGGAGCATCCACATGTTGAGAAATGAGAACTTATTTTGCGTCTTTAAGTAAATTTAGCGTATCAACTTATTCTTCGACAATTAGCTTCTTTTTTTTTTTCCTTTTTTTTTTTTTTTTTTTTTGGGGGGCAAGAGTACAAGAACACATGTAATAACAACCTATTGCTCAAATGTTCCTGTGAAGCATCCGATTTTATTTCGAATTACAAGTTCGACCAGATTATATATGTGTCGAAGATGCAAAAAGTAACTAATGAGAAATCATGGGGCATAAATATAATTCCCTAAAAGTTTAGGGGTGGTCCTCCTGACCCGCTGGATCTGTCCTTAAAGGATAGGATATGTCTGGTTGGAACAAGACCATCAAGATAAATTTGCTCAAAAGCAAAGTACTAAAAAAAAAGGTGCTTGGTTGGGCTCTAAGGCAAAGAACTCCTTTGAATCATTTTTGTCAGATGGTTTACTTTAGAATTTGCAAATTCTATATAGTTTTTAGATTCATTATATTTTATTTTCTTATCTTGACTTACTTCCTGTTTAACTTTCGGTCTCAATTTTTATTGACACCATCTCTTTCTAACATTAGTAACTCAACAGACACCATGAATGCAAGATAGGGATAGTGTCAAGATAAGCCCTAAAACTTGTTAGCTCCTTGCAGTCTAGTCCAAATATTTTATTTTTTTATTTAAGTTGTAAAATTGAAATTTTGATGCACTTTGAACCATTCTTTTCATTGACCAAAAGACTCAAATTTTAAGATTAAAATTGTATTGAAAGTTTTGATTTAACCTGCAATTATCCCATGCCAGATATGTGACAAAATAAAGAATATGTGAACATATAAATATGATTCTAACACTTGTTCTCAAGAAATTTATTTCTTCTAATATATGCATTTCGTTAAAGTCGCTTTCATATGAACAACAAAGCCCATCTTTTTTGGAAGTCTCCAGTAATTCGGCGATTGAGCTCAAATTTTTTATTATACTCAAATCCCATTCTGGATAATCCCTTATATTCTTGCTAGCACTATCTGCCAGCAACTTGGGCAAAACTGTGGTACTAAAATTCCATTTTGACTAATGTTCTTTCTCCTCCAGACAAAAGAGCTGTACAAACGTGGTGACACTTTGATGTAACATTGTTGTAATGTTGTGTAGGATTCCTTCATGCGTCCCTCATAGAGAGAGAGAGAGAGAGAGAGAGAGAGAGAGATCATGGTCCTAGTTGCACACAAGGCCAAAACATTGCTGATTGCAGGCCAAATTCTAATTGCAAATCTTATCCACAAAGCACATCAAGTCATTCAGGCTTGCGGGTGCTTCCATATTGCATGCACCTTCCTGCAACTCCCCCCTTTTCTTTTGGCAGGGCCACAACAAAAGTTTGGAACAGAGGACCACCACCACCTCCTCTCTCTTCCACACACACACACAACAGAATCATGAATCACATTTGCAAAATCTTGCTCCTCTTTCATTCTTCATGCTCCTCCACCACATTAAACATTATTGCAAAGCCACACCCACCTTCCCTCTTCTTCCCACAATCAAAACATTAACCCAAACAATCTCCTCCTCCTCCTCCTCTTTCCTGTTCTTCCTCTTGAACACTTGTAAATGGAGCTGAAGTTTTCTTCAGGCAATGTTCAGACGGAGGAGGATTCCCACCAGAGCAAGAAACATCACTGGAGCAGACATGAGCACCATGAAGATGGGGAGGACTCAAGTTCAAGCAACTCCCTCAGCTTGAAGAACCTCTCCAAGCTCATCCTCCCGCCGCTCGGCGCTTCGACTGATAACCAGAACCAGATCGAGTCCCGAGGATGGGTCGCCTCTCCCATGGACTCAAGATACAGGTACTCCAGATCATCAGAATCTCTTCAATCATTGGAAAAGCAAAACCTGCAGTCGCATACATGCACATATGCATTTCCAAGACCGGCCATGAGGTCCATTGAGAAACGTACATCTCGATCAGATTTGTGTAGTTCTTGAACTGTGCAGGTGCTGGGAGACGTTCATGGTCGTGCTGGTTTTCTACTCAGCGTGGGTGTTTCCGTTCGAGGTCGCATTCCTCGACTCGTCGCCGAACAGAGGGCTGTACATCGCGGACAACGTGGTGGACGCCTTCTTCGCGGTCGACATCATCCTGACCTTCTTCGTCGCCTACATCGACCCGCGGACTCAGCTCCTCGTCCGCGACTCCAGAAGGATCGCCACCAGGTACCGTACCGTACCGTAGAGATTTTCATCTGTACATCAAGTTGAATTATCATTAGCTTAGTAGCTGAGAATCAAATCGTGACACGCATTTGATTCTCCACACGACTGCAATCGGGTGGGTTCAACTCGGAAATCGACCTGATCGGTTCAGTTCCAAACCGATCTATCTCCAAGAAATCGATCTGCTAACCGGTTTCAGAATAACTAGAAACTAGCCTAGGAGTTATGCTCATTTAATCATCCCATTTGAAATACTTGATAATCAGCGAGGTGACCTATTTAGGTGGGCTATTTCATAATTAAAAATTACATATATTTGATTCTCATTGTTGCATTATTAAATTG